>NC_051393.1:20697691-20757691 GCF_015228065.2 Penaeus monodon
AGTCAATACACACACACCCCTTGTTTGTAGATCCAGTGCCCCAGCTTTTTGTTGGAATCCCGGCAATGAACAGCAGATCACTAGCACGCTGCCTCTATGTCCACATCATACAACCACGCTTCTCACGTATCCCAGCCACGGATTATTACCCACACTTTAAGACCTTCTTGTATAATCGATGGCAATCTTTTTGGTCAAGCCTCCGCACTAATAAATTACATTCTGTAAAACTATCAATCTCCTCCTGGTCAGCTCCATTTCATCGGAACAGACGTTGGGAGACTGCTCTCGCCCGATTACGCATTGGCCACACCCGTCTAACACACTCCTATCTGATGTCACAATCTGATCCACCCTTATGTTCCTTATGTAATGTTCCCCTTTCAATCCCACACATCCTATTGTCGTGCCCACGTTTTGAAACAACCCGTACCTCTGCTTTCCCCCACCTATCCTCCCTTCACCAACCTCCCAACCTATCAGACATCCTTACAGAATCCCACACTTTCTGCTTCAACAACCTATTCTCTTTCCTCAAACACATACATATCCTTCATATAATCTAACTCCTTACCACACCCGACCCTAACCCTTTCACTCACCAATTCCTTTGCCCAGCTTAGACAACTAATCACTAACTCAACCACCCTTCCCTAACATTAACTATAGTGCTACATGACCTTAGATGTCTAGCACATTTCTCTTGCTTTTAACCATTAACCATTAACCATTAGCCTGTCTAATAAGGGTCTCCTTTTAGTTCTGAGCAGAACTTGCCCAACCTACTAATGTTGAATGTTAGGCAAGCTCAATATTGCCTAATGATATTACTTGATAATATTTGCTTAGGAGAAAGATTTAATACTGAGTAAACTGCAGGCATACCTATAGTTATGCCATCCTATGCCCACTGGGGTGGTAGTGTTAACCATGGTAAAAAATGGGCTCTGATCAAAGTGAACTCCCTTGTTCACCATTATTGCCCCCGTTACTGCCTGTGGTGTAGCAGAACATTAAAGCAGCCATAGGCTGCCCCAACAACCCCCCCCCCCCCCCGCCTTGAGCCTTGCCTCTACATTTCTCTTCTCCACTCCACCTGCTATGCAGGTGATTGCAAAGACCGAGTTCTGTAGGTCAGTAAACTTGACTTCTTGGAGGGGGTCACTCACTGGGGGAGGGGGGGGGGCTTCACCCCAAAGCCCCCACTTCAATATACTTGAATAAACGGCTAATTTGACATGGTACAAATCTTTAACCATATACCCAGGGACTCTGGGGGTGAATACATTTGCTTGCTCGCTCGCTCGCTCTCTACCATGCCATCTCTACAAATCTTTTGCTCTATTTAGATCAGCCAAATGATATTTTTTGACTTGGCTATGATTGCTCCTGTTTTGTCTTTTGCATTCAAAACTTAAGCTATAGAACTGTCAACCCTGACGGATCTCTGGCAACCCCATTCCTAGCCCTCAATACTTGCAGTGAAACCATCTCCAACAAATTGCTATCTAACAAACTGGTCAGAGTGGGGAGAGGACTTGTTTGCCTGCCTCATGGACATTGCCACAATTTTCAGTAGGTATGACCTTTTTAATCCTTACCTAGGATAATCCCACCCTGCCTGACCATAACCTCCCCTTCAGTGTCAATTTTTGGAATTTAGTACAGCCTGCCAAAGGCGGCTGTTCCACAGCCCAATACCCTGTGCCTAACTTGGTCATGACCAATAGAATTGCTCTGCAGTCGTGCATACCAACTGTGGCAGCCCCCATAATGTATTTTATAGGGGCTGCCCCACCTACAAGTAGAGTCTGTGGTATCATCTCTCAGATTCAGGCTTTGCCTTGCTCTATGTGAAATCGGACAAGAAGCATATTGACAAGATTTCTCTTGGTCCCTACTCCAGTAATGTTGTTTGCTCTGCCCTTCCCCCTCCATCCCAAGACGTTCCTACACTCTCCCCTATACCTATCCCTCATACACCTTGCTTCCCTACTTCTACCTCCTACTTTCACCAATCAAATTCAAAGTCTCTCAACTCCCCCAACCAACTCCAATAGACTTCAGAATACTCAACTATCTGATAAAGTCCCAAATTGACACCAAAATCCCTTATCTACCCTCCAATTCCACAACTCCCAGTCACCTCATCTGTGACTGCTGATATCCATCCTCCTTGTATTCCCCTTGCACCCCTTCCTTCCTTCCTTCCTTGCTGCTGTTTGTCCTCCTCCTCTTCCTCCCTCTAAACACAGCCCACCTCCCCCAGCTCCAGCTCCACCTACATTAACCCTTCCTCCCCATCCCCACTATCTCTTCCACTCCTTCATGTCACAACTATGCCCTCCACCTCCTGATACCCCCCTGATACTACACCACCTCCCCCCATTCCTTTTTCTCACCCTCTAGTTCCTTCCCCTTCAAATTCTCCAATGTACTGTAACTTTTCTTTCTTTTCTTACATATCCTTCTATACCAATTCCCAACTACCATTTTATCTTCCTCCACACTTCCTTTGTCTCAACTATACTTATCCATCAGAAAACATGCTATGCAAGGACCAGTGCTTTGAAAGGGAGGTATAACACAGTTATTCGCATATTTCTTCACCTGGGATCAGTTATTCAGTCTACGTCTCCCCTTCCCACCCCATTTACTTAGTTGCCTTAAACTCTAATTTCCCAACTCCAGTCACCTTTCCTTGTAGTTGATTTTTATTGCTTCCACATTTTGGGGGATTCTTTCAATACCTCTCATGTCTGATCCCTAAACACTTCCTCTCCACAACTTACCTTACTCTTAATTCAGATTGGCCCCCACACTTTTTCATGCCTTGAACCCTCTCATTCTCTCCATTTAGATTTCCCATTGGTCAGTTCTAGACCACTTTCCCAATAGTGACCACTTTACTTCACTCAACCCCTGTCCCCCTTCTCATTCAAAGTGCTTAGCTTAGCTGAAACGGGGCACCTCTAAATCAGCTATCTGCCCTTATCTCTGTTAAAAAAAAGCAACTACCTGTCTTCATCATATAATCCATAATAGTAAAGCAACTAGCTGGTGATATTTTCCTTAATCACATCTACATCCATTTCAGCTGTTTTGCAATGGATCCATAAACTATCAGGCAAACACTCCCCCCCCCCCCCCATCCCTCTTCCATATTCAAGATACTCTCATCTCTGATCCACTAATGAACTAGGTGACTATTTAAGCCAGGTCAATGGAAGAGAAGTGTGGAGAAAGGCGAGAACCACTATTAAGACCGTCAGAAAACACACCTCCATCATCATCCACCTTATCCTCTACGGAGTCCTTACAGTGCTGCCTTACAGTTGTGCCACAACACCCATGAAGTCCCCGATGGTATTCACTACCATATGCTTCAACACCATTCACCTTCCTTTTATCCTTCCTATTTTCAACCACATATGGACGTCGGGATTTTCCTTCCCATCGGTGAGCTCTTATCCTCCCTTCTTGAAACCCAATAGATCAGGTGCCCTCCCTCAAGATTACCACCCCATTGCTCTAACTAGAAGTTTGTGCAAACTACATCATCCTTCCCTCAGTTTACAGGTGTCCCACAAGGCAGTGTGCTCAGCACCACCACATTCCTTCTTGCTATTATTGACATTGTCTCAGTTATACCACCAAGAGCCTGGTCGTCACAATATATTGATGATTTAACCATCTTTACCAAAGGCACATCCATACCAACTCTCCACCAGTCTGCAATGTCCTGAATATCTTCCTGGGCCACTAACCATGGTTTCACTTGTCTCTCGTAAACATGTAGGTTCCCAACCAACACTCTTCTTGTATGGCACTCCACTCCAATACCCTTCTCTCTCACTCCAATGCTATGCTATGCTATGCTCGATTCCACCAACTTTCCCTCGCCAAACTAACTATCCTGTGATCCCTGTTTCCTACCTTTGCTTCTCCATGTTTGCCTGTTCCTTTTTCCATTCGCATGGATACCCCCTCCTCCCATTCCCCCTTTCCCCATTTCCGACCTCTTCCATTTTCTGTCCATTCCGTTCCTCCATGCCTTATACCTTACCCCCATATTTGTTACTCTGTTTTTCATGCCCCACCAAAGTCAGATATCTCTCCCCCTGTACCTCTGCTTTCCTCCACCTATCCTCCCTTCACTGACCTCCCAACCAATTAGACATCCTTATGGAATCCCACACTTTGTTCTCCTTCCTCAGATGCATATACACACCCTTCACTTGATCTAATCCCTTTACCTAATCCTACCTTAATCCATTCACTCATCAACTCCTTTCCCCATCTTTAATTTTTCCAATATTATTCTAGATTGTTGATGTATAGCAACTAACTACTAGCTCAACTGTCCTTTACTACCCTTTACTATACTTTTCTATAGTGCTACATTACCTTAGATGTCTAGCACATTTATTTTTCTTTTAACCATTAACCATTAACCCACAGTACTAAACCTCTGGATACTACTTCCTTTTTCATTCAACCCTATCCCTCTATCCCCTACCTCTACAAACCTCTCCTACACTTTGGCCCAGCCAAATAAAGGATTCTTCATGATCCCCTCTACATACCACTACTCCACCCCTACTCTGGTAATTTTCCTCCTCCAGCAATGTCAACAAAAACAAATGTGCAAAAATTAATTTCACAGCTGCCCTGATTGCGCCTACCTCTTAAATCACCTCTGAAACCCAAGCTAAAGCATTATGAACCTAAACAGACTTCACTGTCAAATCCATTCCTGCCCAGCCTCCTCCCTCCAATATTTGCAATCTCCCATCTTTCTGGCAAACTGCCCTATCTGACAAATTTGTCTGATTATGAAGATTTACTCGCCTGCCTCATGGCCAATGTATTGGCACAATGCTACAGAAAGGCCTCCTAGAAGCCATAAAACCCCACCAATATTGCCAATATTACTTTCCACTGACATGACCCTTAATGTTTATATTGGTGAGGGTCCCTCCCTGTCTGACCATATCACCCCCCCCCCCTGTAAATGTCTTGTTGGTGTTGAGGCAACCTTACTTACCATTTTTCCCAATGCCCCATGTGCTCAACCAGGTGATAATTGATCAAGCTCCCATAATGAATTTTACAGGGGCTGCCCTGTCTACAATTTTGAGTGAGGTGGAAATTCAGATTCAAACTAATAGAGAACCTTAACAATAATATACAAATGACTTAAAATCCGAAAGTGGAATATATGCTGCAATTAGCAAACGAGGAGAAAGTTTGCAGTAAATATCGATGCTGTTGGAGGGAGATTTCCCAGACTGCAGACAAAGTGATAAACATTGAAAATTGATAGTTTGTGATACTTCCTCACCTTTTCTGATTGGAAACTTTGCCTAGTTGTTTTTGGACATTGTTAGAAGAGGATAGTTTTGTTGGAGTTTTGGGATGGGGAGGGGGGGGTAAAAAAAATTGATCCCACTTTTCGGGGCTAAAACGAATACTCAAAAGATATCTAGAGGTAAAAGTAGTTGAGGAAGAGGGAGCAGTTTCGAGAAAATACTCCGGAAAGGTGGGTGGACAAAGAATGAATAGTAGTAATAAGGGAGAAGATGAAGACTGGAGGATGGGATGGTGCGGATGATATTGGGAGAAATATTAGATAGACGGTAACCAACAAGATTTGTTATCTAACACTGCCATTATCTTTGACTTAGCTTACACCATATTTTCCTATAGCAGATTACACTATGATCATAACTACCACCATTACCGCAAATCGTGCGAATGTAAAATGCAGCCCAGACTTCGGATTAAGATGTCTAACTTATATATTAACCATACCCAACTTCTGCAGTTCAGTAAAAAAAAAAAAAAAAATCAAATCAAATCTATTACAGGGGGTTGTTGATCTAATGTACTATACATTAGTCTTACAGCTGTTCAGGATAGTATGGCATTGAAAGATTAGAAGGTGAGTAAATTGGCAAAATGGGCAAACAGATAAAGAGCAGTTTCAGAAGAAATGTCAGGAAGGTTAATGATAAATGATTACAAAGCAAAATAAATGTGCTAGACATCAAAGGTTACACAATTTAGGATAGTATGATACTGAAAGGGGCAAAGAGGGTTAAGGTAGAGAGGGTCAATAAATGGGCTAGGGTAGGGTTTAACAATGGTGATTTGATCAAAGTTGTTAAAGGAATATGTGGAATTTTGCAAGGATTATTGTGGGGTAAGGTAAAGATTAACAAAAGGAGAAAGGCAGTTTAAGGGTAATCAAATCTATTTCAGGAGAAATGTTGGGAAGAAAAGCCAGGAAAGGGTGTTGTGACAATGTTGCATGTGTATCAGGGGGAAGTGGAAGGGATAGTGTGGAAGGAATGGGATAAAGCAGGGGTGAGGGAGGGAATGGGAGAAAGGGGTGTAGGGGAATTGTGAGCAGGATAATTAATGTCGGCAGCTACCGAGTATAGAAGAAATGGGAGCAGAAAGACTGGACAATTGATGAGGTGTAGGGATTTAGATTTAGATTTAGTGTTGAATGTCTTCAAGAGTTTCTGAAGTGGATTTGGATGTGCAGGTCTGAGAAACAAAGGTTTTATTATGAGGGGGGAAAGAAGAGATAGGTACCTGAGGGGTAGAGGAAGAGGTAGGGGTGGAGGAGAGAATGTGGTAGGAGAATATGGGGTGGAATGTTTAGATTGTCTGCTACGGGTAGAGCAAGGAGGGGGATGGGTAGGATTCGGAGTACTGACAAAGATTATTGGGAAAGAATGGGGTAGGAGATGGAGGAGGAAAAGATACAGAAACATTTTGGAGGAAGGAGGCAGTGAAGGGTAGCACTGGAGTAGTAAGAAAAACCTAACACAGACTTGTGGGTAGGGCAGCTCCTATAAATACATCATGGGAGCCACCACATCTGGCACACTGTTTTGTGCAAAGCAGTTTGATCGACCATGACCAGGTTGGGCACATAAGGACATTGGGCTATGGAGCAGCAATGTTTGGCAGGTTGGCCTGGTCAATAATTCTGACAGTTCAGGAAGAGGTATTGAGGGAGGGATGAGGCTGTGCAGGAATGTGTTTGCTAGTGAAGTCTATGAGGGTTGATAATGCTTTAGATTAGGATTCATATGTAACTGGTGGCAGGAAGGAAAGGGATTGTAGAAGGGATTAGAGAAAATCTATCTCATTTGACTGGTCTAAACAGAATTCAAAATGGATAGAGACATGTGGAAGAAGGAACAGTGTTGAGTGGTAGTACTGCAGAGAGATGGAGAATAAGGCAGCATAGAAGTAATAAGGGAGGAAGGGGTAGTAGATGAAGAAAGCTGTGGGGGAGAAGATAAAGTAGAGGCTGTTAAGTAGGAGGCATGTTTTCAGGAGGTTGAGAAATGACCTCTGAGGTGATAGTTGGCATTCAGGGGGGGGGGAGTAGTAGTAGTGTTCAGAACTGTGGTCAAAGGAGAGCCTGGGGTTAGAGAACATAGAGAATTTAAGACAATGGGATAAGTAGATAAAGGGGTATAACTGTTGGGAAGAGAAACAGTCTACTTCTGAGGATCCCCTTTAGGGGCAAGGGCTAGACAATTAAACAGGGAAATACTGTGCCCATCACTTCCCAAGACTGGCAGAAGTCAACATTTTGTCCTTTTGGAACAGTTCTCACACTTTAGGAAGTAGATAGTAGAAGGAGTTGGAGTGCTAAATGAAACAAGTTGTGGACTGAGGCCCAAAGCTGGAGTGATCATAGCACTGGGTCCCAGTCTCCATATCCTATGGCCCCCCCCCCCGGCAAAAAATCGGGGGGAGGGTGTTAATAAAAGGTCGTCTTGTGTATCCATGAAAGAGCAAAAGGGATAAAGGAAGGTGGATGAAGCAGGGGAATGGACTGTGTTAGAGGGACGAAGGGGTGTAGGGAGAACATGAGCAGGTTATGTTAGCAGTCACTAAGAGTAGAAGGAATGGGAGTCGAGAGACGAGATGTAGGTATGATATTTTTTAATGTATCCAGAGTTTGAAATGGAGTTGATTAGGGAGGTCTGAGAAATGAAGGTTCAAAAGGGAGAGCAAAGGGGATACATGTCTGCGGGGTGAAGGAAGAGGTATAAGTAGGAGAGGATTGAGTAGATGAAGCGGAATGTTTAAGTTTGTACACTCCAATCTCTGGTTCAATCTAGAAGCAAAGTAATTTGGGAGGGAGGGGTTAAAAGTTGGGAATGTAAGGGGGAAAGAAGGAAGAGGAACTGAAGATTTAGAAACTTTAAGGGAATAGGAGCAATGCAAAGGACAGCATTGGAATAGGTAGCAAGGAGAAACCTGGCCTTGGAATCCGAGGACTATTACCTCTAACACTAACTTGTAGGTACGGTAGCCCCGATGAAGTATTTTATTTATTCATTTATTTGATTAATATTTTCTGCAGCATCAACATCTAAGGTCATTAGTGGCATATTCAAAATATAGTGATGGGGTGGGGCTTGGGGTCAAAACCCCCAAGAGAGGTTTTTGGTTCAATAAGGTGATGTTTATGAATTTCCAGAATTGTTAATGGTAAAAACAAATATGCCAGGTCATAGCATTACAATAAAGTATTGTAGCAAAAATAGATAAAACGATGATAAAATGATTTGGGTAAGTGGACAGCAAGGGATAAAAAAAAAAGTTGGGGTGAGGGCTGAAGTAAAAGGTAGGGGCGATCCCTTATATTGGACCTTAACCCTGCACCCCTAGCTCCTATATTTGTTGTAAAAAAAAAAAAAAAAAGGTGAAGCAGAGTTTGAATCAGATTATTTATTTATTAAAATTTTCTACTTCATAAACATCGAGGGTCATTGGTGGCATATGTAATTATATTTTTGTATCTGAAATGATTAAAACTTTAAACCTTTAATAAGATTATTTATATTTCATAAAAAACATTACTTTATATTTGAAACTATGAAAGACTATGAACAGAATCATAATCCTCATATATTTTAAAAAATACATGGTTCTTTGTAAATATCTAGTCCGCGTTTCCTTAGATGCTATGGCATCTATGGCATATAGCAGGGGGGATCCAGACATGAGCCATCTGTGTGTCAATCTTAGGTGCCTTATTCGGGTTCTTGTTAGCACTACCACTACTTCTCTGTGACCAGGATCATCTTTAATAATTCTTAGCTTATTAGGGGATTTATTTTTCCATTGGTTTCTCCATTTGTCTTTTAACCCAATGTCAGTGGTTTTATGTACTGTCCCCTTTAGATTTTAGTGAGTTTTGCTACATACTCAGTGTACTCAGCCAGCAGTTGGCCCTAGTGACCGATCCTGATTTGCCCATTCTTTGAATTGGTAGGAAAATCAGTTTCTTTCTAAAACTTTTAATATTGTTATCATTCTTAGTGATATTATGATTATTAAGTTATTAATGTTTTAATAACATCAAAGACAATAAAATAGAAATGAAGCTTTCAAAAAATGAAGGAAAAGCGTAAACAGATGAGATAGGTAAGACTAATAGCCGACTCCTTGGTGACTAAGCACTCATTGAGTCATCTATGTGTAAAGACAATGATAAACTTTTATTACATGGCATTGTAGTCTTGCCACTCGATGACACTGGGTTAACGATTCTTTAATCTGGGGCTTCAGGTCTGAGTTTTGGAGAGGGAAATCAAAGGCAGTGGGAAGGGAAGCAGCAGCTTTGGCTTTTTTACCTGCTAATTCATTTGCAGAGATGACATTAATTGGACCCAGCACAGGATGATCTTTTTCATGATGATACAAGTGATAGCCAAGCCAGCATTTCTCTTTACTACTGGGTGGGAGTAGTTTAAACTTTCAACAGCTTGTAATGCACTGCTAGAGTCAGAGAATATCACAACTATCAATTTTCAATGTTTATCACTGACTGCAGTCTGCAGTAAATATCGATGCTGTTGGAGGGAGATTTCCCAAACTTTCTCCTCGTTTGCTAATTGCAGCATATATTCCACTTTCGGATTTTAAGTCATTTGTATATTATTGTTAAGGTTCTCTATTAGTTTGAATCTGAATTTCCACCTCACTCAAAATTGTAGACAGGGCAGCCCCTGTAAAATTCATTATGGGAGCTTGATCAATTATCACCTGGTTGAGCACATGGGGCATTGGGAAAAATGGAAAGTAAGGTTGCCTAAACACCAACAAGACATTTACGGGGGGGGGGGGGGTGTATGGTCAGACGGGAGGGCCCCTCACAATTAAACATTAAAAGGGTCATGTCTGAAAGTATAAAAGTAGGAAAAAGGAAAACTGGAAAGTGGTAATATGGAAAAAGTGGTCTAAGATGACCAGTGAAATCAAAATGAAAAAGGGGGAAAAGGAGGGGTCAATGCATAAAAAAGATTGCTGGTTATCAAAGGTGTGGGGCGATCTGAATTTAGAATTAAGGTCAGCGGGAGAAAGCGCTCTGGGTCGGCCTGGGGATTTTGTGATAGAACCCCCCCTGAGTGTGGCGGCAGTTAAAGCCCAACTATGGAAAGGGTTAAAGTTTAAAAATTAGATTTTTCAAAGCCAAATCAATGTGGGGGGAAGGGGAAAAAAGTAGACTGAAACACTATCCACGTGAAGGAAATACGGAAAACTTGGGGGAAATTGGTTTGAAAGGGAGGTTGACAAAAAGGTGTCTTGATTGAAAAGTTGGATGAGACATAAAGGGAAAGGGGGGAAAAAGACAAAATGAAATTGGGGTTTGGGATGGGGGAGTGTAAAAAAGGTCTCTTGAAGGCATAAAATAGATGGGTTTTAAGAGGAAAGATTGACGAAGGTCGGTCTATGGTAGGGAAAAACCGCAAAATTTTCCCAAAGAAGGATATTATACTTTACGATATGATTGTTACTTTTTGGAGATTGAGGGGAACAGCTAGGGGGGGGTAAGCCCCAGGGGTTCGGGAATAGAGGTGGGAGTTGGTTTCTACTGGGAGGGGTATTAGGGGATGGAGGGTCTGGGGAAGGGGATACTTGTGACAAAGGATACGTGTCACCCAGGAGGGGTGGAGGGATAGGGGGGATGGTGGGGGTTAATGTGGGCGGGGTTGGGGGTCGGGGGAGAGGGGCTGTGTTGGGTGGGGGGTAGGAGGATTGGTGTAGGGGGATTTTTTTAGGGGGAGGAGGATATCACAGTTTTTGGGAGTGTGGAAGGAGCAGGAGTTGGAAGATTTGGGGTTGAGTGTGTTTTCTTTATAATCTTAAATATTTTCAATAGTTTTTTTCTGGGGGTTGGTGGGGGTTTTGGGGGATAAAGGATTTCTTGGGGGGGGGGAAAAAGAGGGCTGGTGTCTCAAACATGGGACAAAGGAAGGTGGAGTATTGTGGGGTGGGGGAAGAGGGGGTGAACGTTTGTTCTCCTGTTAGGGTAGGCGAGTAGGGAGAGGGAGTTTTTGGGGTTGTGGGGGTGATTGAAATTCTGTAGTAGAGTTTGGAGTGTCTGGTTTTAGGATGGAAAAAAGAGTTTGACGGGGGAAAGGTGGAGGTGGGGAAGGGGGGGGGTTAGATGTAGGGGGGGGTTAGATGTAGGGGGGGGGGTTAGGAGAATTGGTAGAGTGAGCAGTATTACTGAGTAAGGATAAAGAGAAACCCGTCGACGTGCTTCTTGTTGGCTTAAAGTAGTGTGAGTCCAATTTTAACTGAGAGTTGTCCCTCAACTAAAATTTGTGGGGGGGACAGCCCTTTTAAATCATTATGGGGCCGCCACGTTGGCCTTTTGGGGTGATTGTGCAGGCATTTTGATGGGGATGGCCAGGTTGGGACTTGGGGGGCATCTGGCTGTGGAACGGCAATTTTTGGCGGGGTGTCCTAGACGCCAACAGTTTTGGCATGACGGGAGGGGGTTTGGTAGGGACGAACGGGAGGGATTCCCCTTCAGTAACTTAAAAGGGGGGCCCTTCTACGGGGGGAATTTTTTGGCTATGTTAGTAGCTTCTTTCGATACCTCTGGGGGGAAGGGAGTAGCTTTGCACTGATGTTGCCATGTCAGTGAGACGAAGTAGATTTTCCCCACAATCTGACCAATCTTTGTCATAGATTGGGCCTTCGCGGGGAGATTGAAACTGTTGGGTGAAGTTTTGGGGGTTGGAGGGGGTTCTGCAAGGAGGGGGTTACCATATGGGTCTTTTTTATTTGTTAATGCTATAGCTTGGTTTTCGGATTTTACCGTGAAAGACGGGAGGGGTGGGGCGGTAGAAAGAGAACCTATTTTTTTTTGAGCTTTGTTGGAAGGAAGGGTTTGTCAGATAGGGAGTTTGGGGGAGGAATCACGAAAAATGGGTCCCTTTTTGCTGCACTGAAGGGGTATTCAAAATTTTTTGTAGAAAAGGGGTATAGAAGGGCGGGGGCGTGACGAAGATGGAGTAGTTTGAGGGAGGTTTTTTATGGGGGTGGGAAAAAAGGCGGGAAAGGTATTAAAAAGGGAGGATGGGGGGGTTGTGTTGGAGGTTGTGGGGGTAGGGGTTTTTAAATTTGGCTTGCGGGGGAGAGGGGGAAATGTTCCTTAAGGGTTGTACTAGTAGGTATTGATGAGGGGGTATTTATTGCAGTGGTAAAAGGAGACCCGGGGGTCGGGGAAATGGGGTGGGTTTACATTTTTGGGGGGCTATTTGAAAAGGGGGGCAAGCCTCATTCCCCCTAATAGGGGAAATAAGTTTTCATTACTGGCCAGGGAAAGCCTGGTTATTTTTGGGGAAAAAAACAGTCCCCCTCGGGGTCCCCTTGGGGGGGTAAGGGCAGAAAACAAAACGGAATCCCGTCCCCAGGCTCCCTCGGGCCCGTTCAGAACGGGCAAAAGCAGCCTTTCATCCTTTCGCACGGCTCCACCCCTTAGGAGGTGGATGGAGAAGGGGTTTGGGAAGGGGGCAGAAACGAAAGGGGGGAAAAGGAAAATAAAGACCATGCAAAATTTGTTGAGTCGAGGGCCCCAGTCCCAAGGTTGGGGGGTTCCCCATCTTGGTCCCCGTCTCCGCCCCCTAACCCCCCCCCGACACAACGGGGAAGGGGTTGGGGGGGAATAGGCTAATGAAATATCTGTACCATAGATTTTTATTTTAAAAATTAAAAAAAAACAAGCTCCACACTCCCTTTTAATCGTAAATATCCTTTGGCATTTAAACTTATTGTTATCTTTGATTTTTATTGTACAAATAACAATAAGCAATCCCCTGTCGTTCAATCTTTTCCCTCAGGGAGTCTCACATCCCCCCCCCTGCCTGCTGCAAAAAGAACCCTGAAAGAGAATTCAAACTTTATTAATTAATTTTTAACTACAGTTTACTTTTTTTTTTTTTTTTTTTTTTTTTTTTACTTACTAGAAAGGGAAGAGTTATAGATATCTAGGGTACTTTTAAGTCCGAAAGTACTGCCAAGTGAGGCATCGCCCAGGAAAACGAGGCTTTGGGGAAACTCCAAACGTTGGGAAACTCTCGAATGGAAACTAACGGAACTATGTCTTGAACACCTGCAGAAGTAAAAAAATACATCAAACTTTTTCCCTACTCTTACAGAGGCTTAAAAAATTTATACAAATCCATGTTTTTCTAAAAAACCCAACCTTACCGCCTTTTGTATTTAATTTTTTTTTCCTTGCATTTTGGTTTTGCCTTTTTTTTCTGATAAAGTAAAGAACTTTCCTTTAATTTTCTTAATTCAGAAAAATGCCCCAGGTCACATGTTCCCCTAAATTCTTGAACAAGGGGGAACGGAAAAAAGAGTTATAATAATATACATACATCTTGTTCTAAAATATAACGAGTTTGTATATTTCCTTTTGCCATTTACCTTTTTTTCGCATAACCAGAGATCAATTGTGAGGGGCCATGAAAAGGACACAGTATCATTTGCGCCATCAAAAATTTTACCAAGAGCAAAAACCAACCCTTCATCTCCCTGAAAATTTTGGGAAAAATTTTGGGACCCAAAAAATAAAATTTAAAATTTTATTTAAGTTCGAATTTTAAATTACCAGGTCAAATCGAGTGTTGAAACACTATAGGCAGTATCTAGAGACCAAAACACATCTAGCATTGTTATTTTAAATTTAAAACCACTGAATTTTGTTGTTGGAGCAGTATTCAATCTGGAAAAAAAAAAAGTAGTAGTCAACTTGTGATTAGACAAAACTTGTTAAAGTGTACACTTAATTACACCAAGATCTTAGCATCTAATTAAAAGGGTTGTTTTAGATCCAGGGCAAAAAACACAGGGTATCTGATGATAATGTAAACTATTTTTGTCATATTATTAGACAGTTTTTCCTATTACACTAGGTGTCAAATTGTAACCCCATGGGGTTAAAGGGATAGCCCCAAAACCCCCAACTTACCAGAAAATTTCACCTGCCTCCCCCTGTAGGTGCCACCCTGGTGGTAAGGTTTTTTATCTGCAAAAATTCCTAGTCTGATCCCTGTGGGGAGGTCCGTTTCCCATTGTTTTGCAAAACTTTACAGTACTTGATCCACCCTTTGGGAAAACTAAAAGGGAATTTTTAACCAATTAAAAAATAGCCTTTATTAAGTTTTCTGTTTCAGAAAATGTTTGATATTCCTGCTTATTATCGTGCCTTTTATAAACCCCCCTGTATGAAAATGAAAGCAGAGTTTACATCCCTTCATCTGGTATTTCCGTTTCATCAACCTGTAAAAAGGTTGAAATTAAACCTTTTTTCCTAAAAACAGACTTCATTTTTATCTGAAAATTTTCCTACTTCATAGGTGCATATGCAAAGGGCATCGCAATGTAGTCACTGCAATCCCGCACAGCCAAAACTGATGAACCTCCAAAAAGTTTCCCCAACTCATTTTTCCAGAAAGGATATAGCCTTTTGTTTATTCTTTCAATAATGGTAGTTTTTAAAATTCGAAAAATTTCAGAATTTTAGTTAATAAAAAAAAACATATTGAGGGGGGGGAGGGAGAGCTTTACTTCCACGGAGAGTAGCTTGTTAACTGGAATTGACAAAGTCAATTTTTTGGGTTTAATAAGCGGTCATTCTGCTTTAAAGTTTCCTTTTGGCCGAGGCCCCATATCGGTTTTAGAAAGATCATAACCCTTTCATTTCCTTGTACCAAAAAAAATTTTCTTGCGATATTGTTGGCTTTCGAAAACCTGAGCAAAAAAAAGCTATATTATCCCCTTTTTAGAGACACCAATTAGTATTTCCCCACCCTACTTTCCAAATCTTTATTATGTTGCGCCCTGTCTTTCCGGCCCCCATTATTTTCTCCGAATATTTTCCATTTACCACAGGGGCCTGGTTTCACCCATAATGTAACCCTCCAGAGAAGGGCTTTTTCTCCTTCTTCTCCTCTGATCCTTCCCCATTTAAGACAAACTCTGACACCCGACCCCTTTTTATGGGATAAACTAGAGGTCACCTGAAAATTTAGGAAATTTAGATACACCCAATTTTAATTTAAGAGTTTTAAAAATTACCCCCCCCCCCCGAAGATATACCTTTCCCCTTTCACTCCTCAAATATAGTAGAGAGCTTTTAAGTTTCTGTAATCTATTTGATCCTTCGATAGGAGCTGCTCAAGGGCACATTATCCAAGCCCATCAACCCTTAATAAAAGAAATTAAAATTAAAACTTTACTATGTAACCCCCCCCCCCCCACACACACACACACACACACACACTTCTGAAATTACTACCTGTAGATCTCCACTAATTGAGATGGGAGCTTTGAAGAGGATATTGGCAGCATGTCTATTATGATCCGAGAGCACCACCAAGTTGTCTACAGGTACTCCATCTAGTGATCCTGTAGAATAATTAGAGGCATTATTTCATCTCTTAAGCCATGATATTGTATATACTTCAAACTTTCCAGGGGCCTCACCATCAATAGCAAGTTCGCCAACAGAGAGACCACTGTTGAAAGTTTTGTCACCAGTTATCATGTATGGTCCACCCGTCAAGTGGACTGCATGGGTATTCACATCCGTTACATTCATTGTATTTATCAACACCCCTTCAACACCAGATCCGTGCAGGGAAGTTTTTACTTTCAGATTATCAACCGTCAGAACTTTGGTGAAGTCTGTATCACAGTCTATTACCTGCAAGGGAGTGGATTTTAGTGTTCATTCACACATCTTGACCTTCAGTTGTTCCAGAAACTGAATACTTACACTTGCTTCATTGTCCATAACAGTCACAGCATAGAGATTGTCTACATAAACGTCATCTATGGTGTTTGTTAGAAGATCATTCACAGACAAGTTTGTCATGAACTCTACTGTGCCTGTAGATAAACATTAAGTGGAGAAGGTAATTTAGTCTAATTATGTATATTCTGTTTAGAACAATCTTTCTACTTTTATCCATTAAACTAACCTGTTATTTCTTGGTTGGAAGACTTTGTAACTATCTTATCCAGGAAATGGAAGACATCCATGTGGCTTGTTCCAGCTTTTACTGGACCCTTTGCAGTTGCATCTTTTTTAACTAGAAGATTTGTTACTGCCATGTTGAAGGGCATTACCACATCTCCATTACCATTTTTCCAGATGGTTGAGGTGTTTAACTAGAAAAAAAAAGTGTTTTATTATACATCTTATAATTAATTACACGAATTTAAGACAAACAAAATCCTGCTTTACAAACCTGAACTACATTGCATCCATCAAGAACTCGAGACTCGGACGTTACATCAGCAATGATTAAGTTATCAGCAAAGTCCACCATGCCAGATACAATACTGCTCTCATCTAGGAGGAGGAGATTTGAGGACAACACTCCATCAATTTCTGCTGCAACCACATTAGCTGTAAAGTAGAAGGTCGTGTACATTACAGGGATGCAGGTAGAGTGCAGTTATACTGCACTCCTTTCCATTATTGATAGCCCTTTAAATTTAAGATCTGGTTACCCAACTCTGCATTCACTCTACATACTAGCCATAACATCCCCATTGATGGTGTACTTGCTGCCAACGTTCTGGTTTGTGCTCTTTGTCAGTATTCTGTCCGATAGTGGAACTACACTAAACCCGTTTAGTGTAGTTGGGTTGAAGTTGCCGGATATAGATACTGGCTTTGTGAAAGTCTTCTTTCCGCCAATTGCACCATTGTAATTTTGTGGCACAACCTGAAATTTATAGTAAAATGTAAAACTCTTGTAGCTTGTGTTTTCTAACACACATTTTAAACTTAAATGCCCTTGCCTTGCTAAGGTAGGTGGTCCAGTCCTTGCTGTTAACCATGGTCAAAGATGGGCTCTGATCAAAGTGAACTCCCTTGTTCACCGTTATTGCCCCCGTTACTGCCTGTGGTGTAGCAGAAGTCTTCTTAAGGCTGCGGTCTACAAGATCCGTCACATCAACACCATCAACAGTTCCACTAACGAAGAGGTCATTAGCTGCAAGATAAAGCATTTTATCAATGTACCTACAATGTTCCATTTGCCACTTTTGGCATTTAAAAATCAGGTCAATAATTCTATTGTCTTGTATACCTTTCGTATTGGAGGTGAACTTCAGGGGCCCAGCAAGTGATGCATCTTCATTTACCAAGACCAAATCCTCTGTAGCAGATTTCACATCCATTCCATTAAGGCTCTGAACAGTAAGGTCTGCACTAGACAGCTGCAGAGATGTTGCTGTAGCTTTGTCCAAAAATGCAAGACTCCCTGAAAGGATAAATTTGTTAACTACTTGCTAACTGGTGAAAAAAAAAATAAATAAATAAATAAATAAAGCTTAACTCACCAGTTTGGGGCAGTGATTGGTCAAGCCGTACCAAGTCGGTCACAACATTCCATCCATTGAGGTCACCATTCAGCACCAAGTCACCCAATATGATGACCTTACCAAAGGTCTAGAAGAAGATTCGTTTTAGTAAAAGTTTGAAGACTTTTTAGTCATAAAACTAAGAATAAAAAAATTACTTACGGTCTCTGCTTCTATGTCTTGATTATCAGATAGAGTTACCAAGTTATCATGTAGTGAAGATACATCCACACCATCTATTACTTTGCCATCTGTTACTTTGAGATGTCCATTTATGGTTACCAATCCCTGTAAAAGTGGAAATTTAATTTCCCCCCTAAAAAAATTTGGGCCTAGATTTATTACAAATACCATTTACAATATAGCACCATCTTTAATTCAAATTGAAAAGCTCATTAGAAGCAACTAGTGTTTATCCAAAATTCTTACCTGGAAGGTATAGGCTCCATTGATGGTTTGGGAGCCTGTCACAGACAAAAAGTCTGCCATCTGGTGGTTGTTTATATTCTTAGCAGTCACATAATCACTGCAATTAAATGCAGCTCAATTAGCTCTTGAAATAACCAAGTTCTATTTTTATTAGCCATATACATAGAGCCTTTACCTGAAAGTGGTAGATACAATCTCTGGCAAGACATCAATTACTTGATCAGTTTCCTTTCTCCAATAACGGTCTTCTATGCCTTTGAGTGCCAATGCATTGATAACTTCAACATCTACATCCTCTGTCACCTGCATGTAGGAAACATTTAGCTTTCCGATACCTTTTTTTTTTTTTTTTTTTTTTTTAATCACCAAACTCTTTACTTACATGAAGTGGTGCATTAAAGACAACAGCCTTTTCTACGAAGAGGTTTCCATGGTCATCCATCTTATCAAGGCTATA
The DNA here is from genome assembly GCF_015228065.2 of Penaeus monodon. Taxonomy (NCBI): domain Eukaryota; kingdom Metazoa; phylum Arthropoda; class Malacostraca; order Decapoda; family Penaeidae; genus Penaeus; species Penaeus monodon. Next base: position 20,716,296 of record NC_051393.1, read on the forward strand.
GGGGTCGATGTTATTAATGGTAACAGAATCCAACATCTTTACTCCTTCAGGGCCAGTTACCAACACGTCGTCAGTGAAGGTTAAAGCGCCTAAAAAATAACAACTAGATTAGTTGTTCACCTAACCCTCCCACACACTAGGCTCTTTACTCAGCCAGTGGACTTACCCGATATAGTCTGGTCAGCATCAACAGTCACAACATCTACGCTTAGATTTATTCCACTGATGTTGGAGCAGCCTATAGCTGCTTTAATGTTTGCATTTGTAAAGGTATAGACACCATTTATGGTGGTGGTATCTTTATCTACAATGTTATCCATAACAATACCATTTAGTATTGGGCTGATCAGGTTTCCTGACACATGGAAGTCTTTCTGGTAGGTTACATCACCTGGAAATAGGTAAATTACAGTATTTCTTAAGTTCATACTCTTCAGTATATTTACTGAAACTAAAATCTAGTTTTGTTACCAGATAATGTAAAGTCTCCAGAAGTTCTGACAACCATGGTGTTAAGTTCTTTCATGTCGACACTATTGATGTTTTTAACATCAACGTTGCCATCCACATTTACATCATGTAGAGTAAATGAGCCATCCAGTATTTGGGGCCTGTACACATTAGTGTACACCAAATGGCTTGAAAGATCAGATAGGTCGACCTGGAATAAGAATTTTTGTTTATTATAACATTCTATTGTCACCGATAGAATTTAGACAAACTAGTTATCAGTTCTTACTTCATTGAGAAGTTGAACATCTAACTCTTGCAGAATGGTCATGCTATGGAAGGTTTTCTTGTCCATAAAGGTAAAATTGTTTCCTTTAGTCACAATTTTACTAGTGTCTATTCCATTAAGGACTAATGGAGATCCATCACCCTGCTTGCCATGGATGTGGTTTACATGGAAATCACTGTAGTGATGATTACCCGTTACTTCTTGTGAAGCAACAGACTTCCTCATGAATTCTGAAATCACGAGATTAAATTAAATTTCCACTTCAGTGGAGCTCCCAATCCAGTCTACTTTCTTTAATTTTATTTGTACTTACGGTTGGTAAGCACATCATTAATAGGTGCAGACAAGCCTTGCTCTCTAGTAGAGAAGAGATCCGTTTTCATTGAATGAACGTACATTGAAGACCTTATGTTCTGCTCTATTCCATCAATCATAAATGTGCTAGACATATCCAGCACCGGCATATCATTTAACTGAAATTTAAGCCACATTAGTTTTAAAACCATAAGCTTCCTCCACATCTTCCATTGCATTACTAACCTTTGTAACCCGTGTGCTATTCGATTCGAATTTGTCTGCAGTTATGACAGAAGCAACAACAGACCCTGAAAGCACTTGGTTTGTTGAATGATACAAGACACCATCCAAGCTAGCACCAATGGCCTCTACATCATCCTGTAAATAGATTTAACATTAGACAGTTTGTTAATGTCCAACTTGGGGGGGGGGGGAAGATTAACAATATACTTGCCTCCAGGCTATCAGTCTTTGCGTAGAACTCTTCGAAAGTTTCTTCATGTGGTTGTGTTGTACCTTGACCCTTTACATTTGCAGTCTGCAGTATACCTGTTGTGCCACCAATGGTCAGACCAGCTGTGAAGATTTGAGTTTCTTGCCAGGTCTGGAATTTTAACATTAGCTGCCTTTACTAAATCTAATAATTTGGTACAATTTAGTATACTAGTATCATCTGTCCTATACTAGGACATCTCACTGTAGTACAAGTCAATCTACAAAGGTTTAGGACAGGGTTAGAGGGGTGAAGACTCTAGGGTAAAAGGGTGGTTAATTTATGGTGGGGTTTGGCTAAAGAACTGGTAAATGAAGGCTCATTAGAAATGTTGAAATGATGTAGGGAAGATCATTGACAAGGGAGTATCTTGTGAAGGGATGCTAGGAGAGAGGGGGGGGGGCAATACAAATTAAGCAGGGGTTGGGGCATTGAGGAATTGGCATAGGGGGATAACCATTCTATGGGTACATGCAGTCTAGTGCAAAACAAGGCAAGAGACAATGTTAATGTTGGTAAGAGGGCAAAGATTTTGCCAATATGGTGTTAGAGGCAACATATTAAAATCTCTTTACAAAAGGTTATTTCTAGTGGTGGAGGAAGTGATAGATGGAATGTGGTATATTGGAATTTTTTAGAAATGGTCTAGTGTTAAATACTGGGTAGAGGAGAGGTTGGAGAGCATTTTCAAACCTTGAAGTTTATTGGGAGGGGTAAAATTTAAGATCATGTGAAGTTTTATACTTCAAGCAGGGGCAGAGCAAGTCATGTACAAAAGGCCAGAGTTAAAAAGCTTTACCTAGATGAGGAAACCCCACTATAAATAATTTTACCACAGTTAAAAGTTTACATGGCAATTTAGTGATCATGACCATGTTGGGCAAAAACAGTAGAAAACAGGCCAATGTTAAAATGGTCATGTAGTTTGACAAGCAAGACCAATTTAAGTTAAGGGGGGGGGGTGTCATTTGAAGGCACCCTTGGTGCTAGATACTTTTAAAAAGCTGGGGGAAGAGTAGCACTAATCCAGCAGTGCATCTTCATGAAGTAGGCAAGTCTCATTCAGCAATTAATCTTTGCTAAACTTGGCATATTGAAACTTAATATAGGGAGCAAGGCTGGGCAGGTGCAATCTTAAAGATTGCACTATGTAATGCACAAGCTAGCTACCGATTTAACCAACAAGGACTAAATTTAGTCATTGTTCAGAGACTTTACTTTGACAGTAAGGGACTCTTGTGTCCCCCTGAGGGGGATTTAAAAGATTAATGTAAAGGGCTATAGGATAGCGAGTGTTAAGGACCACTTTTATTACAGGGAGGTGGAGAAGAGGAAAGCTTGAAAGCTATGCTTTGGGTATAGGCACTTGTTGGCATTAGGTATGCAAGTAAGAGTTCACTTTAGGGCAGAGCCAAGTGCAGGACAAATGAAAATTCTAAATAAAGGGTCAGGCCTCCAAAACCTCTACTAGGCGACAGATTGGCTATGGGAGGCCTGTAGTGTGGTGGTAAGAGGTGGTCCTCCCTCTTCCCCCCCCCCCACAAGGGGTAAAGCATAGGTAAGGGGGATTAGCATGTCCATGGCTCATGAGGTCGTTTCATGAGCCATCCAAACCTAACCTAAACATGGCTCATTAGGGAGTTTACAGGAGGGGTTAGAGGAGATACCATGTAGAATTACTAGACAAAGGCAGAGTAGAGAAGGCAACACTAGACATCCTCTAACTGCCATCTCCTAAGCTGCCCCTCCCCCCCCCCCCAAACAATGGGCATGCAGCTCTAGAGCCCTTGCCCAAATCAAGCTTGTTTTACAAACATACCAACCTGTGATACATCATTAGTCATCACAATTTCATCTGCAATTGCTTGTTCAAGCAGAGAAATTGTTGGTTTTCTGCCATCCAAGTCTGCTTGCAAGTCGACAAGACACTCGAGAAGAAGATCTTCCCTGTCTTTTGGTTTCTCTAAAAAAATCAATTAGAATCATTATTACACAAGTTGAAATAACAAAGTCTGTATTGAAAATTTAGCAACAGGATCTAGTTAAAATCAAGTTACCTAGGTTTACTTCGTCCATGATCACTTCCCTAGAGTCGAGACTGCTTTTTACACCTTCCTTACAGACATACACAATCACATAAGTATTGCTTAGTCTCTTCATGAGAAGATTATGTATGGAGTGGCAGTGCGTTTGCATTACAAAGCTAGGCTTGAAATAACCATACACATCATCTGTATAAAAGGATACACTGTCCTGTAGAGGAAAAAAAGAATAAAATTAAGAATATGCTTATACCTAACAATCTTCAAGACTGAACAAAAAGAAACTTACCCCACGGGCAGTCATGAGAATAGTTTCTAGCGATGGAAAAGTGAAAGACTGTATGCTTGTAATAGCGGGTACAGAGTTCTGCGTTTCCAACGTTTGCCATTGGAGAAACCCTAGACCTGGGAAGAAGGTTTAGGATTATAATTCTTGTCAAATCTGACAAGGAAGTAGTAGGGACTACTCATTTTAAAACCCACCTTCCCAACGGTAGACCACTGCTTCAGCACCAATATTTAGAATTACATAATGTTTCCCCTCTTGCTGCTCATAGAAGTATGCAGTGCTAGCGACTTCCATCTCATTTAGTATTTGGCTTAAATACATGGTATTTAATGCTTCATTAAATTTATACACATGGGTACCGTCCTGGAAGTCAAAGCGTTAAATAAATAAATAAAATATATATATATATTTTTTATCATTAAGTGATAAAATCTTGTAGACAAACTTACAACATTAGATGTGCCAAAGACCAAGTAGTATTCTCCTCTGTTTTTGAAGCCAGTTATGCTAGTTACATTTTGACATCTGAACGAAATTTCATCCTGCTTATCGAAGTGGTGACCCACTAGTTTGTAGAGACTGGAAAGAAAGTAACCTTAATGCAACATCATTAACACTACACGCTAATCCACAGAAGGATATACACTATACCTTGAAGAAGGTTCATGTGCTTTTCCCGGAGCGGAACTTCTTATGCCCATCACCAAATACAAACTGCCGCCATCTTCAAATAGATGCATTCCCCCTACTATTCCATTTACTTGGAGAACTTGAGGTATATCCAGACTTGACGTGAGGAGGTCCACACGAATCGTTTTAACCAAGTCTTTGTCCACACTTGATATTACTATCCATAGTACTCCATTGTGGATATAAGCCTGGAATTGTAAAATGCTTATATGCTACTTAAAATTCAAGTAACTAGTATATTCAAGGATCCATCCACATGTCTTAATCATTTATATTTTTATACAGCCTCTATATGAATTCTTACTTCACATTTTCCCAAGACTGGTACTTCAGGTAGTTGAAAAACGTTTACTAGTTTCAACAAGCTCAAAGCAGGGTCCACTTGAACCACAGCATGGGATCTCTGCTGCCTGTAATAACATGCAATTAGTACATAATTGCATTAAATTAGTTTTATGTTTTCCAATATAAAAATACTTACCCGTCGTAAGTCAGAATCCAGTAAGCATTGTTTTGACCATCATGCACCGTTAGTTTAGTCACCCCAAGCAGATTTGTAGAATTAAACTTTGACAAATCGTCCATGGCAAACATGTATCCTGTACCATAACCTGCTGTACCACTCACTTTTATCGAAGTCAGATCAAGGGCTGAAAAATAAAGCACGTTTAATAGGAGCGTAAACTTTAATAAAAAAAAAAAGCAAAAAGTTGTACGAAATTTCAAATACCCCTTTTGTATCGTCGCGTCTCTGCTGCGAAAGACCTTGCCATGTGGTGGTTGGCAAGATCAAGAAGACTATTTGTGTAGTCATTCAAATCCCTCAGTGATCTAAAAGGCCTTTCTCCTACAGCGTCAATCTGTTGGAAGACATCTCTTTGTAGTTTATAGTCCATAAGATTCTTAAAGTTAAACATAACTATCGCTACTTACCAGATCGCCCACTGATGGCATCTCAGGCAACCCAGCAGCCATTCCCCCAAGGAGGGTTAGTACCACCGTGATTGTGGTCCACATCATGGACTTCACACCGATGGTTTCACGGTAGTGTCAAGTCTGCAAAATACAAACGATTAGTAACAGACATTAATGCTATTATTACTTTTCAAAACCCTTACTTTTCAAAACTCCATTTTTAACTAGAAATCCACAATACCTTTCTTCTTTATCGGAAGAGACGACGTGTTTCTCTATTAAGTGAGGAGTGTGTAACTACCTTAACCCCGATTGCCCATGCAGTCATTACCTCCTATTCAGTGACGAATATATACTGGTTGAGATACAAAAACACTGGCGGATCTATGGAGGCACTCTTTAGACAGGGGGAGAAATATCATTCCTATTTAAAAAGCTGCATCTCACATGTGTAAAACAATGGAGGGGAAAGTAAGAACATAAATGTCGGAGGGTGAAGGAGGAAAACAGGATGATGATGATGATGAAGAAAACATTTGTCTGCTCTTCAAATTTCGAATGGTAAGTCACCGTGCACATAATTACGTATTCTATCTCTCTCACTCTCTCTAATATATATATATATATATATATATATATATATATATATATATATATATATATATGTATAAATATATATATATATATATATATATATATATATATATATATATATATATATATATATACATATATGTGCAGTGTGTTTATATATATATATATATATATATATATATATATATATATATATATATATATATATATATGTATATATATATGTATATATATATATTTATTTATATATATGTATGTATGCATATCTACATTTTTTTTTCCAGAAAGGAATATATATATCCACACTCTACATGCCGCGACTTCAATGAATGTCATTGCCTTTACCTTACACTAATGTTGTCGAGGTCTGTGCATAGACAGTTCTTCATTTTATTACTATATAATAAATGGTTTCATCAGATGCAAAGAATTGCTGCTCACATTTCCTTTATTCGTTTATTATTTTCACTATTATTATTATACTATTATCAATGCTGTTATTACTATTATCATTATTATCGTTATTATTGTTATCATTATTATTGTCGTTATCATTCCCGCTGAGGAACTCGCAAACTTCAATCACCTCCCAGAAGTGAAGAGGGGGGATGTCTCCCGACGACCATCCTCATATTTCCCCGGCTATTTCATCTCAAAATGTCGGTAAGTAGATGAGATGTTGGTAAATTACAGATAAATTATTTGGTATTATTTTGGTGCACTATTAGGAAATTTGGGAAAAGTGTTTGTAATTGTAAAGTAATTGCCCCATACCTGCGACCAGCGTTTTATGGCCAAATGACCTTATTAGTATAAATTTAATAAATTTTGTTGATAATAACGTATGTGAACAAATACCAGTTCACAAGATCAAGTTTTGGGAATACTCTTATCGAAATGTTATGACACAGTGCATTTTAGGCTTACATACTAAACCTAATGTCCTTTTGTGCATTAGCGATGATGAGGGCTTGGATGACGACATTGGTGAGCCAGACTTTCTGCCAAGACCCTCATCCCAGGGTATCCTCTCTAGGTCTGTAGTAGAGGTCTTGGAAAGCATAAATGTTATTTGATCTGATCTTTTTGAGGTGTGAATCCCTAACATAAAGCCTTATCTATCCGTCACATCACTGACCCATTCAAGTGACCTGGACCCGGCATTGCTATCATGGCAGTTGCGCGATAAAATTTGTCACGGAATGGGACTTGGTACTCATAATCCGGGATCGGCAACTCAGGCTATATGGGCACCTAGTCGGTCTCGTGGTGTACACATCTTTGGACACATGGTCCTGCCAACTGTACCCCATAATCCGCGAAGAGACTTGTTACGAAAGGCATCAAGACGAGACTCCAAGGCACTAGATAGCATTTTGCTTCCATAGAGCAAAACTGGCAGTATCAAGGCATTGAAGACATATAGCTTAGTCCTTCTGCATAGGTACTGACATCTCCAAATGCTCTTGTTGATCGAGTTCATGGCTCATATTGCCAGACCAATCCGTCTATTGACTTCTTGGTCTGACAGCCCAGAGATATGGACTACACTACCAAGGTATGCAAAGCTCTCTGTGACTTCATAGTCCTCACAACAAGCATGGATCAATTGAATGGGTTACCCTAACAGGCCCCCAAAGTCCTGAATCTTGGTCTTGGTCCAGGAGACCTCCAGGCCCAAGTGCTTAGCCTCATTGCTAAATGCCTCAAGTGATTCCAGAGACTCAGATAGGATAGCAACATCATCGGCAAAGTCAAGGTCTGAGACCTTGATATTGCCCAGTGTAGCTCCACACTGACTTTGGGTAGTATTCAGTCCATGCCAGTGTGAAAAGTGTTGGTACAGGGACACAGCCTTGCCTCATCCCTGAATTTACAGGGAAGAAGTTAGACAGGCCCCCACCACACTTTACAGCACTTTCAGTACCGGTATATAAGCTTGCTATTAGGCCAATAATCCGTGCCGGAGTTCCCCTAAGTCTCAGAATATCCCATGGCGATTCTTGATGCACCGAGTCCAACATCTTCTTGAGGTCGATGTAGGCTGCATGCAACCCAAGACCGAGCTCAAAACGGCGTTCCACAATTACTCAAAGCATTACAGCCTATTGTGGACTTGCCAGGAGTGAATCCAGACTGCTCAAGGTCTCTGGTGCCTTAGTAGTTGGTTGTAGATCCGTTTCAGAAGAATGTGGGCGAAAACCTTGCCTGTTATAATGCCACAGTAGTTGCTACAGTCCCAACGATCCCCTTTCACCTGCCAATGAGGGATGACCATGCCTCTCAACAGGTCAGGGAGAATGGAACTAGACTGCCAGATGGCAGTCAAGACTGCATGCAAGCCCCGTGCCATAGGTTCACATCCAGCCTTTAGCAGTTCAGTGGGAAAGCCACAGGCTTAGAAATCGCCATCCTAACCTCAGTGTAGGAGTTTCCTAGTTGATGGGTGGGTCTGGCACAGACCCACCCATCCGATATGGCTTCACACTTTGCCCATGTCACTTTTCCCAAATTTTCTAACACCACCAAAATAATACCAAATAATTTATTTGTAATTTACCAACATCTCATCTACTTACCGACATTTTGAAGTGAAGGAGCCGGGGAAATATGAGGATGGTCGTCGGGAAACATCCCCCCTCTTCACTTCTGGGAGGTGATTGAAGTTTGCGAGTTCCTCAGCCAATCCAAAGGGCGCGAATGATAACGACAATAGCGATGATAATGATAATAGTGATAATAGCATTGATAATAATATAATAATAATAGTGAAAATAATAAACGAATAAAGGAAATGTGAGCAGCAATTCTTTGCATCTGATGAAACCATTTCCTATTATAAAGTAATAAAATGAAAAGTGTCTCTGCACAGACCTCGACAACATAAGTGTAAGGTAAACGGAATGACATTCATCGAAGTCGCGGCATGTAGAGTGACTCCTTTCTGAAAAGTGTGTGTATATATATATTCCTTTCTGGAAGAAAAATATATATGTAGATATACATACATACATACACACACACACACACACACACACACACACACACACACACACACACACACACACACACACACACACACACACACATATATATATATATATATATATATATATATATATATATATATATATATATATATATATATATATACTAGAGAGAGAGTTAGAAGACGTAATTATGTGCACAGTGACTTACCATTCCATATTTGAAGAGTAGACAAATGTTAGTAGCAAGCCTTTTGTCAACCTCCCCCCCTCCTCCTCCTCCTTCTTCTTCTTCGTCCTTTACTTCTTCTTTTTCTTCATCCTCATCATCATCACGTTCTCCTCCTTCACCTTCCGGCATTTATGTTCTTACTTTCCCCTCCATTGTTGTAGACCTGTGAGCTCTTAGTGTCACTGACCTTTAATTCCAGCTTTTTAAATAGGAATAATATTTCTCCCCTGTCTAAAGAGTGCCTCCATACATCCGGCAGTGGTTTTGCTAGTTTCTTTGCATCCCCCCCCCCCTCTTTTTCCTCGACGACTAGGCATTTGATCTGGGTCATCTTTTCTGATGGCAAGAGCTACTTCTATAGACCTAAAACTTCAGGATTCCTACATTACCTCAAAATCTTTTATTATAATTTCTTGTTGAATGTTTTCATTCCGATGTATTTCCGTGAGATCTCGCTGAATAACTGGTGATATTAACTTTGCTCTCTAGGTATTTTATTTTTGTTTGATTTGTTTTTGGATTGTATTTTGTAGTACGAGATATTCTTATATATTGTTTCTTTCAATGGAAGTGGGAGTTTTGTTTATCTTTGTTTATCAGTATCGATGTACCTACCAACACCATAATTTGTCCTCTTTTCTTGTAATTGATTTGCTAGACTTTCTTATAGTTTAGGGTTTATCCATATGCCCTTAGGTTTTCGTTTCCTTAGGATTAATTCCCATTAAATGCCATATTTATTTTAATCTTACAATTTAACCCTGTCTGGCCCTGGTCTTCCAGGCATTTACCTTCTCTAAATTCTCACAATGCAAATGCTTTTTCATTTGTAAACTGGACATTGTGGGTTGTGATAATGAAGTGAGTTGTGATAATGAAGTGAGTTGTGATAATGAAGTGAGTTGTGATGCATTATATACGGGTTATGATGTTAGTATTCTCGTACGTATATTGTGATAATTATGTGATTATATTATGTATATATATAAATATATATATATATATATATATATATATATATATATATGTGTGTGTGTGTGTGTGTGTGTGTGTGTGTGTGTGTGTGTGTGTGTGTGTGTGTGTGTGTGTGTGTGTGTGTGCTACGCCATGTGAAATATAGGTTATGTTTAGTTTATATTGCTGTGTAGCATATCACCTATGTAAAAGGATGAGATTCCCTGTACAATTTGTATACATTATTTTATATTGTCTCTGTAGTCACACGTCTGGCAGCAGCACTCTCTTATTTTTGTCAGAGCTGATCTCCAATGAACCTACTTCAGTTTTTAACGGTATTTTTCTTCACCTTCAAGCATCGTAGAGTAACATCAAGCAAACACATGAGACGAACATGGCACAGTGAGTATGCGAACAGATATAGTATATTTGATGTTTTTCAAGCTGTTTGATTCTCTCTCTCTCTCTTTCTTCGTAAGACTTTTTCTTCCTATCCTTCAAACTTTAAATACACGGTTTGCTCTAAATACCTCCTTTTGTCTGTTCTACGTTCTTTTTCTTTGTTTGTTTTCATTTCTGACTTGAATTTCCTTTACTTTTGCTTTATTATTTCAACTTCTTGTTTTCTTATTGGCCTTTTTTTCCTTTCGTGTATTCGCACTTATATTGTTTATTTCTACCAATGCCTTTTCTCCCCTTTTTTTCGCTTTGCATCATTTATCATTTCCAAGCTCTTTTTAAAAACGAAGCACTGAATATTCCATTCTTCCAACTCTTCCATTTTATAATGTTTTTCTTGAACTTCGTCATACATTTCTTTTATATATGCATTCTCTCTCTCTCTCTCTCTCTCTCTCTCTCTCTCTCTCTCTCTCTCTCTCTCTCTCTCTCTCTCTCTCTCTCTCTCTCTCTCTCTCTCTCTCTCTCTCTCTCTCTCTCTCCTCTCTCCCCTCCCACCCTCCCTCCCTCTCTCTCTCTCTCTCTCTCTCTCTCTCTCTCTCTCTCTCTATATATATATATACATATATATATATATATATATATATATATATATATATACATACATATACATATATATACACATATACATACACATATACATACACACACACACACACACACACACACACACACACACACACACACATATATATATATATATATATATATATATATATATATATATATATATATACATATATATATGTATATATATATATATATATATATATATATATATATATATGTGTGTGTGTGTGTGTGTGTGTGTGTGTGTGTGTGTGTGTGTGTGTGTGTGTGTGTGTGTGTGTGTGTATACATATATATAATCCTAATTTATTTTCAAACTCGTTCAGCTTTTAAAATAACCTACGTTACTGCTCTCTGTTTCAACCCTAATTAGCTCCTCTAAGTAGCTTGTTTCTGATACTTTATTTACAACTGCTCGATTTTGGTAATACATTTGCATGTGTGTGTGTGTGTGTGTGTGTGTGTGTGTGTGTGTGTGTGTGTGTGTGTGTGTGTGTGTGTGTGTGTGTGTGTGTGTGTGTGTGTGTATGTGTGTGTGTGTGTGTGCGCGCGCGCGCGTGTGTGTACGCATCCATGCGTGTGCGAAAATAAGAAGAAATGTAAATAACGACCCAACTGCTTGTTCGGAGTGAGGACCGGCGCGCCAGCGTTCCCCCTGCCCAGTCCTCCGTCACGTTGGCGCCTTCGCTACCCAACGCAGTCCGTGAAATCCAAGGAGTGGTAGAGAACGTTTATCAGCAGGTAGGACTTTGTTGTAAACAAGTTTGAAAATAGTGGTTAATGGTGCAGGGAGCGACACATAAAGATTAAGGGAAATGGACGCTGCCATCTTATAGAGCACAAAAAATAGAGGAAACAGGAAAGTTTTCCTTGTATGATTTGAAGATTAATGTAAAAAAAAAGGGGGGGGGGGGACTTTCCGTGCATGAGAACCAGGATTACAGTTAACAACAAAATATAAGAAAAAAGTGGGTACCGTTGACGAAAACCAAGGGAAAACGTTCAAGTATGTCAACCAGAATTACAGTAAAGAATTGTATGGAGTGGTTACCTTGACGAAAACTGATACTTTTCATCTATGGCAAAAAGTATGCAAATCGAAAATAAGGGAGATGTAGGACAGACAAAAGTGAAGATCGCCCCTTCATTTTCAAAGTTCCTTCCATGTTTACTTCGCGAGAATCAAAACAAATGTGACGCGGAACTCATTACCAAGTAGTCCTTGTATTGCTACGCGCTCGTGAGAACGAATATTTTGTCATTATCAGCGTCCGGTTTTCTCGAATTCATGTAATGCATTCTTTTCCTTTTATTGTTCTTCATTTACGTGTTTTGGCAAGTATTGATACTATTCTGTACAATAAGCTTGTGTGGATGTGCGTTTTGCCACTAGGAGATTTGACAGCCAGTGACGCCATTACGTCGAGAAAAGCCGTTGAAAAATGATTCATTTTAAGTGCTGCATCGATTCCGGGTCATTTTAAAAGCCATTTTGTGGATATACGGGACAAATAGACATTAGTCTCTATTACAGCCTGATATTTGAACCCATCCAGTGCCGCAAATAGCGAAAAAAGGGATTAGAAAACAAGCAATTGTGACCGTAGACGGAGTTTCGCGATATAAAGGTGTGTGGTTTTACCCTGGGGGTATATATTACCACAGGGGTCTAGGGGGCGTGTCCCCCTGGCTAGGCGAATATCAGACTATATACGAAAGATAGGAAAGCACCTATCCTACCATTAAAAAAAATACTAGCGCCATCTCTGGTAAAAGTTACCGAGAGTGACGCACTGAGATAGAGAAAAATGGACACTGCCATCTTGTGGAGCATAAAAAATAGACTAGGAAACAATATAAATAAATCCGCAGCGGCCTCGTGTTTCCCGGAAAATGAGGGAAATAGGTTCTGCCTGTCACCGCTCAGAGACTAAGTCCACAACACCCTCAAAATGGCAGTCCCTAATTTCTCGTTTTCTATTGCTCCATTTCTTAAATTTTCTATATATCCATTTTCTATAAGTATCGCGTTTTCCTTTGACCATAGGTCTTGCGTTTTCTGTTGACAACCATGGAAATCATTTCCGATTTGTTTTTTATTTCCATTATATTCTCTTATTTCTAACATTTCCTTTAGTTTTTTTTTTATGCTACTACATATCTTTGGTTGCTCTCTCAAATGTAGTTGCGGTTTTATGTAGTTTTTCCTTATCATTTCTATTACCAGATTCTTAATTATTTAACAATACTACTGCTTGTTTACCGTAATTGCCTCATATATCGGAACAATAAACTCGCGGTCGCTTGCTCACTCACTCACTTAAGCCGGTGACATGGCAGCAGCAAGCTCGAACTTTTGTCGTCAGTGTGACATGGGGTATGTTCTTTTATATTTAAGTAATTTGTAATTGTATTGTGTATATTTTATTAGCTCATATCATTACAATTTTACTGATAAATGTTATTTATGGTAGGTACGGGCAATTTTGGCAGCAATACGGCGGCCAGGCCGACCTCTTGCTCGATCTGTGCCGGTCGCACAACTTAATCACCCAAAAATGTAATTGTCCCAAGTGCCGTGAAAACTGCCGCATATAATGAATACTATTTTATTGGCCCACCCTGAAGAAAATAAGATTCCATCAGTTCCTCCTCCTCGCCGCTGCTCGTCTTACCCCCCACACTGACGGTATGTGGCAATTATTTTTTTTAACGAAATAGATGTCTCTTGGCACGAAGTGGTAAGAAATAGGGATCCTTATAGGTGTATTTATTACCACAGGGGGTCCAGGGGGCAGAGCCCCCTGGCTAGGGAATATATAGATCGTAGGGAAAATTTTTCCTGCATGTCAACCAAACGTACAGTAAAATAAGTGTATGGAGTGGTTACCTTGACAAAAACTAAGACGCTTTTCATCTATGGCAAAAGGTGTGCAAATCGAAAACAAGGGAGATATAGGACAGACAAGAGTGAGGATCGGCCCTTCATTTTTTAAGTTCCTTCCATGTTTACTTCGCGAGAATCAAAACAAATGTGACGCGGAACTCATCACCAAGTAGTCCTTGTATTGCTATGCGCTCGTGAGAACGAATATTTTGTCATTATCAGCGTCGGTTTTCTCGAATTCATGTATGTAATGCGTTCTTTTCCTTTTTTTGTTCTTCATTTACGTGTTTTGCGAAGTATTTATGCTATTCTGTACAATAACCGTGTGCGCCTGCGCCTTTTGCCACCGGGAGATTTGACAGGCCAGCAGCGCCAATACATCGTGTAACGCCGGTGAGCAATGTTTTATTTCGAGTGCTGCGTCGATTCCGGGCCATTTTTAAAGCCCTTTTGTGGATATACTGGACAAATAGACATTCGTTTCTATCACAGCCTGATATTTGAACCCATCCAGTGCCGCAAATGCTGAAAAAAGTGATTAGAAACAAAGCAAATGTGACCATAGCCGGAAGCGAAGAAACGTTCGGTGTTTCGCGATATAAAAGGTATGTGGTTTTACCCTGGGGGTCCAGGGGGCGTATCCCCCTGGCTAGGTGTTAATATTACCACGGGGGTCCAGGGGGCGTAGCTCCCTGGCTAGGCGTATATATTACCACAGGGAATCCAGGGGGCAGAGCCCCCTGGCTAGGGAATATATAGATCGCAGTGTATAAATCCCACAGGATTAAGGTTATGTTGGTTTATTGGTTAGGACGCATTGTACGATTACCACGGGGGATCTGGAATGTGAAATCCCGTAGATTTTTGCCGAACAATGGGTATGGTTCCCGTAGAGTTTTTTCGAAAGCTGGCGCGTCGGTCCGTAGAGTTTGAAAGATGGCGGCGATGTCCGTAGAGTTTCTTTATCAGATTTTAAGCGTTTTTTTTTTTTTTTTTTTACTTGTTTTACACATTTCTGTTCTGTTTTCTTCTTATTTCAGCCTGTTTTACCCCACAATTTCCCTGATCTACTTAATGCCCTCCCCTGCTATCGGGACTGGAGAATGCAACTGAAAATATCATCAGATTCGTTGTCATCTCGCGAAAACAAATCTGATGGGTATGGGTCCAGTTCCATCCAGCCTTCTGTTATATAGAAAATAATATATGCAAACGAATCTAAGAAACTCATCTTCTATGCAATTCCGTCGCAACTCAAAAATAACGAAGTTATTAGACACGGAAGTGTCTGAGCACGAAATGAAAAACGATCTCAATATTTTAAAAATCGCCATCCGATATCCTTTCCTACTTTTTGTAAACAAAACAATGATGCCGCTTTATTTGCAAAATTTATCGCAATATTTCTAGTTTCGTTCGTAGAAAACCCCCACATCAACTTACATGAAGGACATTTTATTTCTTCCCAAAGGGATATGACATTACATGAGTATTACTATGATAATATCGTATATTTACAGAAACCAATACAAATCTTACTCTACGCAAATCGATGTCTGCCTCATTACGTGTAAGAGGGGCCTGAAGAATTGCGCGGTAAATTTGAAATCCAGTATGTTGGCGTACCAAGTGCGCGCGAAACATTTTGAAATGAAATAGTACAGCGCATGCGCGTGGCAATGTCACGAGAGCTAATAGTATTACATAAAATGTTTAACCAATCACATGGCACCACCTGCGTGATAGGTATGTATAGTGGTGAAGTAAAACCATTGTAATAACTCTTTACCAAAATGAAGGACGCAAGGTGCGAAGGGTGCAATCCTCACTGTTATAAAATTATTTCGGAATATTTTGGGCAAAATGAAAAATCGGTTTCATTTCTTAGGGAACACGGTGTTTTGCCTAGGTCGGTGAGTTGCCCACATTATAATTTACCTTGCAAATAGCGATTACACAGGCACGTTCCTGCAGGGGACACATTTGGAACCATTTAAAGTAGTTTTGTTTGTTAATCATTGGCTTCAGAAGCACTGGGATCATGAAACGGTCATTAAATGCATTGGCATTTCAAAAACAAGTAGCGTAGGTTGGAGTTTTTGTTCAGAAGTAACCCAAAATTGGTTACAAAATCAAAATTCTATCGGAGGTGCCGGTGTAATCGTTGAGATCGACGAAACGCTGCTCGTGCGCCGGAAGTACAACAGAGGGAGGCAACTTAGTCAAGTGTGGGTCTTTCGGGGTATTGATTCTAAAAAAAATCGTGGTGCCGTTGGTAGGCAGTGATAGAAGTGCAGATACGCTCATACCCCTAATAAAACAATTCATTTTACCGGGAAGTGTCATGTAGTGATGGGTGGGCTGCCTACCGTAATTTAAAACATGGGTACGAGCACCTGGTAATTAATCATTCAGAGAATTTTGTAGACCCACACTTCTCACATACCCACACACACAATATCGAAAGGGTTTGGCGTGATTTAAAAGAATATATAAAGCGTCTGGGTATGCGAGCAGATTATTTGCAGCAGTACATATCTCGCTTCCTATTTATAAAATCCTCTGAAGCCCCTCTCCATAATTTTTTCACCGAGGCCCCAAGGTGGGAGAGCTAGAGAGGGTCCCCTGCCTCCCCCTATACCAATGGAGCAAGATAGCTCTTCTGAGAGTGAATAATCAGGTAAGAGTAGGAAAAATCTGTATCGCCGGTTACTTAAACTATAATTTTACAGGATTTACCAGAAGTCAATATTGTGGAAACCTATATAAATTATATCCGTTTTCACAAATATGGATATCCGAACCTGTTTTACTTTGAAAAATGGGCACTTGTTGGTAAATTAGCGGATTACACTTCACAAACAAGCACAAATGCTAGCCAATGAAAACTTCAATGACGTCAGAGTTTTTTGACCAATCAAAATTTGATTATTCGGAAATCCCTGCCCTCGCCCGGGAAAAACGTTGTGTGTGTCCGTCCGCTGTGAAAGTAAGTGTTCGTGTGAAAAAATATATTGAAAGCCGGCAAAGTTTTACAAATCGCAAAATACATCTTCCCCTGGAAATACTACCTCGTCGAAGTCGACGTATTATGGTGAAGCGTACTAACGGAGGCGCGACGATATAAGGTTTGTACAATCAACTTTGATATAACGAGAACCGGGTAAAATCTTCAAAGCTTGTTTGAGAATAACATCCGCGGAAACTGCGTGCGCCGCAACAATTGCGCGACAAGTAACTGTCAGTAGCGCATTTTATTTATTTATTTATATATATATTTTTTCTTTGCTTTGTATTATTTGTTAATGCTATCAATACATAAAGTACCGTTGCTATTCGTGGAACAGTTAAGAAACCCTTTTGTATAAAATTGATACCGTCATCAGGAAGTTTCGAAACGCATTTTCAAAATAAAAAGCTGCTTTTGTCCAATCATTGATCTAGTGCATTTGGAATGTTTTAGTATTGAAAGCCGGCAAAGTTTTACAAATCGCAAAATACATCTTCCCCTGGAAATACTACCTCGTCGAAGTCGACCTATTATGGTGAAGCGTACTAACGGAGGCGCGACGATATAAGGTTTGTACAATCAACTTTTGATATAACGAGAACCGGTAAAATCTTCAAAGCTTGTTTGAGAATAACATCCGCGGAAACTCGTGCGCCGCAACAATTGCGCGACAAGTAACTGTCAGTAGCGCATTTTATTTATTGATTTATATATATTTTTTCTTTGCTTTGTATTATTTGTTAATGCTATCAATACATAAAGTACCGTTGCTATTCGTGGAACAGTTAAGAAACCCTTTTGTATAAAATTGATACCGTCATCAGGAAGTTTCGAAACGCATTTTCAAAATAAAAAGCTGCTTTTGTCCAATCATTGATCTAGTGCATTTGGAATGTTTTAGTATTGAAAGCCGGCAAAGTTTTACAAATCGCAAAATACATCTTCCCCTGGAAATACTACCTCGTCGAAGTCGACCTATTATGGTGAAGCGTACTAACGGAGGCGCGACGATATAACATTCCTTATATGATGAAAATATACACGGCCATCTATTTACTCTTCATATATATGCGCTTTTAGCCGTTTTTACGTTAAAAAAAATCCATACTTATTTTCTCACACCTATTAAGATTTTTAATTGCTTAACTACTCAAACCATGCAGCCAATGCTGAAGCTATTTCGAGTATGCAAATAACACCTGCACATTTCTAGAATACACCGGTGACCTGCCTCATTCTTCTCAGTGACAATGACTGTGTGTTCTCTGTGCTATATATATATATATTTTTTAAATCATGGACTTTTATCAACTGAAAAAAAAGTGTGAAAAGTGTAGTGCGAATTGCAGACTAAATATTAAGAAAAAAACTTTTAGATGCAACAAATCGAGAAAAATTCACAATAGAACTGTGAGGTGTAATTTTAAAACTATTTTCCATAAAACATGGTTTGCAAAATCAAATCTAGACGTTGAGACAAATATATTTTTTGGTTAATTTTTATTTGAAAGATTATTTCTCTTACGCTCTGGTAAGAGACGAGTTGAAACTCTCGGGCAAAACAATTTGTGACTGGGGAAGTTTTTGCCATGAAGTACTCATTGCCTGGTGCTTAAACAGTAGTGCTGAAAAGATCGGTGGCCCTGGCACAATTGTAGAGATAGACGAATCCAAGTTTGGGAAAAGGAAATACAATGTGGGCAGATTGATTGAGGGCCAGTGGGTTTTCGGTGGGGTGTGCCGTGAAAGTCGGATTTTTTTTTTTATTCCGGTGCCCTCCAGATATGCTGAGACCCTTCTAGAAGTTATTAAAGACCGCATTAAAGAAGGGACCACAATCATTAGTGACTCCTGGAAGGCATATAACTGCCTAGATAAAGAGGGCTTTCAGCACCTGACAGTAAACCATTCCCACAATTTCGTGGATCCCGTCACTGCGGCTCACACCAACACCATCGAGCGTAAGTGGCGGGAAGCGGCAAAAGTACCGCATTACGCAGGAGGAAGTATCATTTTGTCGTTTATCTGTGCGATGTTTCTGATGAGCATCCCGGATTCAAATCAAAGACTGCATCGCTTCCTCCTTGCCGCTGCTGATTTGTACCCTCCTCAGTAAGATACGTCATCATATCATATTCGTTTTTTGTTTTCTTTTGTTTTACACTGCATAAGAGAGATAAAAGGGGGGAAGTCCGGTATAGGTAAAGTTTTGACTAGCCGTCTTTAAAACGGAAAATAATATATGCAAATGATAGAGCAAATAAATCTAAGAAACTTATCTTCTATGTACTTCCATCGCAACTCAAAAATAACGAAGTTATTGGACACGCAAGTGTTACAGACCCTCAAATGAAAAACTATCTCAATATTTTAAAAATCGCCATCCGATATCACTTCTAACTTTTTGTAAACAAAACAATGATGCCGTTTTATTTTGCTACATTTATTGTAATATCTTCATTTCGTAAGTAGATAACTTCAGAACATACTTACATGAAGGTGATTTTGTTTCTGCATAAAATAATATGAGAATGCAAGAGTAATACCATCATAATATCGAGTATTTTCAGTAAAGATTAAATATCATACTCTGCGCAAATCGATGTGTCTGGTCCATATTACGGGCAAAAGGGAACTGAAGAATTGCGCGCGATTTTCAAAACCAACAATGTCACCGCCTGAAGTGCGCACGAAACTCTTTGAAACTTTCATTGTACACCACCTACGCGTGACAATTGTCACGAGAGCCAATAGTATTACAGGAAATAGTACAAACCAATCACATGCCACCATTTGTGCCACACGTATGTATAGTGGGCAAGGAAAGCAAATGTACGAAATCTTTGCTCAACATGGAACGCAGGTGCGTAGGTTGCGATCCGCATTATTATAGAGTTATATCTGATTATTTTGAAAAAAATGATAACGCTTAAAAATTCCTGAGAGCACACGGTGTTTTGCCAAGAGCGGTAAACTGCCCACATTGCAATTTACCTTGCAAATACCGTGAAGATCGACATATGTGGTATTGTGGCAGATGGAAAAAAATCGCAAAGACGAAACGGCGTAAAAGTTGCGTTTTCTCGACCAGCGATTACACAGGCACGTTTCTGCAGGGGACACATTTGGAACCTTTTAAGATAGTTTTGTTTGTTAATCATTGGCTGCAAAAACACTGGGATCATGCACAAATTATGAAATGTATTAGTATTTCTAAGCCAACTAGCGTAGATTGGAGGAGTTTTTGTTCTGAAGTAACCGAAAATTGGTTACAAAACCAAAATTCAATAGGAGGTGCCGGTGTAATAGTTGAGATCGACGAGACGCTGCTCGTGCGCCGAAAATACAATAGAGGCAGACAGTTGAGCCAGGTGTGGGTCTTTGGGGGTATTGAGCGTGTGACTAAAAAGAAATTTATTGTGCCACTGCTTGGTACAGACCGCAGTGCCGACACGCTCATACCCCTAATTAAGAAATATATAAAACCAAACAGTGTGATATACAGTGATGGATGGGCTGCCTACCGTAACCTACAACATCATGGTTACAAACATCTGAGTATTAATCATTCTGAAAACTTTGTAGACCCACACGACCCACAAATACACACACAAAATATTGAAAGATTGTGGAGAGATGTAAAGGAGTGGGTAAAGCGGCCAGGTATTAGAAGCCAATACATCGCACAATACCTGGCTCGATATTTATTCATAAAGGAGCATGAAAACTCCCTCATTCATGCTTTTTTTTTTGCAAGCGGCTGAATTGTACCCCCGCAAGGCGGCCGCGAGCGAGTACAGCCCCTCCCAGCCCCAGTTCCTCTCGACGAGGATAGCTCTTCCGAGAGCGAAGAAAATTAGGTAAGAGTTCAATTACCTAATTGTTTACACGCATATAAAACAATAATAATGTGCATTTTACGTATTAGAATACAAATACCATGTTTTCGCTCGTGTAACGACACAAAATCATTTGAAATGGTGATAATAAATGATTACTGTCTGAAACACTAAGAGACAAGGAACAATGCAAACGACCAATTACTGACAGCTTTGCGATTATATGCTGTTACAAACAGCGACAAATTCTAGCCAATGAAAACTTTAGACAATGACGTCAGAGTTTTCTGACCAATCAAAATTCGATTTTTCGGAAATCCCTGCCCTCGACCGTGAAAAACGTTCAGTGTGTGTCCGTTCGCTGTTAGAATAAGTTGACGCGTGAAGAAATATTATATTGAAAGCCGGCAAAGTTTTACAAATCAGGAAATATATCTGCCCCTGGAAATACTACCTCGATGAGGTCGACGTATTATGGCGAAGCGTACTAACGGAGGCACGACGATATAAGGTTTGTACAATTAACTTTTATATAACGAGAACCGGGAAATTGTCATATATATTGCAGGAAGTATTTTTCAAGAAATAAGCAAATTCATGCAATAAAAAGCCTTACTTCTAATTGGACCATAATACAGGCAATATTAAAAAATAAATATTTCCGATTTGGCCATTGCAAACGACCGCAGTTGAATGATCGGGTGTGCCGGCTCAGCGCGCGACGAAATCGGGCTAAAGCTTCCGTAGTTCCGTCGGACGGGCAAGTATTTTAAGCTGCGCGGCATGAAGCACCGCCACGGCCTCCGAAGTATTTTGGCCTCGGGCAAAGGTCAATAAATTCCATCTTACATTTTGAGACAAGTACAAGTATTGAGCTGTTGCAATATTTGACAATCATCACTAAGGTTTGCAAGCTCTGTTACTAAATTGCATTCACAGTTTGTTGTTTGAGAATAACATCCGCGGAGACTGCGTGTGCCGCAACGATTGCGCGACACGTAACTGTCAATATCGCTTTTTTCATTTTTATTTACTTTTTTTTATTTGTTTGCTCTTTTTATTATTGGTTAATGCTATCAATAAATGAAATACCGTTGGTATTCGAGGAACAATTAAGAAAACCTTATATATAAATTTGATTCGGTCATCAGGAAACTTTCGAAACGCATTTTCATAATAAAAAGTTGCTTTTGTCCAATCATTCATCTAGTGCATATGTACTGCGCGTCAATCAGGCAAAAAGTAATCCCAGATTTAAGCGCAGAATAGAATACCGTCATTTTATAGATGAAACATGGCTCTCGTCCCCGTAGAGTTTAAGCTAACCCGATTTAAAGTTATTTTAGTGTTTTTGCTCTGTTTTTTTTTTTTTTTTTTGTGTATAAATCATGCAAATTCCTCCCCAAAATACAGTGCGAAGCCGACTCTTACATATTTTATCTACTTTGCCGTCGAGGAATAAAAGTTCCGCCAGTCATCAACGAGTCAAATGCGACGGAAATCATCATTATAACAGCGTTAAACCACGAAGGGAGATTCCATTCCAAAAAAAATGGTTTCGAAAGTCGGAGGCTGGTTGAAACTTGAAATTTACCGGAAGTCCTTGGCTAAGTAAATAAATATACAGGTAAGACGAGTAAAAAAAAAAAAAAAAAAAAAAAAGACCTGTTTCAAGCTTTATCTTGCCGTGCATATCGAGGTGAAGAGAATGTTTGCCGGGGGGGGTGTTGGGGGGCAGAGCCCCCCATCATCCCTCCCCTCGGGTAGTGCCTGACGGGCACGCCCAGTCAACGGCAACTTGGACTGTGGAGTAAATGTTGTGTCGTTAACGTGTGCGCTTCTTGCTCTTTCCTAATTTTTATGGCGGGCATAATCGAACACTCGTATTTTTTTCATCATAAATATGGAGTTTGGCTCGCATTTCCGAAAAGTCGAATTTCTTTGCATTCATAATTTTCTTTGGTCATTTACCGACACTCAAATCAAACTGAGGCCATTCTATACTCCCCCCCCCCTCCCAAACCCCCGGTTCCCCACGTGTCCCCCAAGACTGTTGGCTGGAGTTGGGGGACTTAGTCTCTGGCGAGTGCGTCCATACCGTAAAGAATTATCAAAGTTACCGAGAGTGACGCACTGAGATAGAGAAAAATGGACATTGCCATCCTGTAGAGCATACAAAAATCGAGTAGAAAGCAATATAGTTAAATCTGCAGCGGCCTTATATTAACCGGAAATGTTTACCTTGCGAGGACCAAAACAAATGTGACGCGTAACTCATTACTGCGATCTCCCAAGCAGTCCATGTATTACTACACGCTTGTAAGAACGATTTTGTAATTACCAGTGCCCGTTTTTCCAATTTCATATATTTAATGGATTCTTTTACTTTTATTATACATCTTACGCGTTTTGGTAATTATTTACAATATTTTATACAATATCATTGTGCGCCTGCGCGTTTGCCACCGGGAGATTTGACAGGCCGTGCAATGCCATTACGTCGAGAAACGCCGGTGAGCAATGTTTTATTTCGAGTGCTGCGTCGATTCCGGGTCAATTTTAAAGCCATATTGTGGATATACGGACAAATAGACATTAGTCTCTATCACAGCCTGATATTTGAACCCATCAAGTGCCCCAAATGGCGAAAAAAGTGATTAGAAACCAAGCAATTGTGACCATAGACGGAAGCGAAGAAACGTTCGGTGTTTCGCGATATAAAGGTATGCGGTTTTACCCTGAGGGTCCAGGGGGCTACGCCCCCTGGCTAGGCGTATATATTACCACGGGGGTCCAGGAGGCTACGCCCCCTGGCTAGGTGTAAATATTACCACGGGGGGTCCAGGGGGCAGAGCCCCCTGGCTAGGGAATATATAGATCGTAGTGTATAAATCCCACAGGGTTAAGGTTAGGTTGGTTTATTGGTTAGGACGCAATGTACGATTACCACGGGGGAACTGGATTATGTAAAATCCCATAGATTTTTGCCGAACGACGGGTTTTATTCCCGTAGTTTTTCGAAAACTGGCGCATCGGTCCGTAGACTTTCAAAGATGGCGGGAACGTCCGTAGAGTTTCTTAGCCGATTTTAATCGTATTTTTGTGCTTGTTACTTCGTTCGTCGGACAATGTTTGGCTCGGGTTTTCGAAAAATCGACTTTTTTACGTTTCATAAATCACTTTCTTTGATATCTGCAGGTTCCTATTGATATCCAGTGCTATCCATTATTCCCCCCCCCCCCCCTTCAACCCCCGGTTCCCCACGCTTCCCCCAAGATCGTGGGGTAGAGGAAAGATATAAAAAATCAGATTTGGGTAACAATTACCGCGGATTACACTTCACAAACAAGCACAAATACTAGCCAATGAAAAATTCAGAAAATGACGTCATTCCTTTCTGACCAGTCATAACTCTTTATTTCGGAAAGCCCTGCCCTTGCCCACAAAAAAACGTTGTGTGTGTCTGGCCGTGTGAAAAAAAATTTATTGAAAGCCGGCTGACTTTTATGAATTACAAAATACACCTACCCCTGGAAATACTACCACGTTGAAGACGACATATTTGGGTGAAGCGTAATAACGTAGGCGCAATAATATAAGGTTTGTACAATTTAACGCATGATGAGAACCGGCAAAATTTACATATTTTTTGGGCGAAATATATTTCAAGTAATAATCAATAGGCAATAAAAACCTTTGAATCGAATAGGACAATAATACACGCAGTATTAATACCAATTATTACTCATTTAGCAACTGCAAACGACCACAGATGATTAGATGGTTAGGCGTGCCGTCGCCGCGTGCAACGAAATCGGGCGAGAGCTTTCGTAGTTACGCCAGACGGCTAATAATTTCAAGCTGCACGGCATGAAGTCCCGCCACGGCCTCAGAAGTATTTTAGGCTCATGCAAAGGTCAATAAATTCCATCTTGCACTGTAAGATATAAACATTGAACCAATAAATACCGTTGCTCTTTGAGGAACACTTAATAAAGCCTTAAACACAAGTTAAATACGTTCATAAGGAAACGCATTTTCATTTTAAGAAGTTGCTTTTGTCCAATCATGATTTAATGCATTTGTGGTGGTCAATCGTGCAAACAATAATCCCGGATTTAAGCGCAGATTTGTATACCGTAATTGTATAGGTGAAACATGGCTCATACCCCGTAGAGTTTCAGCAAAGCCGATTTAAAGTTATTTCAGTGTTTTTGTTCTGTTCTCCTGTGCGTAAATCATGCTAATTCCTCAACAAAATACAGTGCGAAGCCGACTCTTACACATTTTATCAACTTTGCCGTCGGGGAATACAAGTTCCGTCACTCGTCAACGAATCAAATGCGATGGAAAGAAACAGCAGAACAGCCTTGAACGAGGGGAGATTCCATTTAAAAAAAACACGAAAAACGGAGGCTGGATGAAACTGGAAATTTACCCTTTTCTCTTATTTCAGCCTGTTTTACCCCACAATTTCCTTTGTCTACTTCATGCCCTCCCCAGCTATCAGGACTTGGCAAATCACATCAAGATTGTCGGCTGAAGAATGCAACTGAAATGATCATCAGATTCGTTCTCATTACAAAAAAAAAAAAAAAAAAAAATCTGATATAAATATTGTTAGGGAAGACCCGGTTGTCATTTTAGGAAAATTAAGCCAACCGGGGGTTGGTGGGGGGGTTAGAGTGGCCTCCGTTTGATTTGAGTGTCGGTAAAGGACCAAAGGCATTTCAGAATGCAAAGAAATTCGACTTTTCGGAAATGGGATTCGAACTTCATATTTAAGGAAGATCAAAGAATGCGACTTTTTGGAGCCAAACTTAATTTCGATTATGCCCGCCATAAAAAGTAGGAAAGAGCAGGAAGCGCACACGGTTAATGACACAATTCATTCCAGTCCAAGTTGCCTTGACTGGGCGTGCTCAAACATTCTCTTCACCTCATATGCAAGGCAAGATAAAGCTTGAAACAGGTCTGTTTTTTTTTTTTTTTTTTTTTTTTTTTTTTTTTTTTTTTTCCCCACTTGACTTACCAGTATATTTATTTACTTAGCCAAGGACCCCCCTCTTTTATCATTTTTTTCAGTGTAAAACAAAAAAAAACAAAAAAAAAGGATATGACGACGTACTTTGCTGCTGAGGGTACAAATTAGCAGCGGCAAGGAGGAAACGATGTACGGGCCACATAACCAATAAAATGGTACTTCCTCCTCCCGTAATGCGGTACTTTTGCCTTCACTTCCCGTCACTTACACTCGATGGTGTTGGTGTGAGCCGCAGTGACGGGATCCACGAAGTTTAGGGAATGATTTGCCGTCAAGTGCTGAAAACCATCTTTATTTAGGCAGTTATGTGCCTTCTAGCAATCGCTAATAATTGTGGTCCCTTCTTTAATACGGTCTTTAATTACTGCTAGAAGGGTATCGGCATCACTGGAGGGCACCGGAAAAAAAAACACGGCACACCCCACCGAAAACTAATTGGCCCTCAATCTGGCCACATATTTCCTTTTGCCAAACTTTGACTCGTCTACCTCTACAATTGTGCCAGGGCCACCGATCTTATCAGCACCATTGTTTAAGCACCAAGCAATAAGCACTTCACGGCAAAAACTTCCCCAATCACAAATTTTCTGTTTCAATTCGTCTCTTACCAAAAGCGTAAATGAAATGTTTCAAATAAAAATTAACAAAAAACATTTGTTTCATTGTCTAGATTTGATTTCGCATACCGGTTTTTATGGAAAATCGCACTACACGTTTCACTCTTTTCAGTTAATAAAAGTCCATGATTCTGTTTAAAAAAATGATAATGTCTTCTGTTTTTCCTTGAAATTTAGAGTGGAAGTCTAATACACCACCATAGCAACGGCTAAAAGTGAATATATATGAACAGATTGTCATATATATTTTTATCATATATGGAATATTATACTGAATTCTAATGAGCAATTAAAATCTCTGATAAACTGCCGCCACCTGATTGGACGTGACACTGATGATGTAGCTGCGCAGTACGACAGAACCGTGTGCGAGTTGCGCGGCAAATGGAGCGCCGAGTGGGCTTGGGCAGTGAGCGTCGCTGTCTGCGATCTTTTTCCTTAATTTGTGGCGTTACCGTTCGTGTCTGCAAACTAGTTCCTGTACCGACGACTGTAACTTTTGTTCTCTGCAAGAATATCATCAATTTGCCCTAGCTTAGTGTGCCCATACCGTAAAGATTAACCAATTAATCAACTCAGTCAAGTCCTCTTTGAAGGAAGCTTTAATGCTGTATAGCATTCATATGCATAGGACAAAGTTTCCAGATGCTCATTTATAATTGCAAGTGCATACTGCTTAAGTATAGCAGGGGAGACCATCTTTTTGGGGGCAGTCGTATAATATACACTTATGTCCGACATTTTCCACGGTGGTACAAGAACGTCCATGTAGTCTTAGTTATGGGTATGTTCAACTGAGCTAAGTGTTTACATATTACTTGTATCCATGGATTTGAGTACGAATCATTCAAAGTTAGCTCCTCTATTCTGTATTTTAGTTGTCTTTGGAACTATGTACTATGGAGGGGTTCTCTAATTTGACAACAAATATGGTATTTATGTATAATAATCTTTCGTAAACAGAAGGTAAGTTTAGTTCAGTTCTCATATTCACAATCCTTGTTGTTCTAGGGGCACTAAGAATGATTCTCATTGCTTCATTTTGTACATGTTCTAAACTAGTCAACTCTGATTCCTTGAACACTAGGTGCAGTGCATGATGATCTGACTGACCGTATGTATGACAAGTAAGAGTCTTGAAATATTGACATTGATACCATAGTCTTTGCCAACAAGTGTCCTAAGTGACTTCAGCCGCTCGCACAGCCTTTTCTTCAGGTTTCTGATGAACTCTTCATCATTGACAATCACCCCGAGGTACTTGTACTGATGGCAGAGATCTAGCTCAATGTCATTTATATGAAACCTTGACAGAGGGATTGTCTTTGGGTTAAGATCCTTTGCATTTTTCAGTCGAGATTATCAAGCCACACTCAATAGCCCTTGCTGAAAGTATATCTAGAATCCCTTGCATTCTTTCCTTGGATGAGGATGCAAATATCATCGTCATAGCAAATAGTGGAGTCATTGCCCTCAAGTAATCTATGCCTTAGGATATTAAATAGCATGGGACTAAGTACACCCATACTTTTGTATGAGTACTCTTAATGCCCCTGAAGAGAACCTGAGCCGACCGATTCGATACATACATTTGAATCCATTTTAACAATTTTCCCTGAATACCAAAACTATCTAGTTGATCAAGAATTATTTCTGTTTGCAATATCAAAGGCAGATTTAAGATCAAGAAATACGGTGTGCATGCCTGGGTTTGTTAAGTATTCTGCAAAACAGTGCTGACTGCTACGCCCTGGGAGAAATCCATACAGTTTGGGGGATAACTTAGCATTTTTGCGATACATAAGCCTGTTCAGTATTATCCTCTCAAGTACTTTGCATAGACAGGGGTCAAGGAAATGGGCCTGTATTTGTCAGTATTATGTTTAGGTATGGGAATAATTAAGCTTTTAGTCCAGGGGCTTGGGATGATTCCTTGTGATAGGCTGAGTCTATACAGGTGCAAAAGTGGGTTGCTACTAGTTAGTAGTAATGTAGTGAAGGACTCTGTAAGTAATGCCATTTTCGCCAGGGACGGTTGCCTTACCTTTTAGAAGGGCATTACATAGTTCCCACTCGGTTATTTCGGCAAAGTCGGAGGGGTCAACAGTAGCACAGGCAACTGCCATATTAAAGTTCCTATCTATTTTCGACTTGAGTTGATCTTTTATCCCTTGTGGAAGTAAGTTTAGTCGAGAATTCCCGGCCCATTGCTCTAGCAGCATATTAGCCTGTTCTTGTGAACTGCGGTGTTGAGAGGTTTATCTGTCAGCCTATTAATTTTTCTCCACATGTCTGTCACAGAAGTTTGACTATTGATACCTTGCAGGAATTGTTCCCAGTGTTTACTACGAATCGATTTTTAATTCTCTAAATTCCTTGTTGGCTTTAAGAAACTGCAGATTATCTGTCGTCTAACTATCTTTATAACAATTAGCAAGCTCCTGGACCCGTTTGTTCCTTGGCCAGAATAGGGTCATTCATCCACCTCCGTTCATGGGAGGCCTGGGGCTTCTTTTTCTTTGAGAGTTTTCGTGAACAGACCCATATGTTATAGTAGTCGGTGACAACTTTGATTGAATCCTGCGAGAATTTTTTAGTTGTTTCATAGGTGTTACACCAGTCATAGATGTGTGCCTTGAAGTGATGCTCCAGTCCCAGGGGGATAATTATTCTGAGCCTAGGTGATTTAGGGGCTGAGTCGCTGTCTGCAGTATAGTCTGGTACAAGAGTTAGTACAGACAGTACCATGAACTAAACCTGTACTTAATGCTGTTATCCTCTAATATTATGAATTATAGATTCCATAAGAAATATAACTTCATGATTATGGATTTCATTACAGATGGTAGTCGTAAACTTACGGAAAACTGTTCATAAAACCTTTGACATTTATTGGAACATGAGTAAAAGGCGGTAAGCACAAAACACGTAAAACGCTGGCCGCGCAAAACTGGGTAAAACGCTGGCCGCGCAAAACTGGGTAAAACGCTGGCCGCGCAAAACTGGGTAAAACGCTGGCCGCGCAAAACTGGGTAAAACGCTGGCCGCGCAAAACTGGGTAAAACGCTGGCCGCGCAAAACTGGGTAAAACTAAGCACTTGGTAATGTAAACAAGTATGACTACATTAACCCACAAATTAAAATGGCTAAAATTACGAAACAAATGTAACTGACACTTGTGAACCAATTCACAAAATAATTCATGGGTTTTATCCAATATGGTTGCTATCCCAACCAACCGTAGGTAACCACCTGTGTCAAAACAGACAGGTGAATTTTCTAAACATCAAAAGATCATGTACAGTCGGTAATGGATTCAGTAGGACTATCTACTGAACTACAGGCTGAAGCGCATTCTTTAGCCGTGGTAGAGGTGGGACAGTTATCCACCAAGTCGTCCTTTTCAGTGTTTACATTGCGGTTTCCCCCCATCGTGGGGGTGACCGCAGCGCCTGGCCCGGCGTTCGGGACAACGGGGCACTCAACTCTAACGGTTACCACAGCAGTACTTGGCACTCGGTAAAAGAATTAATTCAAATTCCCTTACAAGCATAATTATCATCACATCACTACTGTCATGTCACTGACTTGCGGGTTATATGAGCACCAAACATTCATGAACTCCTTGTAGAACTTTCTCGTATGAGATTCGTGTGTAAGGGACGAGGGTACCGGAGCATGGGCACCATACGACCTCTCCGTATGAGGTCACGGTGTGCATTGACAACCCCTACAGCATTAAGGTTAGTATGTGAAATCCCGTAGATTTTTACTGAACGATGGGTTTGGTTCCCATAGTTTGTTTTTTTTAAGACTTTCAAAGATGGTAGCGACGTCTGTAGAGTTTCACTATCCGATTATAAGCGTTTTTTGTGCTTGTTTTACCATTTGTGGTTCTGTGACACTTGCGTGTCCAATAACTTCGTTAATTTTGAGATGCGACGGAAGTACATAGAAAAGTTTTAGATTTATTTGCTCTTTCATTTGCATAAATTATTTTCCATTTTAAAGATGGCTAGTCAAAACTTTACCTGTACCTCTACTCCATGCCCTAACCTGCTATCAGGACTTATCAAATCACATCAAGATTGTCGGCTGGAGTATGCAACGGGAATGATAATCAGATTAGTTCTCATCACACGAAAACAAATCTGATATAAATATTGTCAGGGAAGACCCGATTGTCATTTTCGGAAAATTAACCGAAATTTTACGTATAAAGATATAAAATAGGAATAGTGAACCATTGAGGAATATTTATATAGACGACATACTAATGTATCAACACGCACAGTGAGAGAAAGACAAACGGATCATATTTTCTACCTTCGATATTTACCAGAGGTGATCACTTTCTTTTACTTACATTTATATAATAGTATTGTTTTGTTCTTCATGGTAACCATTTTTTTGCTACTTCGAAATGCATATATTTTTTTCTAATTTCTTTTTGAATGCATTATTTTGATATTTGTATTATCTATATTATTTGGTAATTTGTTCCAAATCATGGGTCCAGTATTAGTCTGCCGTGCCCCTATATCTGTACACTTGCCACGGCGATATAACGATTAGAAATGTGGATGGGGCTGTTATCCTGTTATCGGGGAACACCATGGCTCTCACCGATGGTAGAAACATCTCGTCCAGAATTTCCACGTAGGCATACCCGTCAATATGCCATGCCCAACTTCCGTCAGCTCCCCTACACTCTGCTGTGCATCCATTCAAATTGCCCAGTGATTTCTGACAGTCTGCATACTGTTGCCAGCAAAGCATTGTAGTATTTTTTGGAAAAATATAATGAAAATAAATAACAAAGAAAAACTCACATTAAGGAGACGTGGCAATTTACTACCGGCCGTGCCCCCTTGATGTAAGGGCTGTTGCCACTATCAAATGGTTATTAGCTCATGATGTTAATGCACTTCAACCCAAACTTCCTATTTTTCATATAGCACATTGATGTATTGTTTTGAATGACATTTATTTGATAATCCTCCCTCATGTAGGGTGCCCATCTTTGGCCTTGCTCTGGTGGATCCAGTTGCTTGGTATCGCCAGATCCACTGAGACACGGTTGGCTTAGAAATACCTAATCATCTTGATAACTAGGATCTTGATAGTCCCTCGGAGTAAAGCGTAATTATGACGCTACAAATGGTCTGTGAGGTTTCCATTGCTAACACTGGTATGATACGAGGCCCTGGTCATATCACCTTAACACCTTCATCTGTTCCAAGCTTTGAAGATGTACCAACATTTCAGAATCGACTGGAGCTATCGCTTCGGTTTCATTTACTCCCGAGTAAAGATACATTTTTACCGACTGTACATGATCTTTTGATGTTTAGAAAATTCACCTGTCTGTTTTGACACAGGTGGTTACCTACGGTTGGTAGGGATAGCAACCATCTTGGATAAAACCCATGAATTATTTTGTGAATTGATTCACAAGTGTCAGTTACATTTGTTTCGTAATTTTAGCCATTTTAATTTGTGGGTTAATGTAGTCATACTTGTTTACATTACCAAGTGCTTCTCTCGCAGCAAAGTTTATTTTTTAGTTTTCTGTATGTGATCTTTTGTTTGTTGTGCCCCAGACGTCTGAGCAGTAATTATTCTGAGAACTAATGTTTGTATAACGGATATCCTAGTTTCAGTGGATCTTGTTTTTTGTGTGGCTTAGTTAAATTAGTGTGCCCATTACTTTCCTATGGATGTCGACGTGGTTCTCAAATGTCATGAATCTGTCAAAGTGTGTACGCCAAAGTTTTTTCGGAAGTGCTTGTTCTTGTGTAGCCGTCTTCAAATTTTATGGTGTTTAAAGGAATTTTGAAGCCTACCTATGAAGATGCATTGTTTTTATCTGCATTTATCTTGAGGCCATTTATCACAGTATCGTTTTATTAGTGTTAATTTCTCCTGGGTCTTTTTTATTGGGTCACCCACGTTGTGTACAGAATCACTGTGGAGAAAATGTAGATCATCGGCATATTGAACGAGGTAATTTTGGGCTATGGGTGGTGATATTGAGCCTAATATGGATCTTTGTGGAACACCAGAAGATACGATGTTTTGTTGATATTTTCTCTTGCATTTTGACAGATTGGTTTCTATTACTTCAATAACTTCTGAGCCAGTGTGTATCGGTAATGATAATATCAAATTACTAATGAGGACACTATAAAGCCTTGAATAAATCGCACATTGTAAACAAGTTTATTTGATTGTTATATATGTTCTCAAATTTTATTTGATCTGTCATAATGCTGTTTCAGTAGACAGCTTACTTTTGAAACCATGTGTTTTGGATAGTAGGTCATGTCTCCAGAAATATTGTCAATTAGTCTGCTACGATTTCTTTTCGAGAACTTTAGACCGTATGGGTAGTATGTAATATAGGGATAGTTATTGACTTCGTCTGTTACCGGATTTGGTGTAATTATACCATGTTTCCAAAGCAATGGAAAATTCCCGGTGACATGGCATGGGATGACGTGTGTATGGAGAATGTCAGCTCTGTTATTACACCAATTAATGACAAATTGTTTTCTATGGCCTTTTAGGTTTGTTGACCATTTGCTCTAGTTTGTTCCTAATTATTCATTAGGCTTATTTAAATGACCCAGGATGAAAAGGTCTCTTAAGTAACATTTCTCTAAAAAAAATTCCATATCAAAAGATTCAAGGAACCGTAGGGATGCCTACAGGCTGCGCCTACAATGAGTAACGGAAGCATATTGCAGTGTACATTAATCTACATCTGTATTCTTTGCATTTGTAGCGAATCTCATTTGTTTTGAGAGTATCTCGTACATATGTGCAGACGTCCTGCATCGCATATATACACATTGAAATTTGGTATTCTGATGTACTTGACATGTATTGGTGAAGCCACGGTTCACTTACACATAATACATCAAGATATCTCTCCTTTATGAGCATTACTATACCATCAAACTGTCCAAGGAGTGTGTGCTTAATGTGATCCATTTTCAGCATGTGTGATCGGACCATCGTTCTTCCTGACGGCGGTGCCTGTCAAACCCTCTGATCACAATTGTACTTGTTTCTCTTTAGGAACACTTTGACATCCTTGGGAAGAGGAAGGTATGAGTCTAACAATAGTTAAAACATTACTTCTTGGTTGTGAGCTTTTACATTATATATTTTTGAAGTTGTTCGAGAGGTGCTCTTCGATGTCTTCGATGTAGATGTACTGTCTCGTGCTGATCAGCTCCTGTTAAGGGCTGTGGCGCTTGTTCATATGTTTTTTTGTTTTTTTGTTTGTTTGGTTTCTTGAAGTGATAGTTTAGTTAAATTAACAGTTAAAGTTACCGAGAGCGACGCACTGAGATGGAGAAAAATGGACACTATCATAGGAAGCAATATAGGTATATCTGCAGTGGACTTACACTAACTGGGAAATGACAAAAATAGGCCCTGCAGTTCCCATTCATGTTTACCTTACGAGGACCAAAACAAATGTGGCGTGTAACTCATTACTGTGATCTACCAAGTAGTCCATGTATTACTACGCACTTCTGAAAAAGATTTTGTAATTACCAGTACCCGTTTTTCCAAATTCATATATTTAATGGATTCTTTTACCTTTATTATACATCTGCATGTTTCGGTAATTATTTAGACTATTTTGTACAACAACCTTGTGTGAATGCGCATTTTGCCACCGGGAGATTTGACAGGCCTGCGACGCTATAGAAGATGATAGTTGGTCATCTTCTATTTGAGGTTACTGGTGTCTTATCTCTTTGGGGAGTGTTTGTTGTGGGTGTGAGTGCCCACAGGTATGGCTGGGTGTTGGTGGTGAAGTCGGAGATCAACGGGGGAGCCGGCAGGCTCCCCAGTCGGCTAAGGACTGGGCAGTCCTTAGGGTGCTGCTGCTGTTGTCTGGTTCTGCTGGAGGATCGGGGAATGCTGATCTCATTTCAAGCTCTGTGGCTTAAATACACGAGTGCTGTGTAAGCGGGCAGGGAACGAGGGGAGCCCGCTGTCCAGTGAGCGCGGACATGGCTGTGGACCTGATGTTACCCAACCTGGGTAACTACGCTGAACTCCAGGTTGCGGGGTCGTGCTGCTACAGGTACTCCCCCTCCAGAGAGTGAGCAAAGCGAGCAAGCGAAATACCATATTGTATCACTCCGGGGTCACCAGTATAGAAGATGATAGTTGGTCATCTTCTATTTGAGGTTACTGGTGTCTTATCTCTTTGGGGAGTGTTTGTTGTGGGTGTGAGTGCTCACAGGTATTGCTGGGTGTTGGTGGTGAAGTCGGAGATCAACGGGGGAGCCGGTAGGCTCCCCAGTCAGCTAATGACTGGGCAGTCCTTAGGGTGTTGCTGCTGTTGTCTGGTTCTGCTGGAGGATCGGGAATGCTGATCTTGTTTCAGGCTCTGCGGCTTAAATACACGAGCGCTGTGTAAGCGCGCAGGGGAAGTGGGGAGCCCGCTGTCCAATGAGTGTGGACATGGCTGTGGACCTGATGTGACCCAACCTGGGTAACTATGCTGAACTCCAGGTTGCGGTGTCGTGCTGCTACAACGCCATTACGTCGAGAAACGCCGGTGAGCAATGTTTTATTTCAAGTGCTGCATTGAATAGACATAGTCTCTATCACAACCTGATTAAAAACCAAGCAATTGCGACCACATACGGAAACGAAGAAACGTTCGGTGTTTCGCTATATAAAGGTATGTCGTTTTATCCTTAGGGTCCAGTGGGCATAGCCCCCTAGCTAGGCATATATATTACCACGGGGGTCCAGGGGGCATAGCCCCTTTCTCTAGGGAATATATAGATCGTAGTGTATAAATCCCAGAGTTAAGGTTAGGTTAGTATATTGTTTAGGACGGATTATACGATTACCATGGGGGATGTGGATTGTGAAACCCCCGTAAATTTTTACCGAACGACGGGTTTTATTCCCGTAGTTTATTTCCAAAATTTGGCGAGTTAGTCCGTAGACTTTCAATGGTGGTGGGAGCGTCCATAGAGTTTAAACAGCCAATTTTAATCGTTTTTTTGTGCTTGTTTACCTCGTCGGACAATTTTTGGGCTTGGGTTTTCGAAAAATCGACTTTTTAACGTTTCATAAATCACTTTCTTCAATTTCTGCAGCTTCATATTGACATCCAGTGCTACCCATTATTCCACCCCTGCTGCAGGTGGTTGAGGGGGGTCACTGAGGCTAAGGCATCTTTGTTGATGTTGAAAGTTTGGTTGCCTCAGGGGTCCAGGTAATGTCTCTGCTGCATCCTGACCGGGATAGGGTGAGGAGGTGCTGTAGAGGAGCCAGTAGAGATGCATGCCTGGGAATGAACCCAAAGAAATTTATCATACCGAGGTACTTCCGAAGTTGTCTCTTGGATGTTGGTCTAGGGAACTGTCTAATGCTTCTGACCTTTTCCTGAGCCGGGGGGGATACCATCAGCGGTAATTGTGTGACCTAGGAAAGTAAAAGGCGACTTCAAAGAGACTTTTAACAGGGTTGATGAAGACTCAGGCTTTCTGCAGGCAGTCGAAGAGGGCATATAGGTGTTGCTTGTGCTTCTCACTAGTACCACTAGTGATGAGTATGTCACTGATGTAGACGAATACACCCTGTAGTCAACAATCATCCATGTAACACTGTAAGGTCTGGGCAAGAGCTGAGACTGAAGGCATTTGTAGAAATTCGTATAGGCCAAAGGGAGTGGTATGCTCTGAGGTCAATTTTGGAGAAAATCGTGTCCTTGAGAGTAAAAGAAGTGATGCTGCTGCAGTGGGTAGCGATCCAGCGTGGTAGCTGTGTTGAGATAGCGGTAATCACTACAAGGGCGCCAGTCGCCGTCCTTCTTTTGTACTAGGTGCAGGAGGAAACCTGCTGGCTGCTGGAAGGGGGTATGATTCTGAGCTCCCTCATGTGTACAAAATCTGCTCTGGCAACGCTGAAACAATCTGGTGCAAGGGGCCTTCAATGGGAGTAGACTGTTGATCCAGTCGTGACAATGTGGTGCGTGACAGTGTGGTGGTGGTGGTAGTGTTGCCACATTGATGGGTTTTGTCAGCACTGGAAGGTCACAAAGCATAGCCCTATACGCGCATTGGTTGGGTAGCAATGTGTAGATGCGGGGGATGCATACTAGGGTCCTTAAGGTCCACCATGAATCCATGGTGCACAAGGAAGTCTCCTGTACATCAGCAACCAGGAAAACTCAAGTCATCTTTGAGTTTTATCTTTTTTTGAGGCTAGTTGTTTGCTGAGGAGTTCTGATGCAAGTAGAACGGTTTGAACCACCACTGGCAGATGCAGGAGGAACATTGAGCGCAGAATATCAGGAGGCAATGACGTGCAATGCGTTTCATGGGGAAGGCACCACTCGCTGCAGGATTACTTCCTTGAGTTCATAGGTGTTGTACTCAGAGTTGTTGAGGTCGCTGACAGAGTAGTTATTCAGGTGAGAGATTTGTCACCAGTATCCGATATTTAATGATTGGAGTGGCAATGTGGCATAGGAGGAACTCCTGTTCCACCTGCATAAACTATGCAGAAACCATTCCGGAAGGCAGGCAATGGTGCAAGTAAGTAGTGGCTTTAAGGAGACTGACAGACTCAACTGACTAAACTGGACTCTACCTATAACCACACTGGTGACCCTCAGAGTTTAAACACATGCTTAGTCAAATTAACTCTTTACTGGCGGAGCTTACAAAGGTGTTCAGCGGTCAGAGCCCAGCCAATGAGTGTGTTGAGATTCTGGACTTATATGGGCCAGCCGCAGTGTATACTCTCCTGTCAGGTCCAGAGACCTTCGCTGTGATTGGCGGGAGCCGAATCGTCAGACAGCATGGGCCTGGCTCTGCCGTGTGCAGAAGCTTGTAAAAAGGTGACAAAACCTTCATCTTCAGCATCTTTTCTTTGTTTGGGTTGTCATTCACAACCTTCATCACTACTAGAGTCTGGGGGGGGGGGGCTCCTGGTGATGAGTTGCATCACTCCACTGTTGACTGTGTAAGTATCTTCTGGTTGTTTTTCTTGTTTCCCTTTTTCTTAAAGTTTCACCTTGTGTGCCTACATCGGTTTTCTTGTTGGATGGTGGGCTGTTCAAGGACTGCTGTGAGGCGTTTTAGTCTTCAGAGAGGCTGTGGGAGGAGGAAGTAGCTGGAAGGGTTGCTGGTCACCGGTATAGCAGGCAAGGGAGTGTGTGGAGATTGCAATTCAGTAGCTTGCTATATTTTCACTGTTTGCACTGTCTTCACTGCCAGGGTTTATGTACCCATTGCTCTGAGTGAGGGAGCAGCTATTCCCTAGGCTGCCACAGGAGTGCCCATTGTTTTGGGCAGGGGAGCAGGTATGACCTACACTACCATGGGGTCTGTCTCCTTGGGCAAATGTCCCATTACCCTGTGAAGGGAGCTTGATGTCCTGGGCTAAGGGTCCCCTTTCACTCTGGGCAGATGAGTTTGTGCTGCCTGCATGAGTAAACAGCAGGGAAGCCCCTCGGTTGGCCCCATTTGTCCCAGGGGAGGTAGCCAGACTTCCCTCTGACATTGCAGGACCATGAGATGCCATGGTTTGCCAAATTGATTGGCCGAGGTAGAGAGAAGGCGAAAACGTGTCCATTCACTGCGGTGGCTACTTGTACACAAGTGGTATATGGTCTCTATTACTCTTGAGTAAAGATACTTTTAGTGTGTGTGCTTCCATCTCAATATATCAAAAATGACCATCTGATATCCTTTCCTACGTTTTGTGAACAAAATTATGCCGTTTTATTTTGTCAAATACTCGTGCTGGAATTTGGCACACAAAACCTTTTGAATGAAAATACAATGCATGTGTGACAATTGTGTAATAGGAAGGAAGGTATTAAGGGTGCAATCATTACTTCTGAATATTTTAAATAAAATGAAGCATTTTCATTTCTAAGAGCACAAGGTGTTTTACCCAGGTCGGTGAGTTGGCCACATTCCAATTTACCTTTCAAATATCGAATTTGGGACCTCTGTCCCATTGCCACAGGTTTAGTATACCTCTCAATGAAATCATGGAAAGCCTTTGCAAAAATTAGCAGATTTGATACGGGAACTAGCTATCTGGTAAAGTTGTCCACAATACAAGAATGTTTATTCTCACTATATGGTTATAAAACCTGATTAGGTGTCACAGGAGACTCTCAAAAGGAATATCCAGAATTTGGAAGGACAAGGCAGGGGCAGGCTGGTGGAGCTCTTGAAATAACATGCTTAACATTAGTTGGGGTAGTTCTTCTGAAGAGGACCACCACCCACCGGACATAAGGGTTTGCTTTTGTCTAGCTCTTCTGTTATGTCTGTAATCATGATGAATCTCATCCTCAAAGGGAGGCTCAAGAGGCTAGTTACCTGCATTAGCTAGCACAGGGGCGACTATGGGGGGACTGACATTTTGCAAAGCTAGAAGGAAAACCGGTAGACTTGCTGCCCATTGAATCTGCAGTAAGTGGCAAAGGTGCGTGGGAGAGAGCATCTGTGATGACGTTTTCAGCTTAGACTTCTATGGCATGTACCCATCTTCCATATGGGTCACTGCTTGTGAAGGGGGGTCGTGAGAGCTAAGTGGTTGGTGTGCACATCAGTTCTATATCCGAGTACCAGCTCACAAAAGTGATAATGTGTAGGTGATAATAAAAGTTAGCAGTCATTGGTATATGACCATTCTGCTGGCTGTCATGCTTGCAAAGGCAACTTGAAATCATGGAAGGCCAGAACAGGTGCATTAGCTAGTAATTCCTTCAGATGCAGAAAAGGATCATCTCTCTGTAGTTCAAATGAATGGTACATCTTTAGGAGAGTCGTATCTTGAATAATCCGTCTATGAAAAACGGAAAGACCGAGGAAGAATTTTAGGTCTTTTTGCTTTTGCATTTGGGTAACGTCAATCATGGCTTGTACATTTAGATTAGGCAATATGGTATGATCTAAAAAATCGAACTTTAAAAGAATTGACACTAGGGTTTATGGTTAGCTTGCACTTGCAAGAAGCTAGAGTACCTGATGCAGTTTCTTCTCATGTTCAGAGACCGAGATCAAGAGTGTAGAAAACTAGATTTCCGGAACCAATATCCTGCAACAATAGACGGAGATTCAGAAAAAGTAATGGTTCTGGGATAGCCACTGTATTAAGCTGACGGTCAGGTCTGAATGACCCGTCCTTTTTTAGGATGACGGCCATGGGACTGGCAGAGGATGTATTACTTGGCTTAATTAAGTTCATGTTCAGCATTCCCTGCGCTTCACTTTCAAGAACCTTCTGTTTTGAATGCGAGATCTTATAAGAGATGTTAATGGGTCTAGCATTAGGCTCGAGGGAAATGATGTGCTGAATCTTAACTCAGGATATAGCCATCTTGAAAGGCTAATGGTTGAGCTGAGAGATCATGAAGGACTTCATCATTTACTTAGAGGGTTATGTGATGCTGTGTGAATGGGTTCGGTAGTAGGCAAGTAGAATTCGCGAATTGGAAGATCGGTGAATTCGAAATTAAGTACAGGTAGGGAGGAACCGTGAGCAGCTGTAGTGGAAGGGGGGGATGGTGGGGAGGGGAAGGGAGTGTGTGTGAAGGGTTTGTGTGTGGGGTAG
Organism: Penaeus monodon; assembly: GCF_015228065.2. NCBI lineage: Eukaryota > Metazoa > Arthropoda > Malacostraca > Decapoda > Penaeidae > Penaeus > Penaeus monodon. Next base: position 20,756,580 of record NC_051393.1, read on the forward strand.
CCCAGTTTCTTTACATTTTTTTATCAGTATCGATGAGTGTGAAAAGGGTCAGGAAGTGTCCAATAATGTGATGGTTCCCTTAAAAAATAAGTAATGCCACTGAAAATGGTGAAATTACCGAGAATGCAAGATAATACCACTCCTAAGCAAAATATCATGGCAGACATGATTTACCAGAAGTAAAATGTTTAGAACTTTCCTTCCTAGGGAGCTGGTCATGTTACCTGTAATGCCACAGATGGCTATGTAGGAACGCTGCAAATCTAACGAAAAAATTAATTCCTTGATAAAAATATACATTACGATTATTCCTTGTAGAGGGGAGAATAGGCTGGCTGTCATTTTTAGGAATGCATGATGTTGACATATGGTGTTAGTTATGTCGAGTACCAACTGCGGAAATATAGAACTTATAGGTGGCCTATATCAGACCGTCTGGCATTGTTTGGTGGTGGTGGATGATAGGTCTTGGTGTTGATGAACAATGCATTCTGGTGTGCTGGTTATGGTGTAGATGAATCGGTCTTGTGATTGTGTTGTGCATTGAACACTACTCACACATGACAAAATCCGCAAATTGCAATGTTTTATTGGTTGTTTTTAGCAGTTTGTATTTGTGTTCTTGTTTTGCATTTACGACACCTGCATGTACTGTTGTCTTGGGTTCTTTTCTTTACTGATTTTGCTAATTTTCCGGGAGGTGAATGAACACTTGGTGATTTACAGGATCTCCAGACATTTTCCCTAACTGCCAATGGTAGGGATGAGGCCACAATTCCTTTGGTTATATATATCATCTAGTCTGTGATTTTCGTCTTCAAATTCATTCTTAATGATGCAAATCTCGCTTGACGGCATTGACTCCCATCCATTTCCAAATATCGATTCAGAGCTTTATTGCAGTAAGCCTGCATATCCTCAGAGAAAGATGCCGGCTTTATCGCAACTAAAAAAGCAAATTGCAAATGATAACCTGAGTCGAGTGGCTGGAAGGATGCTTGGAAATGATTGAAATCTCTCAGCTGAACCTGTCAAGAGCATACCGCATGTCGGTGAACAGCTATGACTAAATGACACTCGGTACTAACAACGGCAGGTTCTTTAAACTTGGG
>NC_051393.1:20762691-20835191 GCF_015228065.2 Penaeus monodon
GAAGTGTTTGTACAATATTGAAGTAAAACTATATCGTGTACAATGAATTTTATATTCCTCTTCACTTAAAATTGTATTTTTTAACTCTGTTACGGTGAAGGAGGGACAGTAATTATTTGGTCATTACCTGACCTGACGAATCTCCTGTGCATCTGGCTTGGAGGGGTTGGAAGGGGATAGGGTTCTCCCTTCCACTGTTGTTTATTGGTTATGATACTCATTAATTAGGATGAGTGATCATTCGCCTGTAACCTGGTCATTTATCGATTCGGTTACAAGTTCAATGAATATTGCGGTCATTCACCGACCTGACTCGAACCAGAAATGGTCCATTTCCGTCCTTTTCGGTGACATGGTATGTCGAGGTGGGAGGTAGGTTGGGTTTGGGATCGTGACATCTGGTATCGTCATTACCGTTGCATGCATCAGTAGCTATGTGACATCATATACTTACTTTTCAGGTGTGTGTGTTAGGCATCATTACTTTGGAGAAGAGGGGAGGAGGGCATCCTTTAAGTGTAATGATTTCTGGTTTCGGTCAGATTGTTCTAATCTTTCGTTATGCTTAATTCCTTTTAGGACACATGTATGTGTGCAAGGTAGTCATGTACATTCCTTCAGGTGTGTAGTTAATGATTTCCAGTCAGTCATTATGATAATTACTTCGTTTCCAGCGTTAATTATCCCTACTTCCTGTTGTGACACGCCATGTACGTAAGTAGGGTGTGCAGTTCTGTCCCTAATGGTACTTCTAAGCATGTAAGATTTACACTAGATTACTCGGGTAAGTTACGGAGCATGAGTATGGATACAGCACTGCCTATCACAACAGAAATTACAAAAAGGAAATATACCAAACTTACTACAATACAAGTTTATTGGATATTGGAGTAGGTGGGGGGAGAGGGGGTGAATGAGTGAGCTTCGGCTGCAGGAGCTGCTGATCGTCCATGGCAGTTTTATCTTTATTCTTTAGGCAAGTGTATGGAGAGCAACATGGACACTTCACGGGAGACGCCCAAGGATCGTAAACGGTGTGGTGGCACTGATGAATCCTTGGAGATGCATCATAAGGGTCACCGTGGGTCCCCATGTGTATCTTCCGCGAGTTAGCTTTGCGTCGGTTCCGTTGATTCTGGGTCGGCTTGGGTCACTAGCCTCGCTCAAGTCAGGTCATGCCCGCCGGCTGTAGTCCATAGTAGAATCGACGCTACTAGCCTCGCCCGGTTAGTAGCGTCGTGACATCTAGCTGAGATGTACATTGTAATTTGACATAATAATATAATTCTTAAACTGGGTTCCCAGCCATATAGGGATCAGAGGTAATGAGCTTGCTGACAGATTAGCCGAAATCGGCCGGGGTATGCCCCCTAATCCCATGATAATACATCAGAGCCGAAAATTACTTAGGAGGAAGTGTACGGTGACGGCCAACTCCTTCCTCCTGCAGCTTCACAGAGAGGAAACGAGATATTCCCCCTCGGCCAGCTGGTACTCAGATGCCACAGGCTATGAACCACTGGCACTTTCTGAAATAAACAACAGAGGTACCGAAGTCATTCTGCACAGAATGCGCCTAGGTTACCACTGTGCATGGCAGATTATACAAACCATAGAACATGAAGAGGTGTTGCATGCATTGCGGCGAGCCGAACGCCACACTGGTACATTACTTGGAGAATTGCGTGCACACGCAATTCCTAAGACAAACCCCACAGAACACAGCCGTCGTGCTGGTAAAGAGATTATGCGAGATGCTTACACCACGGCTACAGGAGCGCCTGCTGGCAATCCCACCGCCACGGTAAGCACCGAGTGTCAGACCAACAAATGAGACAGCCATAAAAAGCTGACACAGGCCGGGCCATAAGTGAAAGGCCCGGGCGAAGCCAGAACTTCGCAAATCTCAAGCAAGCAAGCAATATAATTCTGAAATTCACCCTCCCTCTTTTACTTTCTCTCCCTCTGTCATCTAGTTTCTGGTGTACTTTCTCTGTCATCTAGTTTCTGGTGTACTTTCTCTGTCATCTAGTTTCTGGTGTACTTTCTCTGTCATCTAGTTTCTGGTGTACTTTCTCTGTCATCTAGTTTCTGGTGTACTTTCTCTGTCATCTAGTTTCTGGTGTACTTTCTCTGTCATCTAGTTTCTGGTGTACTTTCTCTGTCATCTAGTTTCTGGTGTACTTTCTCTGTCATCTAGTTTCTGGTGTACTTTCTCTGTCATCTAGTTTCTGGTGTACTTTCTCTGTCATCTAGTTTCTGGTGTACTTTCTCTGTCATCTAGTTTCTGGTGTACTTTCTCTGTCATCTAGTTTCTGGTGTACTTTTTACCATGGGCACACCACCCCAGCGATGCCATGGCCACACCACCCTAATTGGTCACCCCTGCTAGCTGGAGGGCATGACATTGCAGACATCTGACCACTCTGAGACTGCCCAGCACACGCACCTACCCGTCGTCCTTGACGGGGCAGCAACTTGGACTTGCTATGCTCAAGCGAGGGACTAAGATGAGTAAGAGCTGCAGTATCTTCAGATGGGAGTCACTGAATGCCTTATGCAGAGCGAGTGTGTCGCTCATGTGGCGTTGCGGAGCCGCGGTGCTGGCCCCATACAGCTTCCTCCTGATCGCGTCCTGCGTCGTGTGCTTTTGTCGTCGGCCGGTGCTCGGCGTGTCCGGGCAGACTGCGTCCCTTCTCGCAGAGCTATATTGACGTTTTCTGAAACAAGTACACCGAGGGCAGACAGGTGGAGAGACAAGAGGTGGGGTTTGTGTGAAAATAAAGGCCAAATGTAAGATGTAATCAAATATTTTGCAGTGAGACCAATATTCAATATTTCATATTGAATTTTCAGTTTTTATTCATTTTTTAAAATAATTTAACTGTCAAGAGACATATGCTTAGGGGGAGAAATTCAAGTCCACAAGGACTTGCTCGAGTTCAATTGTCTCAGGATAGAGGTGAAATTCTACAAGAGATAAGCATTGTCCATAACTATAAGGAAGGAAAAGGTGTCGCATTCAGCAAAAACAATATAGAACCACAAACTTACTTAGAAAAAAGTATAACAATACGAAGGTCTACAGTTTGCTGTGCAATAGTGCATACAATGTACATCTGACTTAAACGAAATGCGTATCGTTTTTCTCGTTTCATAGAATGTCTATCACGTTACATTTAATCTTGCTCACGACAACATTCACCACGATAAAACATATTACAAGATAAAAAGCAAGTCGATTGCTACTCTGAAACTATACGCATGTAATTCTTGTGCAATTAATGTAGTTTATACAGAGACGATGTGCGTATGTAGCTCCATGAGTGAGGGGAGTGGTGAGTAGACGAGTTGAGTGGGTGATTAAAGAAGTTATCAAATGGGTACGTCAGAATATGGCACACGACTAGAATAAAAATCATTAGTAAATAGATACAGCGAGCGTGAGAGTAAATAAGAAATAGAATGATAAGTGAAAGGGGGTCGGTTAATGGTTAGAGGGGGGTGAGGGGTATGGGCGAGGATGGGAACGTGGGTATGTAAGCGAGATTGGAAAAATGTAAGTGTACAAGGAAAAATAAATACCGATCTGACTGCACGAAAAGAACACTCGGATATGTCAATACAGTTACTACTACGGTAATTGCAACATTAAATCAAGTACTATGCGAAATCACAGAAACAATACTGCTTTCAATATGTGAAATTAATGAAAAGGTGACAACTGTCTCGGAACAGACAAAGTTTGCTGAGTAACGCATGGTCAGGTCAGCTTCTCTTGGGATAGCTGATCGTCCGATAAGAACCCATGTGGTTGTGAATTACAAAATACCTAAAAGCGGTTAGAATCCCACCATATTTTCAAGTTAAAAAGGGTATTACCGTGACGTGCACAATATTAAAAACAATATGCAAATTGGGCATCCCATCACGTTGGGAAACGCCAATGCTAAGTCGGTCTCTCTCTCTCTCTTTTTTATTTTTTTTTTTATTGAAAAACGACCTCCCATTCATATTTGTCAAATCTGTGTTGTGAAATGTAAGTACCACTTCACAATGCAGTCCATTGGCCCCGGCCTCGCCAATGGCTGTGGTGGTCATCCGACTTCCTTAAAGGATATAATATCTTTATTGATAGAACATGTATTACATTTACATTTCTCTCTAATCTGCTATTTACAACTGTTTGCTCTATATCTAAGTCCTTAATACTAGTATATTTTACAGGTTTGTTACGTGTTCCCCTTAGAGTAGCGACGAGCGTAACAATGAGAAGGCTAGTCAACATCGTATCCATGCCACGATGCAACTCTTTGGTTCTCTCTTTTCTGATAATTACTGTGCCAGGCATGAATAAAAAGTGACTGCCCTTGGAACCATTCCTCCGGAAGTCGTGAAAACGAGGAGCGTGAAAGTGCCTTGTTCTACTTCTCACACTCGTTCACCGTATTCTCTCGTCTTGTCATGCTCGTGCTTTATATGAGAAGATCTCTATTCTTGGGCGCGGTTGCTTGTGGCCATGGGGTTGAAGATGCGTATATCAAAGAAAGCTCGCTGCCCCCGTGCACTGATGTCCAAGCGAGCGTTGTCGGCGAAGTTAGTAGACTGGAGTGAGAAGTTGCGACCACCTGTGGGGATGAGGGGAGGCTCCACTCTGATGTCACGGGACACTTCGCTAAGCATTTCTCCAGTCACATCTCTCACCTCGTCGTGGCGCATGCAGACCACCCATATCTTAGGGCTAAAGCATCCACAAATTCTTGTTTATTTAGGCTGAAGCCTTTTGTTTTGATGGGAAGACTGGTTAGCCAGTTTGTGGCGCCGATCTCTCTTGCCATCTCTATCCTCCTCTTCATCTCCTCAGACGTGTGTGTGTGTGTGTGTGTGTTTCCTGTAGCTGTGTCCTCTGCATCATCTCTCGGTTTCTTTATCTCCTTTCTAGTAATTTGTTGTCTTGTGTCTGGCTGTGTGTGTGTGTGTGTGTGTGTAGATTGTTTGTATGGCTTCAATTAGGCTGGCTGAAAGCTTGACAGTCATGATATTCGGTGTTTGCGACTTTGCATGGGTTTATTATGCCGAGTCCCCCCAGCTTTGGTGGTAGCTCGAGAATGACTCTATCTACGGTAGTGGGATTTCGCCCACCTGATAGTGCTGGTATCAAGACCTTCTCTATTGTCTCTTCAAGTGGAGATAGTAAGGGCTCAACTTTTGGTAGTCCGTATTAGAAAGTTCCATCTCGGACACAGAAGGTAAATGCTGAATATGCAGTGTGTGGTTCTGTCAATGCGACTTCTGTCAGCCTCTTCAACTCTTACCTATTCATCTACTTGTTTTTTTTACATATTCCGCCTTGGCTGCTGTTGTGCCAAGGATTGCTCCCAAGTGTTTCTCGCCGCCTGTCTTTATCTTTACATTTGTCTCGCAAAATTCTTCTCTGGCTTGGGCGAGATACTCAGGCTTTACAATTAAATCTGACTTGGCGTTGGGGTAGTATCCTTGTGGAGGGCCGTGGGTCTGGATTAGTTCCCACCATTTCCAGATGTCATCTATTTTCCCGAATCCTACATCGCCATGGCAACTGGGTCGCCTTGCGTTGTCCCCTCTGCTGACATAATCACCTCACAGTTGTTGGTGCATTTGTCGCTTACGTATAATGCTACTGGATTATTGTGTGTTTCTGGCGCATTGTGCAAAACTCGGACATTTGATGTCAATATTATGCATTGTAGCCTTTCGGTTTGTCACATGGCGTGAATAGCTGCCTCGCATCCTGCCTGCTGGCCTGCACACACCTGCAGGTTGCCAACGGCTAATCTGACGTCGTCCCCGATGACTCCCATGATGGTTTTGCCTATGATTCTTCTCAGAACCTCTCCTATGCCTATGGGGCGACATCCTGGCTTCTTATCCAGGGCAATAAGATGACAGGCTATGAAGGCTTCAAGGTATTGGCAATTCTCTGTGGCTAATTTCCTGGCCAGAGCGGCTGTGGCTTTGCAAAATTCATTTGCTGCTGTTTCGTGTTTGCTTGTGCTCAGGATATTTTTCCACCCATTTGCGTCGAGTCCTGATGGTCCGGCTGCGCCATTGGTGTGAAGTGCGTGTTTCTTGATTCCTGTGATTCCTGTGTTTTCCTGTGATACTCTCGAAGATCTCCGGAGGTGGGGGATTATACTCACCATGAAACAGAGCACCGTCTGCCGCTTCCTTTGCGGGGGGATGTTTCTCATTTAGGAGTCGGGGTGTGTCTTCGTTTAACGGTAGAATTCCTGCTGTATCATCAGATGTTAGTTCTTATTGCCTTCGAAATCTTTCATGAAGCTGGCAAATCTCGTTGATTTATCAATTTTTCCTGGTCTGACGATCGATTTCCTGTGCCTTTCCTGTAGTTCCTTTGCCTCTTTCACGAGTCCGTGGACGTCCCCTCTCTTCCATTGGTCCATTCTCCTCTTCACTGCCTTAGTCTTCTATTGTTTTGGATTTGGCATGCATCTTCTGACAGAAAAGATGAGGTAGAATTGCCAGAGTTTGTAATGCTAAAGGTTGGAGGAAGGTGCCGCTCGTGTATTCCTTAATTAGGAACTCGAACTCCTTAATTAATTGAAAGAAAAACCCACAATACAAAAACTAGATTTATTGAAAGTGAGACTACATTTTCGAAATCCACCTGGATTCTTTTGATGCGTTGCATTTTGGTATGTTGAATAAATTGCTTGGGGAGAAAGCAACTATTTTCCTGTATGTATTTTCAGTTAGTGCTTTTGCTTCAAGTGACATATTTTGCCAGCTGGGGGTGTTATCGCCCTCTCCCTGAGTAGCCGGTTGTTGAGTTCTGTCAAGTTGTGGGGATCCTGCTGTATTTTGTTACCGCATCTGTTCCTGCTGGTTGGCCTCAGTTTTGACATAACTTCCCGACTCTGCATGTTGTGCACAGCCTCTCGCTTCTTGCACATGTGCAATTTATGCAAGGGCAAGTAGTGCATGCACAACAGCTGTCTCCTGTGGACATTTTTGAGGGAAAGGGGTGAGGTGGAGGGGGAGGGAGGCGCGCGCAGGGTGGGTGGCACTTTTTGTTTGATCTGTCACGGTTAGGTTAGGTTAGGTTGTTAGGTGTTGCCGTTTTCGTGACTTACTGATTTCACTTTATTTTCTTGGTTTAACACCATAATCCTTTTCCCTTTATTTTGGCTTATAACCATTATTTGCTTTCCATTTCGTCATTTTCTGCGTTATATCTCACTATTAGCGAAAAAACAAGCATCTTTCACTTTTTCTGTATCTCATTAACTGGCAAGATCGAATTTGCCCGTTCGCTCGTGCACTGGTAACACTTGCTTCTTCCACTTGATTTAAAAAGTTCTGTCGCACTTTTTCTATTTTCCGTTATTATTCACTTTTTATACATATTTGTGTACTTTCACTGTATCCATCGAGGTGGACACTATCTCACACGTGTTTCAAGTGATTTTGGGAGATATCGCTCACGAATATCCTCCTAAAGAGTTAAGAAATAAATATAAATAAATAAATAAATAAAACGCGGACGTTCCCCACGTACGTCCTCTCCCTCCAGTCCCCACGCCTGCCTCTCTCTCTCTCTCTCTCTCTCTCTCTCTCTCTCTCTCTCTCTCTCTCGTTTTTGCGGTCTCTCTCTCGTTTTTGCGGTCTCTCTCTCGTTTTTGCGGTCTCTCTCTCGTTTTTGCGGTCTCTCTCTCGTTTTTGCGGTCTCTCTCTCGTTTTTGCGGTCTCTCTCGTTTTTGCGGTCTCTCGTTTTTGCGGTCTCTCTCTCTCTCTCTCTCTCGTGTTTTTGCGGTCTCTCTCTCTCTCTCTCTCTCTCTCGTGTTTTTGCGGTCTCTCTCTCTCTCTCTCTCTCTCTCGTGTTTTTGCGGTCTCTCTCTCTCTCTCTCTCTCTCTCTCGTGTTTTTGCGGTCTCTCTCTCTCTCTCTCTCTCTCGTGTTTTTGCGGTCTCTCTCTCTCTCTCTCTCTCTCGTGTTTTTGCGGTCTCTCTCTCTCTCTCTCTCTCGTGTTTTTGCGGTCTCTCTCTCTCTCTCTCTCGTGTTTTTGCGGTCTCTCTCTCTCTCTCTCTCTCTCTCTGTGTTTTTGCGGTCCTCTCTCTCTCCTCTCTCGTCTCTCTCTCTCTCTTCTCGTGTTTTTGCGGTCTCTCTCTCTCTTTGCGGTCTCTCTCTCTCTCTCTCGTGTTTTTGCGGTCTCTCTCTCTCTCTCTCGTGTTTTTGCGGTCTCTCTCTCTCTCTCGTGTTTTTGCGGTCTCTCTCTCTCTCTCTCTCGTGTTTTTGCGGTCTCTCTCTCTCTCTCTCTCTCTCGTGTTTTTGCGGTCTTTTTTTTTCCATTGACTCGACCTCCATCCCTAATTGGGTATAGAATAAGGGAGCAGTGTTGTAAAACATATTCGGAACTATCTCACAATACTGTTCATTGGCCCCGTCCTCGCCAATGGTTGTGGTCGACAACCTTCTTTATTAATCTAGATTTATTTCTTTATTCTACAAATATATACAATAGTGAACTTGCATATCTAATCTCTATTAATCCTACTATCTATTACTGTTTGTTCTATGTCTGGGTCCTTAATGTTAGTGTAAGCACAGGGTTTTGTCCTCGTTCCTCTGAGGCAGAGCAGGGATGACCGCAGCAACGAAAAGGCCAGCCGACATCTTATCTATGCCATGACGCAGCTTTTTTTTTTTTTTTTTTTTTTTTTTTTTTCTTTCGGCTAGCTGCTGTGCGAGGCATGAATAAAATGTGATGGCTCTTGGTGCCATTCCTCCTGCTGTGGTGAAGACAAGATGTGGGAATGTCCCTTGCTCCACCTCCTGTATCCGCTCTCCGTACTCCCTCATTTTTTCATTTTCGTGCTTTGTGTGTGCTGATGTGTGTTCCTGAGAGCGATTGCTTGAGGCCATGGGGTTGAAGATTCTTATAACAAAGAAGGCCCGCTGTCCTCTTATCCAGAATCCTCTCGCACTCACATCCAGGCGGGCATCGTCGGCGGTGTTGGTCACTGCTGCGAGAAGTTCCGTCCGGTCGTGGGTATGAAGCCTGGCTCAACCCTAACGTCGCGGCACACCTCGCCGAGCATTTGTGCCGTCACGTCCCTCACCTCGTCATGACGCATGCAGATGAATCCACCCATCTTGCATGTCATGGCGTGATTTGGGTCGAATGATGAGCCGCAGGTGCAGTGCTGGTGGAGACCCTCAATTGACCAGCCATATCATAGGCAGATGGCATCTGTAAACTCTTGTTTGTTCAGGCTAAATCCTTTAGATTTTATGGGTAGCGTTGATAGCCAATTTGATGCACCTATTTCCCTTGCTATTTCTATTCTTCTTTTCACTTTCTCTGATAACTGTGTGTTTATCTCTTGCAATTCTGCTTTCTGTTTGGTCTCTCTTGTTCTAGCGATTTCCTTCCTGATTTGTTGTTGCTCCCCCATGTCTGTCTGTGTGTCTGTCTTGTGATTTGATTGAGTTAGTTTGGCTGTGAGCTTCGAGTTCTGAAATTCGATATTGGCGGTCTTGCTTGGATTTAAGATACCGAGACCACCTAATCTTGGTGGTAGGTCTGTGGTGTTCTTATTTCCTGAGAGTGCTGGTATAAATTCCTGTCTTATCGCTGCTTCCAGGGGCTCAAGCAAGTGTCCGATGTTTGGGACTGTTCGCATCAGGAAGTTCCATTTATTCTTTACACCGAAAATAAAGGCCGTGTAGACTGAGTGCGGTTCCGATTTTGCGATGTTTGTTAGTCTTCAGCTCGCTTTTCCATTTGTTCACCTGCGACCTCACGTATTCCTCTTTGGCCTCTGTAGTGCCCAAAACTGCTCCGAGGTGTTTCTCCCCACCTGCCTTTGTTTATATCTGTGTCTCGGAAATACTCCTTGGCAAGGTCGAGATGTTCTGGCTGAACAATTAGAACTGATTTATTTGCACTTGGGTGGTATCCTTGTGGAGGGCCATGGTTTTCAACTAATTCCCACCATCTTCGAAGGTCCTTTATTTTTCCGGCTCCTGTGAGGTCGTCGGCGTATGCAACGTGTTTGATGTTCGTTTTCCTGTGTTCCAGTTGGTCTTGCAACTTAAGCAGGCTGATTGTGTACATGGTCATTGCCACGGGGTCGCCTTGGGTTGTTCCTTCGGATGATGCCATCACTTCACTGGTGTTTGTTTCTATGTTGTTAATGTATAGCTTTGCCGGTTCTCTGTAGGTGTTCGATATATATTGAGCAAAGCTGGGGCATTTGATTTTGATGTTTTGTATGGTGGCCTGCCTGCATCCACCATCAATACCGCCTCGCAGTCGGTATAATGGTCTCTAATTTGAATGATACTAGAACACCACTATATTATCTGGCAGGTCCAGAGGAAAACTCAGTATCTGTTTCTCAGCTTTATTGAGGGAACAGACACGTAGATTAAAAGGGATCTTGGCGCGGTAGACGTGGCGGAGGCGGCGTCAGCTCCTACGGGTTGGAGGGAAGGTGTTCGCGGTTCAAGGAACGGACTCGGACTGATTCCTTCGGGTATTTCTGGGTCACTTCCAGCCTAGGGCGTGGGGGGCACAGCTGTTGCCCTCGGCTACCCCCTCCAGGCGTTTCTCGTTATCGCCGAAGGTGAGGTCATGACCCAGGAGGTCAGCAGCTGCCTAGCCAAACTCCTTGATTAATGGATGTCATCCCGGCTCAGGCAGATTTCACTATTTATAGATGTCACGCTGCCTAGCCAAACTCCTTGATTAATGGATGTCACCCCGGCTCAGGTAGATTTCACTATTTATAGATGTCACAGTCGGGCTCCTCAAATATTTTGCGCACGGCATGGATGGCAGCCTCGCATCCCGCTGGTTGACCTACACACACTTGGAGATTGACCACTGCTCTTTTGATGTCATCTCCGACGACTTCCATTATGGCTTTGCCGATAATTCTTCTCAGGACCTCTCTGATCCCGATTGATCAACAGCCTGGTCGCTTATCTAAAGCAACAAGACGGCATGATGTTAATGCCTTTATATGTCGGCAATCTTCCGTGGCGAGCTTTCTTGCTAAATCTACTATTGCCTTACTTAGATCGCCTGCTGCATTCCCGAATCTGCTGGTGCTCAGAATGCTCTTCCATCCGTCTGCATCTAGTCCCAAGGGTCCCGCTGCTCCCTTGGTGTTGAGCTCGTGTCTCCTGATTTTTTCTCCGGTGATGCTTTCGAAGATCTCGGGCGAAGGTGGATGGTATTCTCCCTGGAACAGCGTTTCCAGCGCAGCCTCAGAGGGAGGGGTCCTGTACATTCATCAGGTGATAGGAGCCTAACTGCCTTTGCAACTTTGCCTTGTTGCATCATGTTAGCGAATCTCGTACACCTATCTATTTCCTTCCTAATAATTCCTCTCCTGTTTCTGTTGGAGAGCCTCGGCCTCTTTTAATAGTCCGTTTACATCGCCCTCTTTCCATTTGTCCATCCTTCTCTTTATGGCTTTTATATTTTCTGAAGTTTTGGCTTTACTATGCGTTTTCTGACAGATGGTGTGGAAGTATTGCTACTACTTTCAAGGTGATTGATTGGAGAAAAGTGCCATTCGTGAATTCCTTTATAAGGAACTCCATCTCCTTAATGAAATCAATGGTCGCATAACTTTTAGGGATTTCGCATATGTTGTTTGGAGAGAATTCTATTATTTTTCTGTATATGCTTTCCGTGACCGCTTTTGCCTCATCTAGCGACATCGCTTGCAGTATCTTCGGGGGGTCTTCTCCTTCTTGGGTTGCCGGTTGCTGTATTCCATGCTCTGTCGTGTCCTCCTGTTGTGGGCCTGTTGCGGTTTCCATCTGCTCCTCTATTCTTTCCTCGTGTATATGGTGTTTGTTCTGACATGTTGGACTTACTCTGCAGTTTGTACATGATCTGACTTCTTGCACATATGCAGTTTGAGCAATTACGGGTAGTACACGCACAGCATCGAGCTGTTGTGGTCATTTTCCGTGCCCAGGAGTTTGTGGTGAGTGGGGTGGCGTGGGGGGATTGGCGATAGGGTTATTTCTTTCTACTGGTCAAGCGCGGCAATGTTGCCATATGTGTCTGTTATTTCTTACTCTTTCCTTTGTATAATTTTTTTCTTTATTACATCTAACTTACGTAATTTAAGTATTTGAATGGATTTGTTTTGCTATTTGTAGGATGTTATCATTCACTTCACTTATTTTTCTGAAACGGCGTTTTCACTTTTCACTAACTGGAAACTGAATTGGCGCTCGACTCGACTTTCACTTTAAATATCTGTCATTGCTGATATATATATATATATATATATATATATATATATATATATATATATCTGTATTTTTCAATCAACTGAAAATGGACACTTTCTACCAGCTTTTCTTAAAGTTTCAAGAATGTACGTAGAGTTCTTCTATGCATAATGAAGATTAAAAGGTGGACCTCCCCCGCACACGTCCGCACACGTCTCTCTCTCTGGCACTCTCTCTCTCTGGCACTCTCTCTGGCACTCTCTCTCTGGCACTCTCTCTCTCTCTCTCTCTCTCTCTGGCACTCTCTCTCTCCTCTTCTCTCTCTCTCTCTCTCTCTCAAAGGCACTCTCTCTCTCTCTCTCTCTGCACCTCTCTCTCTCTCTCTGGCAAAACTCTCTCTCTCTTCTCTCTCTCTCTGGCACTCTCTCTCTTTCTCTCTCTCTGTCACTCTCTCTTTTCTCTCTCTGCACTCTCTCTTTCTCTCTCTGGCACTCTCTCTCTCTCTCTCTCTGGCACTCTCTCTCTTTCTCTCTCTCTGGCACTCTCTCTCTCTTTCTCTCTCTCTGGCACTCTCTCTCTCTCTGGCACTCTCTCTCTCTCTCTCTGGCACTCTCTCTTTCTCTCTCTGGCACTCTCTCTTTCTCTCTGGCACTCTCTCTTTCTCTCTGGCACTCTCTCTCTCTTTCTCTCTCTCTGGCACACTCTCTCTCTCTCTCTCTCTGGCACACTCTCTCTCTCTCTCTGGCACACTCTCTCTCTCTCTCTCTCTGGCACACTCTCTCTCCCCCTCTCGTTTTTGCGGTCCCGCCCTCTCTCCCCCTCTCGTTTTTGCGGTCCCGCCCTCTCTCCCCCTCTCGTTTTTGCGGTCCCGCCCTCTCTCCCGCTCTCTCTCTCTCTCGTTTTTGCGGTCCCTCCCCCTCTCCCCCTCTCCCGCTCTCTCTCGTTTTTGCGGTCCCTCTCCCTCTCTCGTGTTTGCGGTCTCTCTCCACCTCCCCCTCCCCCTCTCCTTCTCCCTCTCTCCCTCTCCCCCGCCCCCTCTTATTTTTTTTATTTTTTTATTTATTCATTTATTTTACTCGAAAATCAGCCTCTATTGTAAAGAAACTGTTGTGAAAACTTATATGTATTACAGTTCACAATACAGTCCATTGGCCCCAACCTCGCTAATGGCTGTTGCCATCATCCACTATTTTTTTCTTTGTTAATCTATATTTCGCTAAAAGATATTTACATATTACAATAGTTTCCCTTAATCTACTTTCTTCCACCGTCTCCTCGAAGTCGGTGTTTCACGCTGGTGTAGAGTGGCGGCTTTTATCGCGTCCCACGAAGGCAGAGGCGGCATCTCATCCACGCTGTGACAGTTTCTTGATTGTTGTTTCTTGTCTGCCAGTTGCTCCGCCAGGATAGCGTAGAAGGCCTTTGCCCTTGTTGCCATTCCTCCTGTGGTCGTGAATACAAGGGGCGTAAAAGTCCCTTGTTCCACTTCTACTCGATCTCCATATTCTCGGATCTTGTCGTTTTCATGCCTTCCGTGGGCAGCATGTAGATCCTGGTCTCTTTTGCTCTGCGCCATAGGATTAAAGATCCTTACATCGAAGAATGCTCTCTGGCCTCGGGCCCAAAATCCTCTGGCGCTGATGTCTAGGCGAGTATAGAAGATCTTCTATTTGAAGGTTGCGGGTGTCTGCTCTCTTTGGGGAGTTGTGGGTGTGAGTGCCCACAGGTATTGGTGGGTGTTTGGTGAAGTCGGAGATCAACGGGGGAGGATCGGGAAAATGCTGATCTCGTTTTCGGCTCTGCGGCTTAAGTACACTAGCGCTGTGTAAGCGCGCAGGGAACGAGGGGAGCCCGCTGTCCAATGAGCGCAGACATGGCTATGGACCTGTGACCCAACCTGGGTAACTACGCTGAACTCCAGGTTGCGGGGTCGTGCTGCTACACGAGCATCCTCTGCGGTGTTTACCGATATCGGGGTGACGCTTCTTCCTCCAGTCGGCAGAAGTTCTGGTTCCACCCTCACGTCATGGCAGACTTCCCTGAGCATTTGGGCAGTGAGGTCCCTGACTTCATCATGCCGTATGACGACAAATCTTCCCGTCTTACAAATCATGGCGTGATTTGTGTTGAAGGTGGAGCCACACGAACAGGATTGTGGAAGTCCATCCATATGCCAGTCATACCTTAAAGCCAAGGCATCAAAAAATTCTTGCTTATTTAGGCTAAAACCTTTGGCTTTAATAGATAGTGCCGTGAGCCAGTTGGATGCCCCCACTTCCTGTGCCATCTGCATTCTTCTCTGCTAATATATTCTCTAATTCAGCTTTTTGGTTTTCTTCCCTAGTCTTCGTTATTTCTAATATCATTTTTTTCTGATCTGCCTCGCTTATTTCCCCTTGTTTGGTCTGGCTTACTATATGCTGCATCAAATGACCTGTTAGTCGTACGGAGTTCTGATGCTCTGATATTTTGCATGGGTTGGTGATTCCCATGCCTCCCATTCTTGGCGGCAGCTCCAGGATAGGCCTCTCTAAATCTGTAGGGTTTCGCCTACCTGAGAGGGCTGGGATGAAATCTCTTGGTGTCTTCTATGGGCTGTAGGAGGTGTCCTATGTTTGGTACTGTCTTCATCAGATATTTCCACTTGTTTCAAGCCAAAGTGAATGCGGTATAGGCAGCATGTGGTTCTTCTTTTGCGATATTAGCTAACCGTTTCATCTCCCCTATCCATCCTTCTACTCTGGATTTCACAAAAGTTTTTGTTCAGTTCCTAGGACAGCTCCAAAATACTTCTCTCCACCTGCATTAATTTGTATCTCCAAGTTTCCAAAACATTCTTTTTCTTGTTCAATGTTTCTGGGTTTTACAATTAATATGGACTTTGGGCATTTGGATGGTAGCCTTGTGGTGGTCCATGTCGTTGAATCAGGTCCCACCATAGCCTCAGGTCACTTATTTTTCCTGCACCTGCCAGGTCATTTGCATAGACCACTTGTTTCACCTGCGTTTTTTCATGGCTTATATGGTCCTGCAGTCTTAATAGACCAATGGCATACATAGCCATTGCCACTGGGTCGTCTTGGGTTGTGCCCTCTGCAGATTCAATGGTGTCAGAATTTTCTGTTTGGCTGGTTTTCTGTATAAATTCTCTATGTACATCGCCAGACTGGGGCATTTTATCCTGGTGTTATGAATTGCTGCTTGACGGTTTATGTTGTTAAAGGCGTTTGTTGCATCCATCAACAGCACTGCATCACAGTCAGGGTCACTGTATATGGTTCTCATTGCATGCACTGCTGCCTCACCTACTGCCTTCTGTCCAGCACAAACTTACAGATTTCCTATTGCAGCCTTAATATTGTCTTTTGTCACCTCCATGATTGCCTTCCATACTATTCGCCTTAGCACTTCACCGACACCAATATGGCGGCAGCCTGGCTTCTTATCAAGGGCAATGAGACGGCAAGCAGTGAAGGCTTCTACACCTTGGCAGGTGCCAGTTGCCATTTTTCTTGCCATGGCTGCAATCGTGTTGCAAAGGTCATTCGCAACACTACCGTATCTCGCATGGCTTAGTATGTTCCTCCAGGCTTTGGCATCCATTCCTGAGGGTCCAGCTGCACCGTTTGTGTGGAGGGCGTGTTTCCTGATATCTTCACCTGTAATTCTATCAAATATTGCTGCTGCTGGTGGGATGTAGGTTCCTCCGTACATTGTATCGGGAGCGTTTTTTCTCGCTGGGGGTGGTGCTTTTCCCCGAGTGCCTTACGTGTAGTGTCATCTAAGGGCAAGGTCCCCACTGCATCATTTAGTGCCAGTGCTCTTATTGCCATTGACACTTTCCTTTGTTTCATCATGCCCCGAGGATTTGATCATTGTCTTTCTTTCGCTTTTTTCCATGTTTTCTTTCGTTTCTTTTGTAGTGCTTCCGCTTCAGTTAGCTCTCTTACTTCTCCTCTCTTCCACTTTTCCATCCTTCTTTGCACAGCCTTGATATCCTCAGCTGTTTTTGACCGGCCATGGGATCTCTGAAAGCTGTTGCCGCTCTACCCCAGCTCATCTGTCAGAGTAAGTGGTTGAAGATGCGATGCGTTGATATATTCGCGAAGTAAGAAATTGATTTCTTTTATGAATTCTTGCGTTGCATTGCATTTGGCAATTTCAAAAAGGTTTGGGCTGCATGTGATAATTTTATCGTAGATTTCGTTGGTCAAAGCAATCGCCTCTTCCAGATTGTGGGTTTGCCAGTATCGCCGGGCGGGAAGGTCTTGCCCGGTTGACGTTACGCTTGTATTACTCTCATCTGCCAAGTTTCTGCCACCATTTCCTCTAATTTGTGTCGTCAGTGTACCCGTTTTGACTTCGATTTTGATTTTGACAGTGAACCTCTTCGACAGCTTGTGCATGTCCTTTGATTTACTACACACACGCAACGTATACTGTTTTGAGTTGAGCATGTGCAACAAAGGCTTACATTCGTCATTTTCACGTTTTATCTTGATGTGGGTTATGATTTTTTGAAGACTATTTGTTTTGATTTGTTTTTCTTGATTTGGTGCTTCCGCAGATTATATGTGCGGTTTTTGCCCCCTCCCCCTCTCCCTCTCTCGTTTTTTGCGGTCTCTCTCTCCCTCTCCCTCTGTCGTTTTTTGCGGTCTCTCTCTCCCTCTCCCTCTGTCGTTTTTTGCGGTCTCTCTCCCTCTCCCTCTCCCTCTGTCGTTTTTTGCGGTCTCTCTCTCCCTCTGTCGTTTTTTGCGGTCTCTCTCCCTCTCCCTCTGTCGTTTTTTGCGGTCTCTCCCCTCTCCCTCTGTCGTTTTTTGCGGTCTCTCTCCCTCTCCCTCTGTCGTTTTTTGCGGTCTCTCTCCCTCTCCCTCTGTCGTTTTTTGCGGTCTCTCTCCCTCTCCCTCTGTCGTTTTTTGCGGTCTCTCTCCCTCTCCCTCTGTCGTTTTTTGCGGTCTCTCTCCCTCTCCCTCTGTCGTTTTTTGCGGTCTCTCTCCCTCTCCCTCTGTCGTTTTTTGCGGTCTCTCTCCCTCTCCCTCTGTCGTTTTTTGCGGTCTCTCTCCCTCTCCCTCTGTCGTTTTTTGCGGTCTCTCTCCCTCTCCCTCTGTCGTTTTTTGCGGTCTCTCTCCCTCTCCCTCTGTCGTTTTTTGCGGTCTCTCTCCCTCTCCCTCTGTCGTTTTTGCGGTCTCTCTCCCTCTCCCTCTGTCGTTTTTTGCGGTCTCTCTCCCTCTCCCTCTGTCGTTTTTTGCGGTCTCTCTCCCTCTCCCTCTGTCGTTTTTTGCGGTCTCTCTCCCTCTCCCTCTGTCGTTTTTTGCGGTCTCTCTCCCTCTCCCTCTGTCGTTTTTTGCGGTCTCTCTCCCTCTCCCTCTGTCGTTTTTTGCGGTCTCTCCCCTCTCCCTCTGTCTTTTTTTGCGGTCTCTCTCCTCTCCCTCTGTCGTTTTTTGCGGTCTCTCTCCCTCTCCCTCTGTCGTTTTTTGCGGTCTCTCTCCCTCTCCCTCTGTCGTTTTTTGCGGTCTCTCTCCCTCTCCCTCTGTCGTTTTTTGCGGTCTCTCTCCCTCTCCCTCTGTCGTTTTTTGCGGTCTCTCTCCCTCTCCCTCTGTCGTTTTTTGCGGTCTCTCTCCCTCTCCCTCTCCCTCTGTCGTTTTTTGCGGTCTCTCTCCCTCTCCCCTCCCTCTGTCGTTTTTTGCGGTCTCTCTCCCTCTCCCTCTGTCGTTTTTTGCGGTCTCTCCCTCTCCCTCTGTCGTTTTTTGCGGTCTCTCTCCCTCTCCCTCTGTCGTTTTTTGCGGTCTCTCTCCCTCTCCCTCTGTCGTTTTTTGCGGTCTCTCTCCCTCTCCCTCTGTCGTTTTTTGCGTCTCTCTCCCTCTCCCTCTGTCGTTTTTTGCGGTCTCTCTCCCTCTCCCTCTGTCTTTTTTTGCGGTCTCTCTCCCTCTCCCTCTGTCGTTTTTTGCGGTCTCTCCCTCTCCCTCTGTCGTTTTTTGCGGTCTCTCTCCCTCTCCCTCTGTCGTTTTTTGCGGTCTCTCCCTCTCCCTCTCCCTCTGTCGTTTTTTGCGGTCTCTCCCTCTCCCTCTCCCTCTGTCGTTTTTTGCGGTCTCTCCCTCTCCCTCTCTCGTTTTTTTGCGGTCTCTCCCTCTCCCTCTCCCCCTCTCGTTTTTTTGCGGTCTCTCCCTCTCCCTCTCCCCCTCTCGTTTTTTGCGGTCTCTCCCTCTCCCTCTCCCCCTCTCGTTTTTTTGCGGTCTCTCCCTCTCCCTCTCCCTCTCCCCCTCTCGTTTTTTGCGGTCTCTCCTCTCCCCTCCCCCTCTCGTTTTTTGCAGTCTCTCCCTCTCCCTCTCCCCCTCTCGTTTTTTGCAGTCTCTCCCTCTCCCTCTCCCCCTCTCGTTTTTTTGCGGTCTCTCCCTCTCCCTCTCCCCCTCTCGTTTTTTGCGGTCTCTCCCTCTCCCTCTCCCCCTCTCGTTTTTTGCGGTCTCTCCCTCTCCCTCTCCCCCTCTCGTTTTTTGCGGTCTCTCCTCTCCCTCTCCCCCTCTCGTTTTTGCGGTCTCTCCCTCTCCTCTCCCCCTCTCGTTTTTGCGGTCTCTCCCTCTCCCTCTCCCCCTCTCGTTTTTTGCGGTCTCTCCCTCTCCCTCTCCCCCTCTCGTTTTTTGCGGTCTCTCCCTCTCCCTCTCCCCCTCTCGTTTTTGCGGTCTCTCCCTCTCCCTCTCCCCCTCTCGTTTTTGCGGTCTCTCCCTCTCCCTCTCCCCCTCCCTCTCCCCCTCTCGTTTTTGCGGTCCTCTCCCTCTCCCTCTCCCCCTCCCTCTCCCCCTCTCTTTTTTTGCGGTCTCTCCCTCTCCCTCTCCCCCTCCCTCTCCCCCTCTCGTTTTTGCGGTCTCTCCCTCTCCCTCTCCCCCTCCCTCTCCCCCTCTCGTTTTTGCGGTCTCTCTCTAAGGATTGTTTAATAGGGTTGTGAAGTCACGACGCAAACTGGCGAATCCTTGGAAACGCGGCGTAGAGGTCAGTCGCCCTTCAACGTGGGTTCCACGAGTATCCTTTCACGGATCAGCTTGACATCGGCTTGAGTCACTAGCCCTGCTCGGGTCAAGTCATACCGCTGGCTGCAGTCCGCCGTAGACTCGACACTACGAGACTCGCCCAGGGTACCCACACTATGATGTGGCGTGGGGCGTGCTGGCTTCCGTTATATCCTTCGCAAGACTTGACCTTCGGTAGCTGCAACCTCTTATTGGACGGTCCTCGAGGCTGCATCCCTGGAGTCGACGTCATGATTGACAATGCTGGCTTGCCCCACCGTTCTGCCGGTCATTCGCTGATGGTGTCCTGAGCTAAGTTACGGGTGCCCGGTACATGACAAGTACATGAATGAACAATGGTACATGGGGGGCTGGGTCAGTCAGTTGTTGACACTTGTTGACATATTGCTTACCTAGGGGTATCTTGTATTGTTACCGTGTAGAGGGGCCATTTCTGGTGACGTGTGTATTTGACCTCAGTCTTTCCCTTATGTGATGGTAGGATATGATGTAACACCTCAAGAACAGTAATCCTGTGATTGCCATGCCAGCTCTGGTTACATATACTGGGCAGTAATATATAGTATGCAAGTCAGAGGAAGGAAAATTAAGGGAAAGGTCTTGAATCCTAGTAACTTGTGACGTACTAATATTGGAGATGGTGATATTGAAAACCGGTAAATCCAATATGGGGCTAATGTTAGGGCTATGAATGGATATATGTGTAACAAACGATTGCGACGCCGGAATGAACAACGTCGTTGAAATATCGCAGGAAGTGGAGAGAACACGGGTTCCAGTAAGTACAATGTCTGGCATAAGGTCATTGCCCTGGACTGTAGCTGTTGAAGATTTGAAGAAATAAAATACAGAAATGTTGGAAGATAGAAGGAATGGGCGTGATGATGACCTGATACTATCGAAAGTGCACTGATTAACTTTGTCATGACTGGTAACGATTGCAACTGAGCAGTCATCTCTGTAAAATGGCAATGGACGCCAATTGCATACAAACATACGAGGTAATACCTGGGTGCGGGCGTTCATGAAATTAGGTGGGGGATGGTGATTAAGTGTTGTACCTGCAGGATGTAAAACATGTTATTTTTGTGAGGGAAAGGATGAATATAGTAAGCGGTGAAGGAAGTACAAGGCATCAGGAATTAAGATAGGCCGGAAATTGTGAGGAAGGACTTCAGGGCAGAATAGAAGGGAACACAGTCTGTACGGGTGAAGAGAGGATTAAGGTTATTGGAGGCGGCTTGCTGGAGGATGGGGGTCTGTCTTGAGGAGTTATGAAACTGGGGGAAATGATCCCCATCCAGGCCTCAATGAGGTCATTAACGAATGTGTTTATATATTGTGTAATAGTGTTCAGTGTTACCTGATGGAAAACAACAAAAAACTCAAGCTCTGTGAAGTAGATACCATTGTTGATCTTAGTCTTATGAACGTAGGTAGTGAATGTTATCAGATATAGCTTTGTGTGAATAGAGGGGTATCAAATCCTTTGCTTATCGTAGACAAGGTCGACTGATAGTCAGAAAATTTAGAAGTTAGTGTGTCGTCAAAGACACTGAAAAGCAAATATGCAACCTTCCCTACAAGCTTTATTAATCCACAGTGTAATCGACGTTTATGGACGACGAATTATAAGGTAAACACTGGAATTGATAGTTCTGTCAAGAAGGAAGAATTGCTTGTGTGATGAATTATCTTGCTGTTTTTCCAGAGCCTAAATTTCTCACTAAGGTGGTGGATGGCTAGGTTAGATATCAGTAAAGGGGAGAAGGGAGACCGTAACTTCAACATTACTATCCATCAGGAACACTACCTAAATTCTCGACCAATGCGTCATGTAACCTGTCTGGAAGACCAAACGAGTTGGCGGGCAAGGGCGAGACCAGTGCCAGGAGCAACAGAATGGGCATCTGAAACAAGACACGTTAGCAAACAAGCACGTAACAGAAGCTGAAATCTGAGGTGACGTCAGGTGTAAAATATGTGCGGGCTAATTTGTCTATCGAAATGGTACCAAGCAACAGAACTAGACTTTATACATTTACAGTGTACTTTGTTGTTCTTGACTTGTAATACACTATGGACCATCAAAGTAAGGAGCGAGTTTTGGAAGCTTAGTCACCAGTGTGTATTTCCCGAATTATCAGAGCGCTAACACCTATTGTCTTTGCACATGCAATTTTATGTTGGTATGAGAGTATCTGATCCCTAAATTTTGAGATACTCCTTTGCCTTCTGGAATGCGATCTTGTTTCTATTTGATATATTCTATGTAACAGTCAGATAATTAAGGTGTATGTCTGGTCTGAAAAAGGTCATATGGCAATCTCTTTTCTTTGCTGTACAGGAGAAAGTGTGGGGTGTCCCCAAGGGATGAATGAACACTATGATAGCAGACTGAAAGCTATAGAGGGGAGTCTCCCAGTTATCGGATGTTGTCTACAAGTGATCACATGAATGCTAGAATGGATCCTTTAAGGCATTCAGTGATTCCATTGCTCTGAGGTATAAAATGTGAAATATTCACTCGGGTAATGTTCATTCTCTTCCATAACTTATCCATGACCTCATTCTGGAATTCTGTCCTGTTGTCACAGGAGAAATACACAGGTGTAGTGTACCTTGGAATGAAGCCATGGAAGGCCTTTGCAATGACCTTCGCAGTTTTATTTGGGACGGGAACCAGCTCACAGTATCTGGCAAAGTTGTCCATGAATACGAGAATGTTTATCCCCACTAGGAGTGGTTACAAAACCTGAGGATTCACCTTTAGCTTTTCTATTATGTACCTATAAATGGGGTACTTGCACTGTGGGAAACTCAGAGGGAAGGTTAAGAGGATGGTTAGCTGTGTTAGCTAACATCGGCATGACGATGGGGACTTTTTGCGAAGCTAGAAGGAAAAGGGTATACTTACTGGCCATTAAATCCACAGAAAGTGGCAAGGGTACATATGGGAGAGGGCAACAGCGACGACATTTTGCCAGCCAGGTATGTAAACAATAATTACATCATATTCTGCTAAGAGTTCAGTTCTATGGCATGTGCACATCTTCCATTTGGGTTCCTACCATGAAGGGGGGTGGTGAGAGCAGAGTAGTTGGTGTGCACACCAGTTTTATAGCCGAGTAGCAACTCCCGGAAGTGATGGAGTGCCCAGGTAATTGCTAACCCTCCCCCCCAATCTCTTGCCCGTTGTTGTCGTGGGGGTCCTTAGGAGGCAGAGACTGGGACCCAATGATGGGGAACTCCCCAACCTTGGGACTCAGCCCTCGACACAACTAATTTTGCTTTTTTTTTTTTTTTTTTTTTTTTTCCCGTTTCTGTCCCTTCACCAAACCCTTCTGCTATCCACCTCCTAAGGTGTGAGAGTCGTGCTGAAAGGATGAGAGGCTGACTTTGTGCCAGTCCTGAACGGACTGAGGGAGCCATGGGCACGGTATTCCCCTGATTTAGTTACCTAGCCCTTACCCCTCAAGGGGACCCTGAGGGGTGGACTGTTCTTATCCCCAACATAATCCAGGCTTACCATGGCCAGTAATGAAAACATATCCCCACTATTAGGGGCAATGAGGCTTGCCCCTTTATTAAATAGCCCCAACAATGTAAACCCACCCGATTCCCTGACCCCAGGCTCTCCTTTGACCACGGCTCCGAACACTGCAATAACTACCCCCAACAATCAACCCTCAAGGAACATTTCCACTCTCCCAGCATGCTCAACTTCAACACCTCTACCCCCACAACCTCCAACATCAACCACCCCATCCTCCCTTATTAATACCTTACAGCCTTATTTCCCACCTCCATAACACTACCTCCCTCAACACTACTCCATCTTCGTCACACCCCCGTCCTTCTACTACCCCTATCTCTACAACAATCTTGAATACTCTTTAGTGCAGCCAAATGGGACCGATTTTTCGTGATCCCTCCCACAGCTCCCTACTCTGACAACACCCTTCTCTTCCAACAATGTCTCCAAAAACAAGTAGGTAAAGTCTCTTTCCATAGCCGACCCGACCGCTCCCGTCTTGTCACAGTAACAACCGAAAACCAAGCTATAGCATTAACAAAACTAACAGACCTATATGGTAACCCCATCCTTGCAGAACCCCATCCAACCCTCAATCTCCCCAGCAAATTGCCCAATCTATGACAAAGATTGGTCTGATTGTGGAGAACTACTACTTGCCTGTCTCACAGACTATGATGTAACATCAGTACAATGCTACTCCATTCCCCCCAGAGGTCATCGAAAGAAACCCACTAACATAGCCAAAATTACCTTCCGTAGACATGACCTTCCCTTTAACGATATACATAGGAGGAGAATCCCTCCCTGTTCGTCCATACCAACCTCCTCCACGTCAATGCCAAAATTGTTGGCGTCTAGGACACCCAGCCAAACATTGCCGTTCCACAGCCAGATCCCCACTATGTGCCCAACCTGGCCATACCCAAACTAACTGCTCTGCACAATCACGCACATGTGCCAACTGTGGCAGCCCCCATAATGTATTTTATAGGGGCTGTCCCACCTACAAATTTGAGTCTGAGGTAGCAACTCTCAGATTCAAACTTGGACTCACACTACGTGAAGCCAGACAGGAAGCACGTCGACGTGGTTTCTCCTTTACTCCTTACTCCAGTAATACTGCTCATTCTACCAATTCTCCTAAACCCACCCCACCTACATCTAACTCCCCCTCTTCTACCTCCTACCTTCTCCAGTCAAACTCTTTTGCCATCCTAAACCCAGACACTCCAATCTCTACTACAGATACTCCAATCATCACCACAACCCCAACTCCTTCCCCTCTCCCTCCTCACACTACCCGTAACAGACAGAACAAACGTTCCACCCCGTCTTCCCCTACCACACAATCACCTCCACCTTCCTTTGCCCCTACGCTTGAGAAATCCTTTATCCCCCAAAACTCCCCAACCAACTCCTCAGAAGAAACTATTGAAAATATTCAAGATTACTTAATGAAAACCGACACTCAACCTCCAAATCTTACAACTCCTGCTCCTTCCACACTCCAAGTAACTGCTGATATCCATCCTCCTCCTAACAATATCCCCCCTACATCCTATCCTCCTAACCCCTCCCAACACAGCCCATCCCCCCCGAACCCAACCCCGCCCACATTAACCCTCCCACCATCCCCTCTATCCCTTCCACTCCCTCCTGGATACACACTTGAATCCCTTATGTCACAAGTATCCCCTTCCACAGACCCTCCATATCCTAATACCCCTCCTAGTAGAACACCAACTCCCACACACCTCCCATCTCAGACCTCTCAGTCCTTATCCCACCCTCTAGCTGCTTCCCCCTCAATCTCCAACACGTACTACAATCTATATCAGTAAAGTATAACTATCCTTCATTGGAATATTCGCGGTTTCCGCTACCACAGACCTGACCTTCGTCATATCCTTTCCTCTTATAACCCATCTATTGTATATATACCTTCAAGAGAAATTTCTTACACATCCTCCAATACCAATCCCCAATTATCATTTTGTCTCTTCCCCACATTCCCTTTCTCTTGCATACTTACCTCTGCTTTCCCCCACCTATCCTCCCTTCACCGACCTCCCAACTTATCAGACATCCTTACAGAATCCCACACTTTCTGCTTCAACAACCTATTCTCTTTCCTCAAACGCATACATATCCTTCATCTAATCTAACTCCTTACCACACCCGACTCTAACCCTTTCACTCACCAATTCCTTTGCCCGGCGTAGACAACTAATCACTAACTCAACCACCCTTCCCTAACATTAACTTTAGTGCTACATGACCTTAGATGTCTAGCACATTTATCTTGCTTTTAACCATTAACCATTAACCTCTAGCTTTTCTATTATGTACCTATAAACGGGGTACTTGCACTGTGGGAAACTCAGAGGGAAGGTTAAGAGGCTGGTTAGCTGGGCTAGCTGCATTAGCTAACATTGGCATGACGACGGGGACTTTTTGCGAAGCTAGGAGGAAAAAGAGTATACTTACTGGCCATTGAATCCACAGAAAGTGGCAAGGGTGCATGGGAGAGGGCAACAGCGACGACATTTTGCCAGCCAGGTATGTAAACAACAATTACATTGTATTCTGCTAAGAGTTCAGTTCTATGGCATGTGCCCATCTTCCATTTGGGTTCCTACCATGAAGGGGGGTGGTGAGAGCAGAGTAGTTGGTGTGCACACCAGTTTTATAGCCGAGTAGCAACTCCTGGAAGTGATGGAGTGCCCAGGTAATTGCTAAGGGTTCGTAGTATGATAAGGCTGTTCTGCCAGTTTCCGGGACCTGCTTGCACAGGCAATGCGGCAAAGCTTACAATCTACTATTTGGTGAAGCATAGCACCTAACCCCACATTGCATGCCTTTGTCATGAGCACAAAAGTTAATTGAAATTAGGAAAGGCCAGACCAGTAGTGTTAGCTAATAATGCCTTCAGTGCAGAAAAGAATCCTTGGTATCTGTGGTTCAATCTAACTGTAAATGTCATAAGGGGTTCTGCAATAAAACCATAAGCCTTAATAAAGTCTACAAAAAAACAAAGATGGAGAAAGTACTTGGAGTGTGTCTGATTTTGCGTTTAGGGCGAACTAATCAGGGTCTTGTTCTTTTTAATTAGGCAATATACAATCGGATTTTAAGATATGGCTAAAAAAATCGAGCTTTGACTGAAAGAATGACAATTCCTGGGGTTTATGGTGGCCTTACATTTGCTAGATCCCTCGAATACCACTAAGTACAATGGACATCCAACTACTTGAAGGTGAATTCATAACCCAAATGGTTTACATAATTCAGTGTCATGCAAGTAGAAAATGCGACAAGTGGCTGGCTTTCCCATTCTATGGACTTTATAAGAAACCCTTACCAAGTCAAGAGTGGAGAAACTCGATTCCGGAAAAACTGATGTAATCCACCACAGGCCTGATGTGACCCTCCATTTATCTGGAGTAAAATTCTCCTTACACATATCAAAGTTTAAAAACTTTCTTTTTCCCGGGTCATGTTACCCATAAAGCCACAGATGGAAGTGTGGGAAAGATGCAATCTAACAAAATAACTTTATCCAAGAAAAAAAATACATTACGATTATTCAATGTACAGGGAGGAGGAGGAGGTTGACTTTCATCTTTAGGTATGCATGATGATGTGGATGTATGGTGTCTGAGGTTGTTTTTTCAGTTGCCAACTCCGTGAAGTGTAGAACTCGTAAGTGGCCTGTATCAGTGTTTGTTTATCCTATACCTAAAAAAGATGGTCGTTTGTTATTTTAGGATGTAGGTTTTTCTGGCCTGCTCAGGCCAGTTGTCTTGCCGCAGTATAGTGATATGGGTAAGATGGTTGGGGAGGGGGGGTTGGCATTTGAGGCAATATGATTGTGCTGGTGCAATTAAAACATTGCTCTGGCTTGGTACCCATTAGATCACCACAGGTGTGGGGGTGTAGGGAAGAGGTGCATTGTTAGTCTGGGTGCAGTATGGTGTCGGTGCAAGGGAGGTTATGGGTGGTGGTTGTAGTGCTGATCCATTGGTCATTGTAATTTGCAGTTTTTGTCCTGTTTGTTGAGTTGGTAGTGGTCAAGTGGGGCGGTTGTGTGTTCAGTGTTTTGTTGATTGTTTTAGGCATAGTATTTAATAATTACCAATTTGCAGGATCTCTAGACTTTTTCCCTAACCGCTAGTGAGAGGGATGAGGCTGGGATTCCTTTGGTTAGATAGGTTATCCAAGCCATGTCATTTTTGTCTTCATATTCTTAATGGGACAAAGCTCATTTGATGACTACTGACTTCACCCATTTCCAGATCATGATTTGGAGTTGATTACAATAAGCATCATCGCTATGAAGGAAGCGAATTGCAGATAATGACTTGGGTGGCTGGAAGAATGCTCAGAAAACAGATTGAAATATCCCATTGCACAGGACCAGGGGTGCAGTTTTGAATGTGTCGAGTGTGTTCCTTATGTTGGAGTAGTTGTGTAAATGACACTCGGCACTCGAAACACAATGTTCGTTAAATTTTGGGTTGTCCCTTACACTAGCATCAAAGTTCCATCGAATTTTGTCAGCACTTTGAAGGTTTGGTGAGTGACAACGAGCCATATTGAGGTTTGCGTGGGAAGATGGTCAGAGATGTGGTTAATAGGCAGTCAGCAGAAGAGGGGATTTCGACAGCTTTATAGGTGTAAGGATTTCACATAAATGGTTTGAAACAAAAGTCCATGACAGATTAATCTTTGTTCTTAAGCAACGGAAATATGTCAGAAATTTTGCTGAACTGCATTCAAATCCCTCACCACCATTTCATGGGAACCCCAGTTATTCCTTACATACAGTGGGTAATTTAGAAGCAAAAATGAAATGCGGCATTTCACACCAAGAATATCCATTCTAAAAATAGAATAAAACTTATTTGTTTTTATCTGAGGGATTTATCATTTTATTCTCATCAAACATGACTTCAGCAACAGAGATATCTATCACTGGCTGTCTTCCGCAAAGTGACTGCTGCAGCTCAAGGTTGTGTATGGTATTGTCACAATGCAAACTGCCAGGATTTTGGTCAGCTTGAGTTGCTAGCTTCACTCGGGTCAGGTCATGCCTGCCGTCTATGGTCTGGAGCGGAACTGACTCTCCTAGCCTCACTCAGGTCGCCCAAGTTGACGATGATTGCTGCTAACATGGGTAATGTGGGAACATGTTATTCTCAGAGATCCATTGCCAAGGTGTCCATAAAGAATTCAGCATATCTTCTATGCAGTTTTGATACTGCCATTCCATACTACGCAAGGCATTCCTCCATGCCATAGAAGGTGAGAGGCCATGCTGAAGCAGGGGTAAGAGAGACTGTCCGGTACCTTCTCGATTATTACCAGATTAGCGAAAACTTGACCACAATAGTCGCAACTATCGACTGTGCGGGTAAACCCTCGCGATTGCGAGAGCTTCATGGTCCTCAAGACTGTATCCATGAGGCCAGTTTGACAGGGCTGGCCCTTTTGGCAGTCATGTTCTAGCCGAAAATGGGTTTCTTGACCGAAGTCAAGGAGTGCCTGGCATATGACAAGTGCCTGAATGAATAGTGGTGCATGGGGGGGGACTAGGGTAGGGAGGGAAAGGGTAACATATGGATGCTGTAAATAAGCCAAATGCAGGGGAAAAAATGTAGAAGATGTAAACTATTGAATTTTAACGGGTGGCAACACTAGTTGCTACATTGCTGGCAATAACTAATACTGTTTACACCTAGGGGTGCCATCTTTTTTATTCTCTACATGGCAGTAAGATATTACATAACACATTACAAACTGTAATCCCATTATTGCCATTCCTGCATTAGTTATGCATATTGCATATGTAATAATATGGAAATTAAATGGGGGAATGCTGTTGGAAGTCATGAAGTTTAGTCACACATGAAGTGCTGATATCAGGAATGGTGACATTCAAAATCAGCAACAGGGACATGAACGAATATATCTGGCCTAGGCTCATCCCACTTGACTGGCGGTACAGGGTTGGAAGTAGTAAAGGACAGAAATGTCAAACGATAGAGGGAATGAACATGACCTGATATTATCAAATAAGCACTGATTGATGATGTGACTTGTGGTGATGGCAAATGAGCAATCGTCCCTAAAAAGTGGCAATGGATGTGAATTGCAGACAAACATTCAAAGTAATGCCTGAGGGGATGTGTTCCTGAAATTAACTGGGGTGTGGTAATAGTGAGTTCTTGCCCTCAAGTGGTGTATTGTCTAGTAATCTATGCATTGGGATGTACGCCTCCCTGAGGTGTAATAAGTTAAAACACTTTAGTAAGAGTACTCTCAACGCCCCTGAAGAGAACCTGAGCTGATCAATCCAGTAGATTCATTTGAATCCATATTAAGTTTTCCCTAAATACCAATGAATGAACATGACCTTTTTTTCTATTTTTAATATCAAAGGTAGATTGGATATCTAAAATAATGCTGACTGCTGTGTCCTGGGAGAAATCAATAGAGTCTGGAGGTAACATTTATGTAATACATAAGTTTGTTCAGATTTCTTCTCTTGGGTACTTTGCACAGACAAGAGGTCAAGGAAATGGGTCTGCTTGGATATAGGGATTGGATAGGAACTTTTAGTCCAGGAGCTCGGGAGGATCCCTTGTGATAGGTTTAGTCTAAGAGTAGGTTGCCTGGTACCTGGGCAGTTAAGTAGAGAATGGTGTAAGTAATGACATTCTAGCCAAGGGCAGTTGCCTGATCTTTTAATTCCAAATCGATTATTTTGTCAAAGTCAGAGGGGTCAATAGTAGTTAAATTAAAATTTTATTTATTTTGGACTTTTCGAGATCTTTTATTTTTGTGGAAGTGAGTTCAACTGAGAATTCCCAGCCCATTGTTCTAGCAGCATATTAGCTTGTTCTTATGGTCTGAAACTATGGTGTCGAGACCTTTACCTGTCAGTCTATTAATTTTCCAAGAGTTTTACTATAGATAATTTGCAAGAATTGTTCCCAGTGTTTACTTGGGTTTACTAAATTGTACAAGTTTATCCGATGTCAAATAGCAGGCTCCTAAACTTGTGTCCCTTGGTCAGAATAGGTTCTTTAATCCACCTCTGTGGATGTGAGGCTGGGTGCTCTTTTTCTCTTCGATTTTTCGTAAACAGACCTGTGTGTTATATAGTAGTCAGTGACCACTTTTATCAAATCCTGAGAGATTTTCAACTTATTTCATAGGTGTGATACCAGTCATAGACATGTACATTGTGATGCTCCAGGCCTAGTGGGATAATTATTCTCAGCCTAGGTTATTAAGGGGATAAGTTGCTGTTTACAGTATAGTCACTGACGCACTCTCGCATGCATAACTTGCCTTGCTTATGAAAATTGGGTAGCGAACTAGCCAGAAATTTAGAGTATGCACCATATATATTATACAGTGAAAAATACCAAGAGGCAGCTAAATTTTTAAATGATGAAATTGAACATCAGTGTTCTGATTTAACTAATTTATTTAGCACTGTTATCTTCATATGTCAGCAACCATGGCTGTATTCACAGAAGAATATCCCTTAATTGAAGGTGCTATTTTCATCTTGGCAGCAGCAGCAAAAGGTTCTTGCACACAAATCTCATCAGTATTGTTTATGCATATAGAACTTAAGTCATTTAACCCAGGCTTAATACTACACACATTCCATGATATAAATTTGATGGTGCATTTATCATATTTGAAGTGTTTTATTAGGCAATCTCTACTTCATGTTGTTATATCCTCTAATATTATAGATTTTAGTCACAAACTTCATAATTATAGATTTCATTACAGATGGTAGTCCTAAACTTTTAACCATTTCAAAGATTTGATCTTGGCTTTCTTCCATTTCTTAGTACATTCCTTTTGTTCGTCACTACTGTCAGGGCTGACATGCCCACTCTCGTGGGTGTCCTGACATCGATTCTCCTCTTTTAGCACTAATCTTAACATTAGTATTTTGATAATGACAATTTTTATTTCGATGTCCTGTCTCAGCATCCTTATTTCACTAATTTTAGTTTTGTTTCAGAGCTTACGTTTCCTTTAAAATTTCAAGCACATTTACATAGCTTTGATCAGCTGGTGTGACGTCCCTTCTGCACATGGTTGTGTGGGGGACTCCCCTGCCAGGCCTGTGGTCATCTGAGGGGGAGAGATGAAAGGGGGGTGTCATCCCCAATTCAGAGAATACTGAAGCTGTGAGGCCCGATGCCCTCTGAGGATCAGCATCATCTTGTATTGTGTAGTTCGATGGCCTCTGTCTCCCGACTCCCCAGCAGCCATGGGAAATCTCTGTGGCTGTTGACGTTCCACAGGGTTGGGAACACAACACACAGCCTGGAATAGTGTTGATTGTAGCACAGACGGCTAGTCCTATCCTGGCTTGGCTTGGCTTGGTGTGGCTGTCATTTTAGATGCTAAGATTTTCCAACAGTTATACTTGTATGACAAACATACCCTCGCTCCTTCCCTATGCATCTGCTATTCATTCGCATAATACGACCCAAACACCAACAGAAGTCATGCTTAACAAGTTAAGAGGTAGAGGATTGAAAAAAGTGTGTATGATATTCTTCCTGAACCTTATAAATTTCCCCTAAATGCAATTTAGGAAATTATGATGCTGATTGTTAGGAAGATTAGGAACAATGGCATAATCACTGCAGGATGAGCAGCGATGTCTGTGACAGAGAATTTGATTACTGATTGAAATGTAACAGTGTCCTCTGCAAAAGGCTGATGTCTGGTCTTTCACCTCCTTGAATGAACAGTGGTGATAACCCCATTTATAACAAGAACACAAACATAAGATGAAGCTTGAAGAAATGAAGGCAATGGTGTTTAAGAAGTTGGGGAAAGAGAAAGATAGAGCATGTCCTGCAGTTCCCTCAAAATGTGTGGTACATCAACCATGTAATACGAGTTGTTTGTTTTATGTATGGAAAAGGTGTATGCTGTAAGCCCTAAAGTTAGATCACACGGGAATAATACCCGACAGCTGGGAGACAGTGAGGAGACCTCGGGCTAGTGTAAAACCGTGTGCATTGCTTAATAGAGAAGAGTTTTTACAGAGAAGGAAGATGCATTACACACATTACGGTACACAAATAACTCGTTTGTGCACTGCACAAATGAGTTATTGTCCATATGATTTTGTTGACCATATTCTGATAAAAGAAAAGTTTTTGCTAAAGTAGTAATATTAGAAATATTTACTATCCCTACAAGATCACCGAGTTTACTTATAACATTGCTGAAAGCAGAAGCTGATTCCTGAACATTGTATGGAAGTGTTAACAGCATGAGCAGAGAAGTCGAAACTGTGAGCTACAGATAAGCTTTCCTTATACTGTGCGCTTTCTTGACTACACATTCGAGATTTTGCCGATAATGAAGAGACCAAATGAAATACAACTCCACATCACGGATATCGAGGATAAGACCTGATTGAATAGGCTAATGTATCAAGACCCCCCCAATCCCTTGCCCGTTGTTGTCGTGGGGGGGCTTAGGAGGCGGAGACTGGGACCCAATGATGGGGAACTCCCCAACCTTGGGACTCAGCCCTCGGCTCAACTAATTTTGCATGGTCTTTATTTTCCTTCCCACCTTTCGTTTCTGTCCCTTCACCAAACCCTTCTCCTATCCACCTCCTAAGGTGTGAGAGCCGTGCTGAAAGGATGAAAGGCTGACTTTGTGCCAGTCCTGAACGGCCTGAGGGAGCCATGGGCACGGTATTCCCCTGATTTAGTTATCTAGCCCTTACCCCTCAAGGGGACCCTGAGGGGTGGACTGTTTTTATCCCCAACATAATCCAGGCTTACCATGGCCAATAATGAAAACTTATCTCCACTATTAGGGGCAATGAGGCTTGCCCCTTTATCAAATAGCCCCAAAGATGTAAACTCATCCGATTCCCTGACCCCAGGCTCTCCTTTGACCACGGCTCCGAACACTGCAACAACTACCCCCTCATCAATGCCTACTAGTACAGTAGCCAACAACCAATCCTTAAGGAACATTTCCACTCTCCCAGCATGCTCAACTTCATCACCTCTACCCCCACAACCTCCAACATCAACCACCCCATCCTCCCTTATTAATACCTTACAGCCTTATTGCCCACCTCCCCATAACACTACCTCCTTCAACACTACTCCATCGTCACGCACCCGCCCTTCGACTACCCCTATCACTACAACAATATTGAATACCCTCTTCAGCGCAGCCAAATGGGACCGATTTTTCGTGATCCCTCCCACAGCTCCCTACTCTGACAACACCCTTCTCTTCCAACAATGTCTCCAAAACAAGTAGGTAAAGTCTCTTTCCGTAGCCGACCCCGACCGCTCCCGTCTTGTCACAGTAACATCCGAAAACCAAGCTATAGCATTAACAAAACTAACAGACATGGTAACCCCATCCTTGCAGAACCCCATCCAACCCTCAATACTTGAACCGGAACAGTTTCAATCTCCCCAGCAAATTGCCCAATCTATGACAAAGATTGGTCGGATTGTGGAGAAGACCTACTTGCCTGTCTCACAGACTATGATGCAACGTCAGTACAATGCTACTCCATTCCCCCCAGAGGTAATCGAAAGAACCCACTTACATAGCCTAAATTACCTTCCGTAGACATGACCTTCCCTTTAACGTCTATATAGGAGGAGAATCCCTCCCTGTTCGTCCATACCAACCTCCTCCACGTCAGTGCCAAAATTGTTGGCGTCTAGGACACCCAGCCAAACATTGCCGTTCCACAGCCAGATGCCCACTATGTGCCCAACCTGGCCATACCCGATCTAACTGCCCTGCCACAATCACGCACATGTGCCAACTGTGGCGGGCCCCCATAATGTATTTTATAGGGGCTGTCCCACCTACAAATTTGAGTCTGAGGTAGCAACTCTCAGATTCAAACTTGGACTCACACTACGTGAAGCCAGACAAGAAGCACGTCGACGTGGTTTCTCTCTTACTCCTTACTCCAGTAATACTGCTCATTCTACCAATTCTCCTAAACCCACCCCCCCTACATCTACCCCCCTCTTCTACCTCCTACCTTCCCCAGTCAACTCTTTGCCATCCTAAATCCAGACACTCCAATCTCTACTACAGATATTTCAATCACCACCACAACCCCAACACCTTCCCCTCTCCCTCCTCGCACTACCCGTAACAGACAGAACAAACGTTCCACCCCCTCTTCCCCTACCACACAATCACCTCCACCTTCCTTTACTCCTTTGCTTGAGACACCAGTCCTCTCTTCCCCCCCCTCACAAGAAATCCTATATCCCCCAAAACTCCCAAACCAACTCCTTAGAAGAAACCATTGAAAATATTCAAGATTACCTAATGAAAACTGACACAACCTCCAAATCTTACAACTCCTGCTCCTTCCACACTCCAAGTAACAGCTGATATCCATCCTCCTCCTAACGATATCCCCCCTACACCCAATCCTCCTACCCCCTCCCAACACAGCCCATCCCCCCCCGACCCCAACCCCAACCCCAACCCCTACCCAACCCCGCCCACATTATCCCTCCCCCCATCCCCCTCTATCCTTCCACTCCCTCCTGGATACACACGTGAATCCCTTATGTCACAAGTATCCCCTTCCTCAGACCCTCCATCTCCTAATACCCCTCCTAGTAGAACACCAACTCCCACACCTCTCCCATCTCAGACCTCTCAGTCCTTTTCCCACCCTATAGCTGCTTCCCCCCTCAAAATCAGTAAAGTATAACTATCCTTCATTGGAATATTCGCGGTTTCCGCTCCCACAGACCTGACCTTCGTCATATCCTTTCCTCTTATAATCCATCTATTGTATGCCTTCAAGAGACCTTTCTAACACATCCTCCAATACCAATCCCCAATTATCATTTTGTCTCATCCCCACATTCCCTTTATGTCTCTCATCAATACTTATCAATCAGAAACACCTTATTTTACACCTCCCTTTCAAACCAATGTCCCTTGCACAGTTATCCGTATCTTCCTTCATCGTTGGATCACAGTGATATCAGTCTACTTCTCCCATCCACCCCATTGACTTGTTGCTTTTGAAAATCTAATTTCCAAACTTCAACCACCTTTCCTCATAGTTGGTGACTTTAACTGCCGCCACACTCTATGGGGTGATCTATCACAAACTCCCGAGGCCGATCTCTAGAGCGCTTCCTCTCCACAGCTGACCTTACTATACTAAATTCAGATCGCCCCACACACTTTGATACACGCACGGCAATCTTTTTCATGCATTGACCTCGCTCTATGCTCCCCTTCTCTTCATTTAGATTTCCACTGGTCAGTCTTAGACCACTTTCCAGTTCTCCTTTCTCCTACTTCATACGTACCACTCCCTAACTCCCCACGCTGGTGCTTTGATAGAGCTGACTGGCATACTTTCACTTCACTCTCTGCTATTCATACCCCTCCATCCTCCTCACTTCCATTTCAGAAATGATACAGTATTTCACAAATACAGTCTTAAGTGCTGCACTTACAGCTATCCCTCGACCTCAAGACATATACCTCCAAATGTGTTCCATGGTGGAATTCTGATTGCACTAAAGCACTTCGCTTAAAACGTGCAGCCTGGAACAGTTACCGCTACAAGAGAGGTACTCCAAATCAACTATCAGCCCTTATCTCCTTTAAAAGAGCATCTGCTTATCTCCTTTAACAATCCGGAATAGTAAAACAAATAGCTGGCGAAATTATGTTTCATCAATTACATCCTCTACATCTATCTCAAATGTTTGGCGCCGAATCCATAAACTATCAGGCAACATCCCCCCATCCTGCCCCTGTCCTCCATATTCGAAATACCCTCATTTCTGAACCCCTCCAAGTCGCTAATGAACTGGGTGATTATTTCAGCCAGGTCAGTAGTGGTTTCTCACCTATCTTCACACTTCTCTTCTATTAAGACCACCAGAGAACGTACCCCCATTACCTTCACCCCCATCCTCTGATGGTCCTATAATGCCCCATTTTCTTCATCTGAATTCATTGCTGCCCTACAATCGTGCCGTAACACTCATGAAGGCCCTGACGGTATTCACTACCGTATGCTCCGGCAACTCCCATCTTCCTCCTTATCCTTCCTATTAAAAATTTACAACCACATTTGGACATCAGGAAATTTCCCTTCTAATTGGCGAGAAGCTCTTATCCTTCCCTTCCTGAAACCCATAATCGGGTACCCTTCCTCAAGACTATCGCCCCATCGCACTAACTAGCTGCTTGTGCAAACTATTAGAGCGAATGGTGAACTTCCGCTTAATGTGGTATCTTGAATCTCACAATCATCTCTCTCCTTCCCAATTCGGTTTTCGCCGTGCCAGAAGCACAGCTGACCCCCTTGCTCATTTTGAGACATATATTACATCTGCATTTGCACACCATGAATCCGTACTAGCTATTTTTTTTATCTAGAAAAAGCATATGATACGACATGGCGGTACCATATCCTCCAACAATTGTCCTCTCTAGGCATACGTGGAAACATGGGTGTCTTCATAAAGTCCTTCCTCTCCCAACGCACTTTCCAGGTCAAAATCGCCTCTGCCACATCTTTCTTTCCCCAAATCGAAGGTGTCCCACAAGGCAGTGTGCTCAGTACCACTTTATTCCTTCTTGCTGTTAATGATATTGTCTCAGTTTTACCACCAGGAGCCCGGTCATCACTATATGTTGATGATTTAACCATCTATGCCTCTGGCACATCCATACCAAATCTCTACCAATTTCTTCAATCTGCAATCTCATCAGTATCTTCCTTGCCACAAACCATGGCTTCCGCTTTTCTACCTCTAAATCTTTCTCCATTCTTTTCTCTCGCTCACGTGTAGGTCCTCTCCCCCCACTCTTCTTATATGGCACTCCACTCCAATGCCGTTCCTCTGGCAAATTCCTAGGTGTCATTTTTGACTCCAAACTGTCCTGGCGAGACCATATTCTACACATTAAAGAAAAAGCTCTCCGCCGTCTTCGAATCTTAAAAACTCTCTCCCATATATCATGGGGCTCAGATCGCAAAACTCTCCTTCATCTTCATGTTACTTTGATCCTCTCCACTCTAGATATGGCATCCATAATCAACTCCTCTGCCTCAACTTCTCTCCTTGCCCATCTTGATACAATCCATCACTGTGGTCTTCGCTTAGCACTAGGCGCCTTTCGCTCCTCCCCAGCTGAGAGCCTGTACACTGAATCAGGCATACCATCTCTATCTCGACGTCGTGCCCTTCTCTCTCTCCGATGCTATGTTCGATTCCACCAATTTTCCCTCACTAAACTAAATATCCCACAACCCCTACTTCTTACCTTAGCTTCATCTCCACGATTACCTACTCCTTTCTCAACACGCATGGATACCCTCCTCTCACATTCCCCTTTCCCCCATCTCCAACCTCTCCCATTCTCTGTCCATTCCGTCCCTCCATGGCTCATACCTCACCCCCATATTTGCTCTTCTGTTTTCCCCGACCCACCAAAATCAAATATCCCTCCTACTGTCCTTCTCACACATTTCCTTGACCATGTCTCCACTCATTCCTGTAGTATTCACGTATATACTGATGGCTCCAAATCCACCTCCGGTGCTGGTTTTGCAGTAATCTTCCCAACTCGTACTTTCAAATACTCCCTTCCTCCTGAATCCAGTGTCCTTACTGCAGAATTGTATGCACTCCTTTTTGCTCTAAAACACATATACTCACTTTCCTCTTCCTCTTTTACAATTTTTACTGACTCCGTAACTCATTAACTCTCATAAAGTCAATACACACCACCAACCCCCTTGTTTGTAAGATCCAGAACTGGTTGTTCTACCTGTCCACACGCCATAAAACAATCAAATTTTGCTGGGTGCCCAGCCATGTTGGAATCCCCGGCAATGAACAGGCAGATACACTAGCACGCCACGCCTCTATGTCCACATCATACCAACCACGCTTCTCACGTATCCCAGCCACGGATTATTACCCACACTTTAAGACCTTCTTGTATAATCGATGGCAATCTTTTTGGTCAGCCTCCGCACTAATAAATTACATTCTGTAAAACTATCAATCTCCTCCTGGTCAGCTCCATTTCATCGGAACAGACGTTGGGAGACTGCTCTCGCCCGCATACGCATTGGCCACACCCGTCTAACACACTCCTATCTGATGTCAAAATCTGATCCACCCTTATGTTCCTTATGTAATGTTCCCCTTTCAATCCCACACATCCTATTATCATGCCCACGTTTGAAACAACCCGTACCTCTGCTTTCCCCCATCTATCCTCCCTTCACCGACCTCCCAACCTATCAGACATCCTTTCAGAATCCCACACTTTCTGCTTCAACAACCTATTCTCTTTCCTCAAACACATACATATCCTTCATATAATCTAACTCCTTACCACACCCGACCCTAACCCTTTCACTCACCAATTCCTTTGCCCAGCTTAGACAACTAATCACTAACTCAACCACCCTTCCCAAACATTAACTATAGTGCTACTGACCTTAGATGTCTAGCACATTTCTCTTGCTTTTAACCATTAACCATTAATGTATCAAGATAATTTCTTAGTGGAAATCTTGCTATTGATCCTTAACTGATCTCTGTGATATAGTGTGAGCTGCAAAGTGTTGTGAAGTGGCAATAGTATAAAATGGGCCTCTTCCTAGCTGCTTTGGGGTAATCCTTCCTAAGTTCCTCCACTATAGCCCAAGGTGCATTTTTCACATTGTGTGGCAGGTGATGAGAGCCTCCTCCCACAAGGATCCAGGCATTGATAATATGGTCAGCCAACTTCAGTGTGTCAGAGTGCTATCTGCATGGACCAATCAACAAGAAGCTGCATTCTGCCTTGTTTTTAACTGCTACAACTCTATAGGGTACCACAAATAATGGGCCAAGTTTAGGCTGAACAGTATCATGTACAGGATTTTTCTAAAACATCTAAGGTGCAGCACTGACACTTTCCACAAAAAAAAAAATTGCTGGTACTCAATAATTTTACCATGCGAGCTAGTCAGGAGGGCCTTGCTGTTGACAAGAAACCAAATAGACAGCATAGTTGTCCTCATACAGTGGGTGTGGCTTTATCTCCATGAGTTTGTATAGCAACCCCTTGTCTTGCCCCATGAGAAGAGTGTGGCTATTGGCAAGAAAGAGTAGAAGGTAAAGTTGATGGGCAAATGGAAACTGGGGGTGAAGAGCGTCCCAATCATCCTTGCTGTCGTCCACCAGTTCATGCAGAATGGTGAGGACAGATCTCTTTCACCGTCCTATAATGCTATTAGCTGCTGGGTGGAACGGCAAAACATTCACCTGTGCAAAACTGGGTAACACCTAATTTGCAAACCATTTTCTGAGGTTCATTATTTTGGACAGCCAACAAATTTTGTGATGCGCGTAGTAGTATTCGAGGGAACTGCCACGAAATCAGTAGTGAGAAAAATTGTTCATGAGCATGAGGACCATGTGGTGAACCCAGATAGTCACATGCTTCCCTACCCTCATTACTAACCATGAGAAATAAAATTGGTTGCAGGTCAACTGCCCTGCCTTATAGATACCACAGTGCACTGTTTTATAAGATTCATGAGCAGACTAAAACACATGCAACTTTCTGGTACCACCGGGACTTGCCAGACAATCCTTCTGTGACTCTTAATTCACTTTGGATGAATTCTCCAAGTTAATACTCTTGTTGGGCAGTATACACCTCATCTTTTATTCAGCTTTTCCAAGAGAGGAACCTGTGAAGCACTTTAAAATGGCTGATGAAGGCAGACTAAGTGAAGGGGGAAGTCTGCAGCCTCATCCCACCTCTGAGGTTGCAACCTGTAACAATTGAAGCATGTGACAATTTCAGCAGTTGTGAACAGAATGTGTTCCATATGAGCCATTTCCATGTACCGTATGATGATATCTCGGAATTATAAGAGCCCATACAATTGCTAACATTTCCCTATTGGTGATTGTAATTTCTGTTTGCACTAGTGAGATCCTTACTAGCAAAACCAATTAGACAAATTCCCTCGTGCTCCTAGCCCAACATTCTTCTCGACCCCAACCCCAAGGGATCCTCCCATAATCCCTGATGAACAACCTATACAAACGTGCTAACCCCAGGAGTA
This sequence comes from Penaeus monodon, assembly GCF_015228065.2. Taxonomy (NCBI): domain Eukaryota; kingdom Metazoa; phylum Arthropoda; class Malacostraca; order Decapoda; family Penaeidae; genus Penaeus; species Penaeus monodon. The sequence goes on from NC_051393.1 coordinate 20,802,685, forward strand.
ACTTTACCTGTGTCGCAATCGTGGTTCATGGTCCTTGATCAAAGGTGAACAAACCAAAATGTCAAAATGGACTAGCACCTGATAATTAAGTAAACCTGTAAGACAAGGGCCTTAAGATGACTAAACGTCAGAGGAGAGATCATAAGACCCATAGACGATGCAAGGAACTCGACCCAGATGTATCGAATGCATTATATGGTCGGCTGTCCTCTACAAGGAGGACCTGAAGGAAATCTTATGCTTGAGTCGATATTTTACTCTACCTACCAATGTCTTGCAAGAGATAGTAAAGATTAGGAATGGGAAAAGGCAACAGAAGGGTCACCTAGTTCTGATGCCAAAAATCTCAGGATGAAACCCATGATGTTAGGCTTCGGAAATAGCAGCATCAGCACTGACCAAGGACTAGTCGACAGTTGAATTACCCATGCTGCAGCATACCTGCACTTCTTTTTCCAGAATCTGATGCCTGTTGTGCGGGATCCTGTATGCCGGAATATACACAGGCTTAACTGCAGGTTCTAGAGTGATAGTGTCCAACCACATGCATTCTGAATAAGGTACGGCTTTTCGTGGGCAAAATGTCGGATTTGATTTAACAATTTACAAAATCTCCTTAACCTTGCCAAATGCAAATGGTCCTTGCATAGTCTTTGCTAATGCTGAAGGCAAGAGAAGACTGTGTGGGAAGCTCAAATTCAGCTATTGAAGATCCGTGATTTTGCTATCTATTAACCTAACACCACTGTCAGTAGTCATAAGGGCAGGGTTTCATCACATGGGCTTGTGCACTCATATCCCTCAAGATAAAGAGAGGCTGTGATCAGTGTGGAAAGACTTCCTTATGACTAACTTCGCCAAGTAATCATTATCAACCCACATGATCTTGCATTCAGTACACCAGCACTAGCAATACGAGACCGAGAAGACGATGCAACTCCACCAGAACCTAATGCATTTGTCCTCCTGGTTTGAAACTTGCTATCTCTTGTGCTTTTTTATTTTTTTTTAACTACCTACTTAATGCAAGCTCCTTCCCAGTTAATTTTTATGATAAGTTTGAGTGGTTGCCTTCTGATCCAGGAACCTCGTGCTCTGTTACAATATGAACAGAGTGGCCTTGCAGAGCACCCTCAAACACTTAGGACACAGCCAAGGTTTCAGTGCTCAGCTTGTCAAGTGTGAACGTGAGTTTTATTACAGGCAGCTACCTGGGAGAAAGTGCTACATAATACTGCACCCCAGGAGGAGGCTCCAGATACGAGGGTAGGAAATGGGAGGGTTGCTTTATGCAATGATACTTGGGCACAGGCGAGGCACGCTGACTTCCTGCCTTCGTCTGCACTGGCAGTTCACTCTGGCCTTAGCATGAGTTCTACCACCCTGAACACTAGCTATAGTGGATGCTGATACAAGTTACAAGATAACCTCTATATTATCTGGCAGGTCCAGAGGAAACCTCAGTATTTTTTTCTTTATTGGGCAATAAACACAGGGTTTATAGAGATTCTTGTTTGTACAGTCATAACATGGGTGAAGTTATGGGCAGAGTGTTGGTGTGCATAGATGTCCTCTGAGCAATCTAACACCCGCAATTTTTCAGCATTTGAATTGAAAAAGAACGACATCTCTTATCGTCTAAAGACTAAGAACAGAGATGGAGAGGAAAGGCATTAAAACCTATCAGCTATAGGGAATTAGTCTCTTCCGAGAAACTCTGCCGAAAACAGCCCCAGTAAATGATGTATCTTACAAGATGGTAATGCATCTACCAGAGACTTGCCTAAAATATTTGGTACATCTTTATATTCGGATATTCAGGAAGAGCACAGTGCCAGAAAGCTGGAAAAAAAAAATCATTCCCACCCCAGGCATGGCTACTGCAATAGACCAATATCTCTAACAAGGTGCCTCTACAGATTGTTAGAGAAAATGGTAAACTTGAAACTAACTTGGTTCTTGAAGAAATACAATGTGCTGACAGAATTCCAATATGATTTTGGAGAAACGAGATCGTGTTGCACCCATGTGGGACTGGAATCTGCCTTTAAGCATCGCCTCCTGGCAGTTTTATTTGATTTCAGAAAAGCTTATGATACATGGAAAAATGCCATCCTAATGAAGCTATTTGAAATTGGCTTCACAGAGCCCTTCCCCCTTTCATTAAAAAATGGCAGACTAAAAGTTTAAGGTCCTGGTGGGTAGCAGCTTTACAGACCTGAATAATCAAGAGGATGGGAAGTGATTTCATAATTTCCATCTCGCACATTGTGAGGAACAGACTGCATAACACTCCTGCGGCTTTATCAGTTCTGATACACAGCATGCTGGACAGGTCAAGAGAGATGCTCGTCATCAACACCCAAGAATTTCAGTATTCTAGACTCCGTCCATAATGAAGCTTTACCTACAGGGGACTAGATCTTCATTTGTTCATGTATCCTGAGAGTAGAGAGAATATATGTACATGATATATTGAACAAGATTGCAGAGAGTTCCAGATTCCCGTGTCATGACACGAGGTTGACCAGCGGAAATAGGTGCTGCAGATGAACGTTGCAGGCAATCTGCATGAAAGTATCAGTACCTACCTACTCTCCCGCCATGCACGCCTGACCCCCTTCTACTCCTCAGCCAAAGTCAAACGAGTGGAGGGCAAACGAAAGAAGTGGGAGTTGTGCACTGGCAGTTGTTTAAAGGAATGTGCGCTTCTGGCCGCAGAATGGAACTAAAGTAAATAAATCCATGTGGATGAACGAACAACGGGAATAAGATTAACAATAAAATAAACGAGAGAAGTTTTGTAGATTCTGAAATGAAAAGTAGGCAGATTTGGTAAAAATATTTTTCCAGAAACTGGTAAAAAAAAAAAAAAAAAAAAAGCATGGAAATTTTAATACTAAGGGTTTACCAGGCGAAAAATTTTAATCTATCGCCTTCACCTCTGGAGTACATGTCGAAGAGGATTTTTTTTTTAGGGAAGCTTACATGTACGTGTCTGAATATATGAAATACTGATATGAAACAGCTGAAAGGGTTAATAGTATATCTCACATTTTTCTTACAATACATATGAATTTATTTTAAGTAATTAAACAATTTACATATGAATATTTCACTAGGAGTACTTTTTTCTATATAATTTTCATTTATAAACGAAGAACATTGCCTATTCCTATGCAGAAAAAAAAAATAAAAACCTCTTTTTGTAGTGCCTTTCAAGGCAGTCAAGAACAGTATTCTAGTAGCACTTTGTTGAGGATGTATCTCTTTTCAGGCAGGAATATGATGAATGTAGCACCAAATGTGTCCCTGGTCATACTGCATGTTTTACTATTGACGGCTGCCTGTCTGCCTGCTGCTTGGTCTCTACCAGAACCTCCAGACCTCGCCCACCTGGTAAATAGACAGGGAAGGGTTATGGAAAGTGTAGTGCTTGTCTATACTGTCTTTTTTGTATGTGATTAAGCCGAGAATAAAAACTAGCATGTTTTACAAAACCTTTTAATATATAATTGAGAAAAGTGCCTTAATATTGACATAAAGTTTATGCAATTTGATCCCGTTATATGGAATGCACACACACACCACACCACACCATGAGAGACCTTGAAAGCTGTCACCTACCTGGGACCAGGTGCTCAAATGCATTACGGCACTGTATCTCCTTAAGGCGCCGTGGCTTACGGCCGAGAGCTCCTACAACCCATACATAAAGCAAGGGATCCGCCATACTTATATGAATCAAGGCACTGTAGAGTAAGGCAGGGGGAGAGCAGCCTTAGCGGAACCATAAATCACATTTTTGAGACGTAGAACAATTACTACCTTACTATTTGCATTTTGCCCAAATAGAAGTTGATGGACTAATAAATAAAGTAATGAATATGACCTTCCAGTATAACAAGTTGTATTGCCAATATGCATGTATCTCACTCCAACCCAAGTAAACAAGACATTACACTATAACTAGCATAAGTACTGTCTTTGCTTCAGACGCAATGCTTTTTGTCTTTATTTTTAATACTGTTTATATACTATTAATATCAATATTTTCATTGGTGCTATCGTCGTTTCAGGAGGATGGGTGAGCATCACAAAGATTCAATGGAAGATGTACAAATATAGCTATGCCTTTAAAAGTTTTTCTAAGCATTATCGGTCTTTTGACGAGAGGTAGGATGCTAAAATTACCCTTGTAATACTAGCCATCTTCGCGATGAGACAATACTTAGTTCCTATGTTTCACGATACTCCTGCATTCCCTTAATAAGGTCAGTTTTTTATTATTATTATATATATAAGGAATCTTGCATATTTCCCCTGCTCTGATAATTCTGGAAAGACCGTTAAAAGTTCCAATATACCATGGGCTCGATACAGTGCTGATGAGCATTTATTGCTTGTGATTGGTCAAGATTGTGTAAGAGCCGCCTAAAATAGTAGCTGTGATTGGCCACTGAAGATCCGACGCTTGTACATACGAAGCTAAGACCGAGATACAGCGCCTTATCCGGGCTGTGATTTGGGCTGCCACACGACGGTTAAGGCTTCCAGCGCTCCTTAACTTTAAGGCTTTTGAATCTCCGGTCCTTTATGTGTGTGTGAACTTGTCAAGGAAGGAGCCTTGTTTAGACCCTATATATATTCACATTACAAAATATAGGAATGTATAATTTCTGTATAAAGATTGATGCTTATATTTCACTTAAGGAGTGTAAACTTTGTTTAGAACAAGGGCAGCAATAATTGAACTATACTTTCTATATCGTCAGATGGCTACGATGTATGATAGACCATTCAGATCTTTAGCAGACCTGAATGCATATACAGATAACATTCTGGATGTTGCAAATCTTCAGATTAGCAAAGCATTTTCCGTAGAAACTCGGAGATATAAACGAGGTAAATTTTTGTGCATTTGGTCAATATATTAAAAATTACACAGGTAAGAATGCATGCTTTAGTTCGGTTCATCATGTTCGTTATAAATACCTCATGCAACAAGAACACCTGGCCTGTGAGACGCACAAACCTCATTCCTAGTCTGTTAGGTATAAAATACCATCGATATTTCCAGACCTTGACGTCACTTCCATGAAGGTAAATAGAACAGACAAACTGGCGCTCAGTATGTCTAGTAAGCCTTCTCTCCTTCAAGAGGTCTCAGCATTGCAGGCTGTGGTTGCGCAAGACAAAGACTATTGGGTGTTAGGCTATCACAGGTAAAGTACACATTAGTCAGATGTTTATTCCATAGTGTGATGTACTAGAGTTTTTCCAAACATGTGCTCGCTGTTTTCTTTCTTTTTAAATATTGATTAGTATTTTCTAGTTTCATAATCTCATAAACGCTTTTCTTTTTCCACTTCTTACATAGCCATCATAACCTCACGGTGCTCGAGGTATCCAGAAATGAAAGCGCACTGCACCATTTAGTAGACTCAGAGTTAAATATTTTCGGTGGAGTGGACAAAATTACTGTAAGTCTAGACACTATCATATTCTTTGGTGCTGCTAATATATTCCTTAGTTGTTAGAGGTTTTGTGCCCCATTATGAATAAGCATTAAGTAATATTATTTAATTTTGGATATCAGTTATATAATTTATTTATTACAAGAATGTGATAATTTGTAAGCCTAATACCTTCTCCTCTTTTATTTACAATGTATCTAACCTCCTATATAAATCATGTTTATATTACTTGATCCAGAGCCACATCATAGGCGGACAGCTCTGGATCGCGGTGGCCCCCCCTTCAGCCAACTATGTAGGAATCGTGAGGGTGGACCTCGCTTCGCCGACGGCGGCCGAGTCCAGTCAGATTATCCCTGGAGAAGGCTTGGTGGGCGGCCTGTTATGTTCGAGGCGGCGGGCGAGTTGTATTTGGTCGTCGGCGCCAAGGACCCAGCCGGCGATGGTTCATTTCATGCCAGATCTCGGTATCTCTGCAAGTTTCAAGTCTAATGAAGTCATTGTAATTAATGAAATTGGTGATACAATAGTATGGTGTAAAATGTCTCATCAGGTCCCGTATTGTTTTTTACATTTTCATGTTTATGGTTTCAAGATTATATCGACTGAATGGCAATTACTTTGATCGCCAAGATGAGCTAGTCTTCAGAACCAAGGATGTGTATGATGTTACAGGCTTCAGTGAATGGGGCAATTATTATCTCGTGTTTGCCATGGCATATTCTGTGAGTACCAACAGAAGTAATGTACAAGTTTCTCTCTCGAGTTTTTTATCAAACTAACTTGCTAGAATTGATGTGCAATGCTTGAGTAGCTTCCTCTACATCTTTACTACCTTAAAATGAAAACTGTTTCTCTTCAGGAAGGTTCACAAGTGTACAAGTTCGACCCTGTGGTACAAACTGTGACCCTCCTGCAACAACTTCCGGACACTGATGTCTACAAAGTTTTGCACTACATTGAAGCACAAGAAAACAAGCATTATATTGTGACACTGAATAATGGAGGATCTCCCAAAATTTACTGGTGGACAAGTTAGTTTGAGATTTGAGTATTTTCTCAGAAAATAACTTTCTTACAGCATTCCTACTGTTCTCTGAAATAACTAGTGCAGACAGTTTATAAACAAAATTATATTTACACTAGGTGAACAGCTGCTTCTTTGGCAAGCTTTAGACTCCATTCCCTGATGCATGAAAGCAGCAGCGTGCAGGGCGTTCTTGTTCAATTCCCTCGAAACTATAGTAATGGTTTCTAATGGCGTGAGTAACAAAGTATTTGTCAGTTGGGTGGAGTTGTAGGAAAGATTACAACTACACTTTTTTCACTATTTTTCAACCAAATATGTTCTGTTCAGGGTAGAATTACTATTTACACGGACGATACATCCGGGCATTACCGCTCCGATTCGTCATAGAAACCACCGTAGCCTCATTGATAATATGTTCATGGTCCCAATGGAAGAAAAGCATGTGTTAATTTACGCATGCAAAGACGATCAAGGCAATAGCAGTCTGGAGGCACTAGATGTTGTAATAGAGGAAATCGAATTGGGTAAGGAAAACTCCGTTAAGAATGACAATTTGTGGAATGCAATGAAATAATCAAACAGGTCCCCCCCCCCCTTTTGTATGTGATTACGAAAAATCGTATCATCGCAATAGGACGACGAAAGTTCTTTTATGACATTTCAGCGCCTCCCATGAATGCGCCAGGCGGACTTCTCCTTTGCCTAAAAGACTGCGAAGCGAGCTGGATGAAAGGCAGCGTGGTGTAATCATACCCGAGAGTGTTACAGCGACTGGTGGCCTGATGACCACAGATAGAAGCAGGTGGGGGGAAATACCCAATTATTTAAAAACCGATCTGTAGCTTCTTTAAATGCAAAAATGAAACAAAAAATTTCCCCCGAGGAAAGGGAAAAATTAAAAAAAGCTCCTATTTTTGGTATCCAGAAAAACCAATTTATTTATTTTGAATTTAATGGTGACAATGGGCCCGAGTGTAAGCTTTTCCAGGGAAATTACCCCCAACTTTTAAAGTGACCTATAAAAAAATCTATTAAAAAAAATTTTAATTTTTTTGAAGATTTGGGACCGGGCCCAAGTGACTTTTTCTGGTGGCTGCTGTTGAGGAAAGACTACTTTTTCCAACCTTTACCATTTTGGGGGAGCTACGCTGTCGACCCAAATTTGCGGGACACTTTCCACATTTTCCTCGAAAAAAAAACTTCTGAACTTGGGGTTAGTCCCCCCCTTTAAAAACCCCAAATTTTCAAAAGCTCTGTTTTCCCTAAAAATTAAATTACCAAATGTCTTTTTTCCCTTTTAAATAGGATCTTGTGGAGACCCTCGCCTCCAACATTCGGACATACTTTATCATTCTGGGGAAACCCAAAAAAATCATTTGGCCCTGTTTTATGCCACTTTGCTTTCCTGTGATAAGTTCGAGTCAAAACGGGTTTCCCGGGGTCGACAGGGGAAATGGAGGGAAGGGGTTTAAATCGTCCCTTGGGACTCCTATCACACTTCAAATTTTTTCTAAAAATTTTTCCCAAAGTTTTTGGGGTTTTTTCGTAAAACATTTAAACATTAGTTTATTTTAACTAAAATAATTTTAAGTTTACTTAACTTGCTGTACAATCTTAAACATCCTCATAATCGTTTTAAAGAATATCAAGGGCATCCCCTTTATGAGTTCACTTTTATATCTTAAATATGGAATTGTTTCCCTTTTCCCCACATTTTTTGTCACTACCCCAAAAAAATTTGTGTGACCTACCCGGAACCTAAAGCGGCTATCTGTTTCGGGGGCAGGGGCACAAAGCGGGCAGTTAGCTCTCACTTTTTGTTATATTTTTTTTTTTTTTTTTTTAAAGAAAAAAAAAGGGGTTGCTTACGTTTTTTTTACCACTTAGGGATGATATTTTTTCCCAAAATTTTTGAGAAATAACTTTAAGAATTAAAAAATATTCTCCTTTGAAATTTTTCACTTACCCCTATTAGCCGGGTTTTTTCCATAGTTTGGCCTTTCTTTGGGCTTTTTGTTTTTTTTTTAATTTTCTTTTCGCTGTGTTCATTAAAGATTTCTTTTGATTTGACAACGGGGGTTTGGATGAATTTTTCGACTCGTTTTTTCCCCATTTTTTTTGGGCTAGGTTTAAAAAATTTTTTCGGGTTTTTTTTTAATCCCCAAAAAAATTCTTTTATATTTTTGGTGGAACCTTTGAATCCGTCTTTACGAAAGTGGAGACGATTTCCCCCGGCTGAAACGAAAGCAGTGCTGGCTTCTTTGTCGGAAGAATCAAAGGCTCAAACTAAAGATCACTGAAGCCTCGAATCAGAACTCTAATGAGGCCAAAGATCCGTTGAAGGGACTCGATCCTCTGCCTTAAAAAAAAAATCTGTTGTTGGTCTTTTGGGGCATAGCTCAAGAAAAGACAAAAGGCCTAGAGATTGTTTCTGAACATTCAGAGGCAGAAACCCCCTAGGACAGATATATGAATACTTATATTCATAGAATTTTCAGATGTAGATTATTAGCAGAGACGTCATGAAACGTCCGAGTCAGACTTCACAGACGATGGTCCAGAGGAGGAGGATCGGTTATGATCCGTTTCTTTATTATATGGTTGAGGGTCAGGGAGAGCCACTAGTAACGCCTCGAGAACAAGAATCGGACTGTTTTAAGATGGGCAGTGTGAAGCAGCCGAAGTAGGCGAGGATTTCGTTAAATTAATGAATCTGAGGCTTAGGAAGAAGCCGGATGGGAAAAAAAAACTAGTGAACATTCTAAATTAAGTTTCAAGAGTCCTAATCTTGTAATATCGTTTTCTTGCCAAAATCTTAGTGTTCAGATATTTTTTTAAGCTGGAATCTTGGGGGAATATTATGAACATGCACTTGTTGTAGACGGAAAATGTGGGGCGAAGGAAAATAACTGGAAAAATTTACTCGCCTCTTGATGAAAATGTTAGAATTGTTTCACCTCGTTCCGCATGACGTTCTATACTGTAGTGTCCCACCCACTAAATTTACCTTTAAATGTAGTTGTTTACCTGCCCCATACATCTTAATTTGCAAAGCGTTTTACATTTGGTAAATAGTTTATATATTTATAGATGTTTAAATTTCCTTGCTCCAATTGTTAGTCTTTGCAATAAACTGGGTTGGTTATATATTTTTGGGAGGGATTTTTATTCACCAGCAAGCTGATTCCGGTCATGTCAGATGCAAATGCACTATAATATAGAACGGTAAATGGAGCAAAGTGAAACAATGACGTAGTTCCACCCAAGGTGAGTAAGTTTTCCCATTATTAAAACTGCTTTTTTCACAGTTAAATGATTCCCCTCCTGAACTCCACCGTATGTTCTGATGGAGGAATCGACCAAAATGTTAGTCAGTCCTATCACTCCACACAATGAACAGGGAAAACGCTTTATCACGCGCCGGGGTTGCCACGGCCCATCAAGGGCATCTACTGGGACCGTGATCTTTTCTTTCATGTTCATCATCGTTTTTCATATCGGATCAAACGTATATTAAAAATTCAAAGTTTTCTGTGTGTCATTTGTCTGTGCGCGTAAATATGTATATATATATGTATGGGGTGTATGACATGTGTAATAAATGATGGAATAAGAATGCATTGCCGCTTGATATCGATAAATAAAAACCCCCCCTGACCAGGATCGAACCCAGGTCTTTCCGGCATAAAAACCGGAAGGCCATACTAAACAAACCATGCCACCCCCGACCCACCAAAACCCCTCCCTTTTCATGCCCGACCTGTAAAGGTTATTTTTCGTTCAATGCGCAGCATTTCTAAAAAAATTTTCCCCCGAGTGCCCACAGGGGTGTGTAAAAACTAAGCTGTCATTCTCTATATGATAATTAGTCTATAGTTTGGGTTTGATCCAGTTTCGCACTCTTTTTTGGGGGGTCGTGTGGCTTGGGTTTAGTACTGGTCCTCCGGTTTCATACACGGAATGACCCTAGTTCGAAGTGTGTGTGTTTGGGGTTTTTGTGTGTGTGTTGTGTTTTCGGTATGTTTTTTTTGTGTTTGTGGTGTGTTGTTTCTTGTGTGTGTGTGTTTTTTCCCCGTGTGTGTGTGTTTTTTGGTGTGTGTGTGTGTGTTTGTGTATGTGTGTGTGTGGTTTTTGATGGGGTGTTTGTTTGTGTGTGTTTTGGTTTTTGTGTGTGTGGTTTGTGTGTTTCTGTGTGTGTTTGTGTGTTTTTGTGTGTGTTTTGTGTTTCTGTGGGTTTTTGTGTTTTGTGTGGTTTTGGGTGTTTCTGTTTCTGTGGTTTTTTGTGGTGTGTGTGCGTGTGTGTGTGGTGGGGAATTCTAAGCTTATACGTTGAGGACTTTACCGGATTCACCTATTCTTCCAATTTTATGCTGAAAAATGCCCCCTCTCAGGAAATGACCCGGGGACCTGCGTAGGACACATCCATGCAACGGTCTTAAATCTAACAATGGGGGTCCATGCTTTTTAAAAGTAATACGGGAAAACCTGGTTGTAAAGGGTTTTAAAAGCCCCTTCACCTCTGTGAAGACCTTCCAAAATTTAACTTGGGCTGAGACATTGAATGCTGGTTGGTAAATGGTGTATTATTCAACCCGGGTTCATTACTGGTATATTGCACCAGTTTTCTTACAGTTGTAGAGCTTCCATTTGGATTTGCACGGTTGATTAGCTGACCTGTCATCGCACCGTGTACACAACATTGCAAACCAACCCGATCCTGAAGGAGACTATACTTGGGTACCGTCAGGTGGGAGGAAAACGCAGACGTAAAACTCATAAAATAATGTTGATTTGAAAACTGTTAATGAGTCTGTTGTTAAGACCTCGGGTGACTTTACTTTATCAGGTAAAATAAGAAAGTTTTTACCCTCAAGATAAAACTACATTATGAAAATGAAAGTAAAATGTATTCTTACTCATTATACATCTGTATGGTTTCTACAGGTAAGATAGCTTACCGTGGTGATCTTAGCGTGGAAGGAGATGTTACCAATCCCAGAGTGAATGAAATACCATGGAATGACATGATAAAAATGTCCTCCTCTGAGGTCATATCTGGCAACTATCACTTTGACGATGCTACTATAGCTACGGCCATGAATAGTGGAAATATAAACGGCCTCAACTTCAGCCAAGATGCAGTTCTTACTACAGGCGACCACATTATAAACGGTATGTTTACAGACCTTAGACACAGGTGATCATTGTTGTCTTGTAGGATTCTCGACCTGGGTACCGTCAAGGTGCCCAGGTAGTTCGTACGTTTTGACGATAGCAATAAGCATTTCTTAAATCGACTAGTATAACTAAACAGGTGTATTTGAAGTCTGTTTATGGTATATAGTAGTTTTTTATATTAGTTCTTGTGTGTGTATCATATGGTAATCGTTAATGAAACTCGAATACCCAGAAAATGGCAGTCTCCATAAATCCATAATTGTCTTAAAGATACTAGTGTTTATACATCAAGGGCGCCCATGGATATAAACAAAATATTTTCAATTTAACTGCATTAGAAATGTTTGATAAATAATAAATAAAAATATTGGGAAAATGCCGCAAAGCTATATATATTTTTTAACAAATATTGGGAAAATGCTCAAAGTTAATCGTTTTCCCAGGCATTATTATTACGTGATAGTTTTTGTTGTGAACAACAAGCAAGGATGCAAGGTCAGAATTGGCTCTTTTACATTTTAATTTTCATTATTTAGGAATGAAGGTGCACAGTTGCTATAAAAAGAAGCCAGAGGTACCTATTTTCATAAATACGGTATACACAAAAGTAACATGTAACAATTTTGTTTGCACATGCCAGGTCGTATAATCTTTAATGACAGCGTACGAGTGACCAGTGGCGAAGGCGTCCTCATGGCAGAAGGAGCTACAATCAACCTGGTCGACCCCTCATCCCTTAAAATTATGGAATACATGGACAGCTTTGTTATCAATGATGCTGTCAACCTAACTGTTCCTCTCCAGGTGAGTTCGCACAGACACAGCATGGCACATGTTATCCTGGCATTAACGAAAGTTGCCATAGATTGCAACAATTGCTGATGAACATTTTTATTGCTACATTGTAGCATTACTTATCCATTAACGCTTTCCCTGTGAGTATTCTCAATTCGTTGCATCAGTTGCGTTGTTGGGATAAATGGCCAAGTTTGACTGATAATCCAACATTTAGAAGAGCTTTTATCGGTATGATATCGGAAATAAGTGGCGGCTTCAGGTGGCAAGAATTATTCCTAATGTTATATCTGTAACTGTGCCTATATCACCTTATATTTTTAACTTTGTTCCACACAGTATTAATTATTTGAGCCGTTTTTATACATCTCTTAACACTCGCTCAATCATAGCCCATTCCGTACAGGGATTCGTAATAGATAATTCAAGATTTCCTCTTCAGCCCATTAGAGTAGATAACAGACGCAGGCAACTATGTGATAACTCCGCAAGGGTATTATCGTTGAGTTCCCTTATAATCAGAGATGTAAGGCCCCTAATTTGTTGCTTGTAGTGACATCAGGTAGTGAATGATAATCACGGAATTCCTGTGTGGAATATTGCTGCATTTGACGATTTTTTTTTACCTATCATCATCATCATCATCATCAAGGGGCTAACGCCGACGGGGGCGCATGGCGCATCCACCCTTCGCTTCCAGGCCCACAGGATCCCTCGAGGCGGGGGTCTCCAGGCAGGCACAAACGGCCCATCTCTAGTTTCTCGCGACAGGTCTCATCGGCTCCCCAAGCTGATCCCTAGGACGTCCCAAAGGTCTCCTCCACCCAGGTGTCTCGCAGAGAGACCAACCTGATGGGCAGGGTCGTCCATAGGAGGTGAGCTATGGGGCATATAGCCTGAGTTGGCGATCCCGGATTATGCAAGTAACAGGCCCCATGCCAGTCTCAGGGTGCAACCGCCGGGTTGACACGTGGCCCCCTGTGCCAATGTACCCATGACCGCAAAGGACCTTGTTACAAAGGCATCAAGGCGAGACTCCAAGGCATGGATGCGTCCAGGTTTCGCTTCCATAGACAAAAACTGGAAGTATCAAGGCCTTGAAGACACGCAGCTTGGTCCTTCTGCCTAGGTACCACATCTCCAAACGCTCTTGTTGATCGGTTCATGCCCTGTTCCAGACCAATCTGTCTACTGAACTTCCTGGTCTGAAAACCCAGAGATATGGCTACGCTACCAAGGTATGTAAAACTTCTGGGGACTTCAACGTCCTCGCCGCAAGCATGGATCGATAAAGGGGGTTTCCCCCTAACAGGCCCCAAAGTCCTGAATCTTGGTCTTGGTCAGGAGACCTCTAGGCCTAGGGGCTTCGCCTCATTGCTAAATGTATAAAGAGCCACCACAAGTGACTCCAAGGACTCAGATAGGATGGCAACATCGTCGGCAAAGTCAAGGTCCGAGCCCTTTTAATATTGCCTAGTGTTGCTCCGCACTGACTTTGGCTGGTAGCTTTCGCCCATTATCCATTCCATACAAGTTTTTGAAAAGTGGGGGGTGCAAGGACACAGCCTTGCCTCACCCCTGAATTAACGGGAAGAAATTCGACATAAACCCCCACCACACTTTACAGCACTTTCAGAAACCATATAGAGGCTTGCTATCAGGCCAATAATCTGTGTTTGGAATTCCCCTGAGCCTAAAGGGATCTCCCATAGCGATTCCGATGCACCGAGTCAAACGCCTTCTTGAGGTCGATGTAGGCTGCAACCCAACCCACGACCAAACTCACAACGGCGTTCCACAATTACTCGAAGCGCTAGTATACGGTTCTATTGTGGACTTGCCAGGAGTAAATCCAGACTCCCTCCGGTCTCTGGGGGCCTCAGTAGGTGGTTGCGGATCTGTTTCAGAAGAATGTGGGCGAAAACCTTCCCTGGTATGCTGAGCAGTGTAATGCCACGGTAGTTGCTAACAGTCCCATCGATCCCCTTTCCCTTCCAGAGGGGGGATGACCACGCACCTCAGCAGGTCAGGGGGAATGTTACCAGACTGCCAAATGGCAGTCAGGACTGTATGCAGGCCCCGAGCCATAGGTTCACCCCCAAGCCTTTAGGCAGTTCAGCAGGGATATCACATATGCCTGCAGCTTTCCCACTCTTCAGCTTGGAAATCGCCAGCCAACCTCTGTTAGGGTAGGAGGTTCCTCGCTGATGGGTGGGTCCGGCACAGGCACTGAAAACATCGCTTGCATCCAAGCTAACTGTTGGAGGGTCCCCCCTGGTACAACTGTTCAAAATACTCAGCCCAACGTTCACGAACCCCAACATAAATCTAGATGATCCATCCATCCGCTGATCGGACTGCAGTCATCTGTGAGGAGGGCTTAGGGTTCAGTTTTCTCAGGGCTTGGTAGCAGGGCGAAGGTCATTTACCAAAAAATGGCCTTCGACCTCCTCGGCAAGATTCCTGATGAACTGTTCCTGTCCCTTCTCAGCAGTGTCCGAAGCCCTACGTACCATGGAACGACGCAAGACTTGATTCCCTTCAGCCGAGCCTTGCGACACGCTTCAGGGGCCTCTAATGTCTCCAGGGGAGATGGTATTCTGCCTTGTCCTTGGGCGTACGCCAATGGACTCCTGAGCTGCTTCGAGTGTTACGCGCTTGAAGGACTCCCCAGAGAAACTGGGTCCGTCAGGTTGTTGGTTTCTGTGAGTCGGTCAGAGACTGCCGTGGCGAACCCACGGGCACACTCCTCCTCCCTGTGTCTGTCCAAGTGAAACACCTTAGGGTGGCCACTGGAGGGACGGGGAGTTTTGAAGTGGACCCGCAGGGTAGCCACAAGCAGCCTATGGTCGGTGCCACAGAACTCAGCACTCCGGTAAACCCTGCAGTTCTGGAGGATCCTCCATCGCGTCTGACAAGAATGTGGTCGATCTCCTTGGCCACATTACCTGTATCGCTGTACTAAGTCCAGCGATGCGAGTTGGAGCGCTGGTACCAAAGGAGCCAGAGATCCTCTTTTTCCCCTGGGACCTAGCAAAGTCCCGGAAGGAGGCTATTCTCGCTGCTGGGATCAGCTCCCGATCCATGGGGGCCGACAGACATCTCGTAGCCAGCTCGGTCCACAGCCGGATACCGCATTGAAGTCGCCCAAAACAATGCGAATGTCTCGCCGGGGGCAATCGTCTGCCACAGATGCGAGTTTGGCGTAGAACGCCTCTTTCACTGGGTTTTATGTACATCGGTAGGAGCGTATACAGCAATAAGAGACAAGAAGCCAAAAGCATGCTTCAGTCTAAAATGCCATGATACCCCTCATCAACCGGTGTCACCTCGACTCCGCAGGCTGAAGTCGACTGGAGATGGCTATGGCTACACCCTGGAGGTGGTGACCATCGCTGCGGCCCGACCAGTAGTGGTGTAACCACCCACACTGATCGTGCCGGGTACCAGGTCTTCTCACCTCGGCGAGGGCCGCCAGCTCAACTCCCAGTCGCTTCAATTCCCGCGATAGCAGAGGTAACTGCTTCATCCTGCGCAAGGACCCGGATGTTCCAAGCGCCTACCCGGAAAGCAACGCCTGAGGTTAAGCCTCGGTGGGTCACTCCCGGGGGCACGCCACCTCTGCCGCCCCCTCCAACACAGCCCCAATAAAGGGGGGTCGGCAGGCTGTGGGACCGCCTATTTCCCCCCTGTGGGGTTTTCCCGAGGCTTTCCCCCCCAAGCTTCAAAGGTGGGTTGGCGCCTGCCGGGGCGCAGGCGGGACGAGTAACCTCGTTCCAATCCTGCACCCCGACATTTGCCCTCCCAGCGGACCCCAGCCCGCCTTACTTCTGGGTGGGAGGGCCAAAAACCCCTCCCCCCGCATTTCCATTTACTTTGGACGTTGCCAGAGTGTCATTCTGGGGGGGAGGAGGACTGGCAAGGCCCACCTCCCCCGAGCCGCCCCATTACCCCAGGGTGGCTAGGGGGCAGGAGTTGGTACGAAGCCAGAGCGTGTCTACATGCCGGTGGGCCATAACTCCGTACCTCTGGGGCCTCCTGCTGCTCCGAGATCCCCCACAGATTTAGCCTGGGACCGCAAGGTACCCAGTTACCCATGGGTGGCCACGAGGAGGCACTGCAGAAGTCTTCATGATGGAGAGGCTGTGACCTGGCAGGGGAGACTTATGCAGAAGCTGCTCCCTTTTTCGCACTGGGCTAGCCAGGGGTGGAAGCTGCAAGCGAGAAGGCATGCAAGCACTTAACACTATCTAGGCTACCACACCATCGCTTCACATCACCATGCACGTGAAGCACCTACCTATAACATTGACTAATTTCTTCCAGAAGTATATCGCTTACTTTATGACGAATCTTAGTTTTTCGTAAATTTTATTGCACAAACCACTGGCTTGATATACCTACTAATGCTACTACAGCTGTAACACTGCTGTATTTTGTTTATCCAATACATCTGGGGTGCTTTGGCACTGGCAAGCCTGATTCCAGGCTGGCATTGAGTTCAGGGTTGCGTGCAACTCTGTTGTGTGCTGATTGTTCCCTTTCAAAAGAGCTTTCCCCAAATACTGTGGGCATTATGGCTAAGTATAATACACTGTGTACAGTCAAATATCTCTCATTAGGACACAAGGCGATATGTAACTCGATCGATATCAAGCCAGTGAATGGGCCAGCTACAATGTAAACACTTGGGTCAGGTGTAACAGCGAGACGACCTACTCGGTACCTTTATTACACGAGTAGTGTCTTCTCTATTGGTAATAATTAGAAAAACGAGAAAGGAACGTCTCTAGTCCTGAAATTGGTACCATTCTTTGAGTTTTAGCAGATCTGAGACCGAAGAAGGGCAATAGGGAATGAGACGCCTAAAAGCCACGATAACCATGTAAGGGAAGGCCGAGTATACACAGATAACCTTTAGTTTAAACAAGTTTTTATTTCTTGTACATAAATCCAAAGTAGCAAAGTAGTAACATGCAAGTTCATTTCTTTTTGTAGAAATTGTTTAACAAAAGTGAACTTCCAGGTAACAGGAAATGTAACCGGACGCAGTATAAATAACCTTGCAATGGATGACATTGATAGCCGATATTGGAGGAAGAGTACGAATCAGGTGATCACGGTATCGCCTTCCTTGAAAAATGCTACTTTCCGGTGAGTCGTCTGCGATGAGTAATATATAAAAATGTCTATAAAAAGGGGATGGGGCAAAGTTTAGTTTTGGTGATACTTGCATACAAGCAATAGGTGTAAAATCAAATCCTGTAGAATGAAGAAGAAAGTTTTGATGGTTTTAAGGTGGATATAGTATTCAAACAAACTTCGATGTTGAAATATGTGGCCTTTACAAGTGATGGAGCAGAAAACATTGAGGGTTACTAAATAATTTTAAAAATATATATATTCTTTCTCGATGTACATCATCGATTAACGGATTCTAGTGTTGCTCTCAGCGCAGAGAACATTACAAATTTGTCTGAAAAAAAAAGATAGCCAGTGATAATGAACACTCACTGTGCTAGGTTAGCATGAAGCATGTCATTTCCACACATTCGCTTGGAAATTGTGTACATAGAGGAGGCTGTGACTAGTCCTCTCACCTGTTCTTTCATTTTCCGATTTTTTAATTCATTGCTATTGATATAGTAATAACACTAAAATCACAATGTCAGTTATAACAATATCAGTATTAACACAAAAAACAGGTCGAGGAAATCCTGTGGCCTACTGACCCTTTAACGGCTGAGCACTTGCGAGCTATCAGTGAGCAAAATTAAAACTCGTTCCAGTGGCCAATGGATTAAGAAGCGCAAATGAATATAAAATTCGTGAATCATCTACATGATTAAGGTCTTCAAAAGACGAGCGCATCAGTTTTACACTGAAGATGCAGGAATTTAGAGCAAATCGCTTTCCATTTTACCTCTAGAGTCAGTCTCTGGAGTGCTACATTGCGTTACAATGAATTATATAAATTCACATCAGCGACTTTTTGTTGTAAATAATCTGATTATGAGGTCCTTTGTGTGACTGCAACTCGTTGATTAAAATGCGCTCTAAGTATTCCTGTAGAATACACTTGAATTTCAACAAGGGGAAAAATGTACATTTTGAAGTAGATGATAAATTCAAGAAAGGGACTGCATTCAGACCACTATTCATAGTCGTCACGGACTCTCAACAAGTTTCTCGCTTTCTCTTTCTTTTTTCCTGCGGCTATTGGTATTCTTCCACTGATAGAGATATCAGGGTTGTATATAATTATGGAAACAAAATTAAAATTACTTTTGATGTTGAATTATGTAGTCTCTTTGAAAAAGATCAACTCTGGTACTAAGGGTGCCAGAAATTTGTGTAATTGTAATAAATTGTAATCCGAGAATGTTACAGTGAATAATCGGTGCACTACTTTCTAGTGACACCGTGAATGGAACAAGTCTGAACCAGCAGCAGATGAGGAACTTCCTGAATACACACGGTCCGCAGACCATTACTGGATACTATGTTTTCCAGGTGACAATCTATTCTAGTTAATTAATGATGATACTTTAGAGGCGCACTCCTTGCTTATCATGTGAATTATGCACATTACGATTATTATACTGTGCTCCTATTTCCCACGTTTAGTTTAATAGCATGTGCTAACACCATGTACATCAAAACAGGCTCCAGTATCAGTAAAGGGCGATTTGGAAATGATTGATAACAAAACTATTGATGATGTGGATGTATCTGTTTTGGAGAGAGAGGTTGTTGACTTGACAAGCGATCAGTTTATAGATGGGGAAGTGGTAAGTAACTTTTTTCTATATATACTTCCTGGTTCCATTTGATAAATTGTTATATACTTCTCGGTTATGTTTGATCAGTTATAATTTTCATATGTAGAGTGCTCGACTTTTTTTTTCATTTAAAATTTTTCAGAGAATTGATGGAAAATTGACAGTTGATGGCGACTTGTCCATCGTCAGGAAACTGAACGGTTGGAATATAACCTCAGACCTGCTGATGTTAGATTATACTATGCCTCACATAGGTAAGTTGCATCCTTTCTGCATATATATTTTAAACTTAATAACCAAAGTTAATCTTGTATATTCTCTGATTTCCCCCTCCGTCTCCTCCATTTGCATGAAAGACACACTCGCCTTCACGGAGAAAATAGAAGCAGCATCAGTGAGTCTGTCCAACACTAACCTGCTGCTGGAGAGTCTGAATGGGTTAGATTTGGAGGAAGCTGCGACCGACATCGTGTTGGCAAACGAAAGCGCCACCATTTCTGGACCGCTTGACTTTGTAGGAACAGTCACAGGTAAGGACTTTTGACGTGTTTTGGGATAATTTGTACAGTTAGTAGACAGATCTTTGTGAAAAAGGTAAGATTGAAATAACTTTTTTAAGATGAGCAAATTTATAGTTTTATGAACAGTTCGCAAGTACCTTGTTGAATTGATTGATAGTAAAGAGCAATTTATTTCATCTGGGAAATAAATCTTTGAAATCTATAAGACATAGTATAATATAATCCACAAAAACCGGGAAGTATAATATTTTGAGTAAATATTTTCAACTATGGCAGTGGGCCAACTCCACGTCACTGGTACGGTCGATGGAGTTGATGTTGACGACCTTGCAACCCGCAGTCTGAAGAAAGAGGCATTGCAACCACAAATGGTGGAAGGAAAGATCACCATAGATGGGGCAGTTCACTTGAACTATGCACCACATCTGCATGTAGTGAACAACAAGAGCTGGACAGATCACTTAAGCAAGGTAAACATGATAGTTATTCATCCATTCATTTATTTTTTTTATTATGCATGAAGAAGAATATGCTATATGTGAGTTTGAGGTTATCTGCTAGTGGCTCTCTAAATGGTATAAATTCTTAATTTATAGGTAATACCACTGAACTATGATGGAACAATCAATGGAACGAAAAGAATAGATCAACCCGTGTTTGTACTGGGTGATTTCAACCCTACCATTGTCAACGGAATTAATTTGGCCGAACTTGCACCCAGAATCTTGACCAAAAGTGGTAACCAGAGTATCACCGGCAACTACACATTCAGCTCCAATATTACAGCAAGTGTGTAATGTGTCTTCGTAACCCTAGAAACAGGATCTACCTTAGAGTTTGATATTTTATGCCGTCAAAAATGTTTGAATTCAGATCTTCAGAAGAGAGAGCAACGAAATTAAGTGTATATTACCTCTTTCTTGCAGCAAACATTGATGCCCCCGTTATTGACGAAGTGATTACCAATGAGCTCTTGTTGTTGGATCAGGATGGATTTTTGGAAGGAACGGTTGTCTTTGAAGAGAATGTCGTCATGAGTGGTGTCATGTCCGGCACAGGCTTACTTGATGGTTGCGATATTCTAGAAGTGTGTAATTATGCATGTTGTTTGTGACATTGAAATATAAGAATGCTTAGACTTGGGAATCTGTTTTTTTTTTATTTGAAATCTTGCAAATTTCAAGTCATGATGGTTTGACAGCTCGAGCAGTCTGCTTCCTGGAATAAAAGTGTTGGGGAAGTTGACATATTTTCATCCGTCAGTCTGCATAAACTTGTAGTGAAGGAGAATGTTGTATCGGATAGTATTCTGGCTGGAGCCTCCGAGATTAATGTCCAGCTCTTCCTTGAGACTTTGGTCCGAAAGTCCTCCGATCAAGAAATAACAGGCAAGCAGATATTATTACAGAGCGTAAGAGATTAGTTTTTGTTAGGATTTCAGCATCATGAATAGTTTGTCCTAAGTATGAACCCAGGATGTAAATGGAATCAGGTGTTGGATTTTCAGTGGCAGTTTTGTCCATATATCCTTCAATACTTCAAATCCATGTTTGTGATAATGTAGCCTCAAATACAACATATGTAAACAAATACCATAGTTGTAACTACCAGCTGTTAACACTAAATGTACTTTTTGCTTATGGTTCGATTGCAAGAATTAAAATTGTCATAAATGCATATTTGACCTGTTTGCAGGAAATACAACTTTTTCTGGAGATGTGCAAATAAATGATCTTTGGACAGAAACTATAGATGGAGTTTATGTAGACGAACTTTATAAAATAGCTGTACAGGATAATCAGAATACGGTTAGTACCTCAGTATAAAAGCAGTTTAATACACATTATCTTGCTTAAAAAAAGAGCCTAGTTTTCCTTCCTATATTCCAGGTCATTAGCTGTGATCTCCACTTTACCAATGAAGTTTCGGTGGGGAATCTGACAATAAACAGCTCCATATCTCGTCTTGATTCTGATGGAGTGCTTGTCAATTCCCTGAACATATCTGCTCTTGGAAGTCAAGCGGTGTTAACGACGAGTGATTCCTTTTTCATCAACGGCCCTAAGATCTTCGTTGATGGATTTGCTGCTGGGAACCTCGACATATCTGGTGGGAATAGTAGATTAGCACTGGTTGTGGGACCAGTTAATGTATCCTGATAAAATTTTATATACTGTTGCAGTATGTGAAATAACTTGTATCTATGTGCATCAGGCAAACTGCTTTTATTTGCTTAGTTCACTTAGACCCCAAAATGTACAAAGTTGATGTTATCATACTGTGTTTAAGATCTTGTATTTTTTGTGTATTTTTCTACACGATGAAATAAAATGTTTGAATAAAGATATCCCGCAGAATCTCTTGGTGACGTCTTAGCAAGCGATCTAATTGTGCTCTCCAAGGATGGGGAAGTGCCCAGTGGCATTAACTTCACTGCCCCCCTTAGTGTCGGCGGAAATTTGAGGGTAAGTTGCCAGCAAAGCTTCGAAAATATCTATCGCCGCCATTTTTTTATCAATTTCGTGTAAATTCTGTTGAAAAATGAATACTTTAAAGGTGTTGATATTGATATAGGTGGGCGGACACTTAGACGGAATAGACCTAAAGCAGTTGCTGGAAGATCGTGTCACTCTGGATGGCATCGAGACATTGACTTCACATTGCATATTCGAAGAAATTGAAGTGAAAGGTTTGGCCCAGTTTATTTCAAGTAACATTGGATACATTTTACAATGGGCATCCATATCCATTACAGAAATAAGTCCCACACTTACTGTTTTCCACTTTCTGAAGCAGGTATTGAAAAGAGGTTCGTATTGCTCAATGGCTGAATATTTAACACAGGTGACCTGGAGGTAGAAGAGATCAACACTGTTACACTCTCTGATGTTGTGGTAAAATCTGGTAAATCTCAACAACATATCACCGGTGTGAAGGAATTAAATGGAGGCCTGCTTGTAAATGGAAACATTGATTTGATGCAGATAAATGGAGTGGATATAATGGAACTGAACAGAACTGTTGTTTGGAAGGACAGACCTGCTACATTTGGACAAAGTTTGGTTAGTCCAGTTGTCTCGGTCTCCTTTTAAGTAGTACTGCAGATGTTTTAGAATAATGTCCATTTGTCTTTATCAATGTGGATGAGAGAACATTCTTACTAGGTCATCGAGAACTTGGTAGAATCAGAAGCTTCGGTTACTGTACAAGGAACGGTCAACGGCCTGGGGCTTCATGACCTTGACTACGAGGTCTCGGACATCATGTCGTCCATCAAGTCCCAAAGTGAAAAGATGACCGACCTGAGCACCAGATTCACGAACGTCCAAAATGACAATGATCGTCTAACATGTGGTAAGTTGATCCAAGTGTACCTCATTAGTAATTGACGCACTGTGGGCATGTATCCTAAGTACGATTTTTTCAGGTATGTACGAGAAAATGTCTTACGGAGAGCGTGTAGGGAAGCAGCTCGTTGAATTTGCAGGGAAGTTAACTCATGGACAGTGGGGAGAGAACTATTTTGTAGCTGTGAGGGACTGTGGCCTGATCTGTACATGCAATGCAAGATCTGCTATGTACCAGGTATGGATAAACGATTTGAGTTTCGCAGGTTGATATTTATCTTTTCAGTCATCCTTGATAAAAATAACTTTACTGTCATTATCCTAGAATAGCGGTGTCAAACTCGTGGACCTTCGGGATGGCCCACGGAGTGACAAGAAGAATGATTAGCCTGTGAAATTGATTGCCACGGTGATCTACATTTTGTTGCTTATTGTCACCATCTAAAGCAGGGCTTCCCAACCCTTTTGTTTCTCTGTACCCCTTGGACATTTTTACAGATTCCCGTGTACCCTAAAGATTAAGGAAAAAAAGCAATGCAACTATATTTATCATGGAATCTGTATGTGTAGACTGCATATGAACCTAGTGGTGATAACGGCAATAAACTAAACTCAGTTAATTTATGAAATATTTTGATCTGTCACATACACGCGGGAAGTTTCATAATAGTGAAAAAAACTGGTATTCACCTTACTACTGCTACAACTTGAGTAAAAGCATTGCTTACTAAAGTGAGGAAAAAAAAATGCAGTTTGAATACAGATTACAACATTTATTGTGCATTAGAGGTTCTCCGAGACCTAATGTACCCCCTGAAAAGTGCAAAACTAACACTGGGGATTCATATTGCCCCAAGTTGGGAATCCCTGATCTAAAGTTTTATAAGTAAACTTAACTTTACGGATAGTTTCGCAATATGAAACTTTTAATAACGTAATCATAGAGAGCCATATATGCCCTTGGCCCTCTAGATAGAAGTTAAAATGAAAATTGGCCCGCAAAAGGTTCTGAGCTTGACATCCCTGCCATAAGAAATAGAGACCCACAATTTACGCAATTATTAACACAGGTTGCAGAAGATGGGAGCCTGCAGCATAATGTTACCATCAGTGATCATTCTGTACTCGTCTTCAAGAACAGTAATCACGAAGGGACAAGACTTGAGCATGAGTATATATTTTGTCTTTTCAGTGTATAAGGTATCAGATATAAGATATAAAAGATTTAATCGTAGCAAGTTTTTTTCAGGTTTGTCGAATGCTAAATGTAATTCATTGTTTTTTTACAGATGTTTTGGCAAAATGGGGTTCAGCACTTTCAAAATAAGAAACAATGATACACAAGTTATCATGGATGACACATTGGGCTTGGTCGCTGACGCTGCGTCCTTTACGTCAGAGGATAATGGAGTAACTCGGACCTATTTCGTCACTGTCGGTCGCATGGCTGATGGTGAGTACGACTTGGAAAGCAAAGTAGTAAGGTCATAGTTTGTAGTATGTATTAAACTGTACGTATATTTAAATTTTAATTATTTAATTTATTATAAACCTAATTCATACGTAAACCTAACACTGCAATTACAAATTCACATCCATATGCAATTAGGAGAGAGAAAAAAACAAGTGGCCTGATGCGTAACTGTGTAGGCAAAATGTAACTATACGTTTCTGTCGTATGTAAAATGTCTTAACACTTAAACAGTGACAGACTCAACTGAGACAACGCTGGTCACTGCACTACGGCTAGAGGAAAACCAGTTAGTCAAGGTTTGGTCAACACACACACACAGCAGTGCCTCGACAGTAGACATGGAAAAGGTACCCGTCCATGAAAGATTTATGATATTTTCACGTGACTTCGTTTCGACGAAAATTGGATGTTTATATAAATTAAACACTTTCTTTTAGGTCAATGATCGATGGTACATGTTGGTAGCAAATACTGCGACAGGGAACAGCACTAGTGATCCTTATACTGCAAAGTCGCTTGTATATGGTTGGTTCCCATCTGAGGAAAAGGTATGTTCTTTTTAGCACTTGTGTTGTATCACTATCTGTATTTTACATTGTATACTAGTAGTTCTTGCTGTATGAAGAGGTGTTTTGTTCACTATAACATGTTCATTAAAATTGATGGTATTTTTGAAGTTTTTAGTGCAAGGAGAGTACATGGGAGATCACGTGACGTCAGCAATATTCCTGAGTTCGAGTTACCCAGCACAGGAACATTTCTTCGCTTTAGCTCAGTTAAAGGCTGCTGACTTTTCTTCCTTTGAAGATAATGTAAAATATACAACGAAAGTTCTGGTTAGTTTCAAGGTCTCCTTTCATCTTGGCATACGTATAACAACTTTTTACTCTAATATGGATATATATCCGTATCCATTTGTTGCTATTTTCATTGTAAAATGTATTAACAGGTATTCAGGTTCGACGAACACACGTCCAAGTTTAAACCATATGAATCTCTGGCTTCATACGGGGTCATTGCGCAGGAAGAGATGCGAATCGGAGATGACCTGTACTTGTTGCTTCTCTCGGAACAAACACGCACACTGGACGTTTATGAATACATATTCTCTGAAGTGAGTACAGTTTCCATTGCCCAGTGCCCAGTTCATAACTTCAGACGAATCAGCAACAGTTCTCTGTAAGAATATGCTAATGTTTGTTTGTTTTCAGGGTTTCCGGCTTTACCAGCAGATTTCGGTGTGCAATAATCCTATTGACCTGCAGAAAATGGAAACCAAAAATAGACCCCTGGTTTGGGTTTCTTGTAAGAATCCAGACACCATTCTGACTTTCAGATTCAATACTAAAGGATTTTTCTATGAATGATAAATTGTTGACATTTATCTGTTAAGTTTAAAATTTTTATTTTGATAATAAATATTGAATCTATAAATATTTTTTTTTTCCAACCTGAATGGGTAGTTTCTGGAAGACGCTTTGTTTCTCTAGCTATTCATCTTTATATATATACTCATAACTGTCTTTGATCCTAGGAGTCAGGATGCAGTAAGTTCAGTAAGCATAGTCTATGTAAAAGTGCATACGCGTTTTTCGTAACTAAATTCATTTATTTTGGCCTAAAACGCTCATCAACTTCTAAGTACATGGATCTAACTAATATTGAATGCCAGCAAGTCACGTGTAGCTAAATTGGAGAAAAGCTAACTTCAGATAAGTCTCAATGCAAACACTATGGCAATACCTTCAACACAACATGCAAGGGGTCGAAAGCTATAATCCTTAGTAGTTGGGCATCTACTTCCTGGGCATTGCAGTGTTGACAAGAGTAACATCATTAGTACTCCAACTTAAAACCGACACTGTCCAAAGGTACAAACCTTTATGAATCTAGTTTCTCCTCTATATATGAATTAGTCAAATTAGTCCCAACCATATTTTAGTCTCGGTATAGATAGGGTTGAAATGTGGATTATAACATTTGATAATCTTCCATGCTGCTGGGTTCGAAGTGGGTTGAAATTTGTGATAAAATTCTTGATAGAGCAGTGTATAAATGATCCATGTATATTGTGAAATGTGTTTTTGGGTGCACTTACAGCGACATAACTTTGTTAGACGATGTTGTATTACTTGCATGTCACGGCATCAGAAAGGCAAGGATATGCGTTCTATCCTGATGTCTCCCATCCATGCGCAGCGGTTGTCGAACTTGTAGAAGAAACAGCAAAGAAAACCACAAACGAGAACGTTTTTTGAGGCGAGAAAGTAATATGTAATGGGAATTTCACATTTCCCAATCTATTTACGACTGATTATTTAGGTAAAGGGCGCATCTTTGTCACATCAAAATTTAGAAAATACATTTATCCTAGGAATAATACCTAGCAGGAACTGAAGACTAAAACCTGAAATTCTTTCAGGACAAATTAAAAATGCTTAAAAAATCGACATTGTTACATATATTTGTCAGTCTATCACACTCTCTCTCTCTCTCTCTCTCTCTCTCTCTCTCTCTCTCTCTCTCTCTCTCTGTCTCTCCTCTGTCTCTGTGTCTCTCTCTCTCTCTCTCTTCTCTCCCCTCTTCTCTCTCTCTCTCTCTCTCTCTCTGTCCTCTCCTCTCCTTCTCTGCTCTCCCTCTCTCCTCTCTCCTCTGCTCTCTTCTCTCTCTTCTCTCTCTCTCTCTCTCTCTCTCTCTCTCTCTCTCTCTCTCTCTCTCTCTCTGTCTCTCTCTCTCTCTCTCTCTCACACACACACATTTATGTAATGCAATGCCTTGCTGTGTCTGTTGACAATAGGTGATGGGAAGTAGATAATCATTTATATATGATATTTTATTCAGTAATTAATACAAAGTTACAGTGATTTATATTCATTCACACATTTCAATTTATATATTATTTTCAAAGTCAGCCAAGTCACAAGTAACTAATATAAAGAGACATTTTGATTATCAATAGCCAATAGATAAGTAACAAATGTCATATTTTGGCACACACAACATTAAAATACCATGATCATATGTACAATTGAATGTAATCTTAATATTGACTGAATTACAGTATAATACAATATATAATACAAAGAACTAAATGAGGACATGTCACTTCTAAAAACTACAAGGCAAGTTTGTCATTAATGACACAGTCATTTCATGTAGCAAAAATATTTGTTGAAAAATAGAGCTTCAGTAGCTTCTTACAGATATTAAAATGTGAAATGGATTAGTTACCCATATATTCCCAGTCCCTACATTACTTCTTTGGTTTACAGTTAGCTAGTTGGGTTACAATAAACCTATTGCTCTTTATATGGACTGTCTGAACACAAACACAAGACATCTGATATACACAAGGAATAAGGGAGGACTTAATAACAAATGTTGCACTATTAATAATGATAAATATCATTAAGTAATGGTCAACCAAAGTTAGAGGGAATTAAACTGTATATTGCTCCTTCAACAGTGAGTGCATCTCAGAACACAAGATTCTTGGGCTCTTGTACTTCTACAGTGTTATAAATAAATATTTGGGGTCTAAGAAAATTTCTCAAGTCTTTCCTTCTTTGCCAAGGTTGAACAACTTCCAAATTGTTTTTGTTCATACAATTACATTCAACTCCTCTTCCTGCATTCTCCTCCTTTACAAATGCCTTCTGGTCAGTAACCTCTTCATGACGGAGATGAAACTCTCTCTCACTTGGCAGGTCATTTAAGGAGTTATTGAGATCCCATTCTTGTATGCAAAAATCATGCTCTCTAAAAATTATGAAATAATAGGACTTTGGTTCCATAAAGCTGCTATTTAAAAAAAATAGTGTTGTGTCTTGCAAGGAATGTGGAAAGTTTAAAGCTACCTGCATTGATCATGTCTGAGGAAAGCTACTGGTTATCAACACATCATTAATAACTACCTGTAATCTAGGATCCACTACCTATTAGTGATGATTCCCTAACTCTTAAGATTTTCTTTTTAAATGACAATGTAAATATTTTTGCCTCCCCCATCACCTCAGCAATTATGTATATAATTAGTGTTCCCTCACATTTTTTTTTTTTTTTTTTTTTTTTTTTTCTTTCTTTTTTCAAAATGTAAGTGTCCTATTAATATTTACAAATTTATGGAGCAGTTTTCAAATAAATTCTTACCTAAGTCCATTTCAAACACTTTCTCTTTCTATGAAGAAATGAGACTTTTGGGTATATGAAACTAATTGAATCAATGCATTGTTCTGCCTTTTACAACAGGGAAAAGGTGGGCCTCTATTCATTCTTATATAGATGTATTTTTTGTGAGTGTGCTTCATCTGTTTATATGTACACATATATTTATTTTTTATTTTTTACAGAACCAAAGAGATGAACTATTCCAGGCCTGAGGAAACAGTATTTTGTACTGATTAAATGGGAGAATGTAGGTTGCTGTAAAAATATTTTAATGCTTAGTTCTGCAGTTATTTTCAGGTTTTATTTCACTCCATCTGCCAAAGTGTACCTGGCAAGATTTTTTCTATTTTAGATATCTACTGACAAAAATAAATAAATAAATAAATGAAACAAATTCTACCAATCAACCTGCTAACCCTCCTCATTCTCATGTAATTTAATGGACAACATTATCTCCAGCTGTAACTTCAGCTATTAGCAGTGTTACATATTAAATTTTCCTTTTATTTTTTCTTATTTTTTTACCAGAAAGTTGAATGAATGGGATTGTATTAATACATTTTGAGCATATATAAAAGTGAGTTGTCAGACCCATGGGCCAAGCACCAAACAGATTCATCCGTTATACAGCTCGGGAACCGTTCGAGGCACAAGTGATGGGAGGGCACAAGAATGCAAGGCTTTAGGGAAAGACTTGGAGGGTCTATTGTGCTCAGTATCTATCTCGCATTCTTCAGGAACCAATGTGGGGATTAAAAATGAAAGAGAAGACAAAAATCAAATGGCTAAGCACATGATAAAATATTTAAGTGTTCAGAGGCTAGTTTTTAACTGACAAGACTTCAAGCTGTATAAATTTTAAGAATATAGAAATCACATGTTCAAGTCAACTTGACATTTAGTTGCAACTATTCTGCCAATTTTGCAGTGGTAATGGTACTGACCTATGCAATGGCATCAACAAACAAATGAGGATAATTTCTAGAAGAAAAAAAAAAAATGCAATAGCCTGGAGCCCCATCCCTGGCTGAGAAAAAGTAATGTTTGGAATCAAGGAATCCCACCACATGTTTGGGCTGAATGACAGCTCAAAGTTCCAGACAATGTGAGACTGATGACTGTCCTGTAACAATGGGTATATATTACCATTCTATTATTGCATTTTGGCCTAATAATTAGGAGACTGAAATGTGAAGATACTTATCTTAAAGGTATATATTACTGTACACATAAAAATTCAGAATAAAACATTTTTCATGATGGCAAATTCTGACTAGTTAGCCATCTATATATAAAAAAAAAAAAAAAAAGACAATAAAATCGATGTGGAATCATCAAGACTCCTGTTAAACAAGGAGAGAAGACAGTCTAATCATATATTTAATCTAGGCCTATATCAAGTGCTCAAACTTTTAAATCAAATGACTAACAAGGGACTCAACCCTCATATGCACTTCATGTTATTCTTTTTCTCATACAGGAATTATTATTATTATTATTATTTTTTTTTTTTTTTTTTTTTTTTTTTTTCACAATGAAATATAAAAAAAAATGATGCCTAGTGACATTCTGAATTAATATTACCATATGCTGAACTTTACTCTCTTCTTTCCCTTGAAAAAAAAAGGGAAACAAGACAAATTCACAACAGTTTGAAAGCACCCAACACATGCCTTTTGTAATTACATCCAAGAACTAATAGGTCCTGATTTCCTTTCTATGGGGAGACTTTGTGCAATTGTGCAATGAATAAACACCTGAATTTTTTTTTTTTTTTTTTTATAAAAGGACTACATTAGAATAAGTAATGTAAAAATTGGACATTAGAAAAATAAGTGTCCCATTTAAAATGTTATATACTTATTTTTTTGTTACTTTTTGTTTTTACAATATTCAAGAAATATATTCAGCATGAAATTAGTGATATTCTTTGAACACAAACAGGTGAAAAAAAAGTGAAAAATGAAGGGTGTAAACAGCTATGATAAGTTGCCCGGGAGATAACCAATTAAACCAAGCACTGGGTATACCAACTAGAAATGCTGGGATTTCTATTCCATTATGAGCATTTTCTGGCTACAAGTATCTCTCTCTCACTCACTGACTGAGGCGACAGAGAGCACTTCCAAAGCCCTTGTATTTCCATCTTTTAATATCGGCATATGCTTGTACAATATTTATAAATGACTTCCTGTTTCTTCCAGATATACCCAATAAAGCTTACATCAAGTACCCAGTTGCACAAAAACGAATACTAAGTCCACGAGCTTTTGCAAATGCTAGTTAGAACAACTTGCCTGATTACACTGAGGGAATACACAAAACTTTATATCTTTTCAGTATATCATTAAAAACAGGAATAAATTTAATTGCACACATAAACAATAACAATCAAAAGAAATAAATCATAATTTATGTTTGTATGTGCAAATATACATAAAATCAAAAGCCTTGCAGATGATGATGGTGACCCAAAGTTGAGACTGTTGTTGCGTGGGTCGCACAGCCGCTGCAAACAGGCTTCCCCCTCCCCCTCTCAAAAAAAAAAAAAAAAAAAAAAAAAAAAAAATGCTCAGCTTGCTAACTGCTGCATGACACTCTTCTTTTATAATATATGTGCACTATCACTGTTTCTCTGTGGCTAAAAAAAGTCTTTATATATATATATATATATATATATATATACATATATATATATATATATTTTGCTCTTGAGTGCTAACGTATACGTCTTAACACAGGATTGCGCAAGACAAGGGCTGACTCTGCCGATACTATGGGCAGCTCATTGTCTCGGTGGTAGTTGATCAGGTGACTGACACTGTCAAAAGTTCTTGACTTTGTCCGGACCTGGGAAGAGAAAACAGTCTGAAGAACTTGGGGAAAATTATATTCTATTACCTGAAATTACATGTACATCCTTTTAAATGAGGAAAACTGCCCAATGGAGGAGATTGTTACATACGTCAATATTAAATTTTTTTGATATATCTGTATCATGAATTCTATTCTTATATCATCTTCCTTTTCTTCAATCTATATATGTTTTAGCTCTTCCTTTACTTTACAACAAAAAATTGCAATTATGGGGTTGTCATACAGGCAAAAATAGAAATAAAAGCAATAGACCAGATTAGGCTCATACAAACATATATTTGTCTTTTTTCATGAATAGAATAGGATTTTTTTTTTCTTTTTCTCTCTTTTTTCTTTTCTTTTTTTAAGGAATATCAAATACAAGAGAAACATAAAGTGTTTCAAAATCAGTAAATATAAAGTGTTTCTTCCTCTAGATCTATTAACAGCCCTTTATAATACAAACTACAGAAACAGGAGACACTACTTACCACTCCTTCGGGATCAACCAACAAGAGGTGCTTCTTTGTATTGTTCTGCATTCCAGTTAAAACATATTGGCCCGCAGTTCCCTGGGATTCACGCACCAGAAAATCACCATCCTGCATGACAAAAATTGGTTGCTGTTACTTCATACAATGGATTCAGATTACTTCAAACAAAATTCCAGGTAATCATTGTTTGTTTTCCTACATAAAAGCAACACAGAAATGTCAAGCTATGCACCTTTAAAAATTTTACATAAAAAACACTGTTATCTTCAAGAAAATCTACCGGATAATTTATATACAGCACCTGCACCAACAGCATCTCTGCCTCCTTCCTACTAATAGCACCATGGAACCAAGGCTCCCTCTGTAGCTGTAATCGCTGGTTCAGT
>NC_051393.1:20850191-20855650 GCF_015228065.2 Penaeus monodon
ATGATGATGATGACGAATGAATGAGGAGGAGTAAAAGGAAGAGGAAGAGGAAGAGGAAGAGGAAGAGGAAGAGGAAGAGCAAGGGGAAGGGGAAGGCGAAGGGGAAAGGGGGGGAGGGGGGGGGGGGAGGAGGAGAGGGAGAGAGGAGGAGGAGGAGGAGGAGGAGGAGGAGGAGGAGGGAGGAGGAGGAGGAGGAGGAGGGGAGGAGGAGAGGAAGGAGGAGGAGGAGAGGAGGAGGAGAGGGGGGAAGGAGGGGAGGAGGAGGGAGGAGGAAGGAGGGGGGGAGGAGGGGGGAGGAGGAGGGAGGAGGAGGAGGGGGGAGGAGGAGGAGGGAGGAGGAGGGAGGAGGAGGAGGGGGGAGGAGGAGGGAGGAGGGGAGGAGGGGGAGGGGGAGGGAGGAGGGAGAGGAGGAGGAGGAGGAAGAGGAGGAGGAGGAGGGGGAGGGAGGAGGGGAGGGGGAGGGGAGGGGGGAGGGGGAGGGGGGAGGAGGAGGAGGAGGAGGAGGGAGGAGGAGGAGGAGGAGGAGGAGGAGGAGGAGGAGGAGGAGGAGGCCATGGATATAGGAGGAGAAGGAGACCGAGCAGGAGGGGGAGGCGGGGGAGGGGTGGCGTTCCCTCCTCATGCAGGACGTCCTCATTACTCCTGCCTCCTCCATCGCCCCAACCCCCTCCCCCACCCCACTCGCCTCCTCCCCCTCCCCTCCCCCTTCCCCCTCACCCTCCCACCCCCTGGCCATTCCCTACCAGCGACCGTTGTCATTCCGTTGAAACCCCCTTTCCCCTTCCCCCCCTCCCCTTCTCCTCCCTCCTGCCGCCTATTCATCCAAGATTCGTAATCGTTTTCCATTTTTATTTTCTTACCCCCCCCCTCTTCTATAACACATCGTTATATTGTCTGT
The DNA here is from genome assembly GCF_015228065.2 of Penaeus monodon. Lineage (NCBI taxonomy): Eukaryota > Metazoa > Arthropoda > Malacostraca > Decapoda > Penaeidae > Penaeus > Penaeus monodon. The sequence continues at coordinate 20,851,090 of NC_051393.1, forward strand.
CTGTATGTCTGGACGGAGAGAAATTTAGACAGACTAGCATGGTGATAGAAATGAGTGAGTGAGTGAGGGAGGGGGGGAGGAAGGGAGGGAGGACAGGGAGGGAGGGAGGAAGGGAGGGAGGAAGGGAGGGAGGAAGGGAGGGAGGAAGGGAGGGGAAGGAAGGGGAAAAGGGAGGGAGGGAGGGGAGGGAGGAGGGAGGGGAGGGAGGAAGGGAAGGAAGAAGGAAGGAAGGAAAGGGAAAAGGAAGGAAGGGAGGGAGGAAGGGAGGAAGGAAGGAGGGGGTAAGAGAAGGAATCTGAGACGAGACCTAAAAAAAAAATGAATGATGAAAAGCGGGGAATACAAGAAAGTCGAAACCAAAACAAAAACATAAAATATGATACGAAGAACAGGAAGGAAGGAAGGAAGGAAGGAAGGAAGGAAGGAAGGAAGGAAGGAAGGAAGGAAGGAAGAAAGGTAGGAAGGAAGGAAGAAAGGAAGAAATGGCAAAACAGGGATATTTATAGTATGCTCAGAGAGAGTAACAGATCCAGTTTACTAGACACCCATGTACTATCGCCAGCCTTATCATACCGACCAACAACTAGAAGCGCTTATACACCAACGGACAATCTCCTGGTTTTTCGCAATCAGCCAGAGAACCTCGTCTAGATCCCTTGGTATCATCTGAGCCTCCCACATATATCAAAACTACAACAGGCCTACTGGACAGAACTCGAAAACTTTGCACTCCGCTGTCTCGTGCACGGTGAAATTTACAGTAAGGTTTCTCACCCACAATTACAAGTCGAGCCTAATGACGTTTGACCATGGAACCTCTCGTTATGGCCAAAATAGGACTTCGAGGCGGAAACTCCTGTTATCAAAACGTTTACTCTACCAAGAAGCAGGAAAAAGACTGATCCCAGGCTGTGCAAATCTGTGTCTCGAGCCGCCAGCCACGAACTCGTCCGTTCGAGAATCAGTCTCCTCCAAACGCAGAACTAGAAGTACGATACAGGCGAAAGAATTCCCTATTTTCTTGTTCTTTTTAATAACTTCCTTAGGAAACGGTTAAGTATACTACAAGCACAGGAAGAGGAGATAGGAGAGCTTTTATAACAGTCAATCTGCCGCGAGATTCTACACTGCAACTCTCTATTGATGTTAGCAATGAAGAGAATAAAATATATACAATTTACGGTCTAAACCTAGCTTACTCAAGAGAAGAAAAAAAAGCTTGCTACTTATCGCCAACCTAGCATCATGAAAGAAAGAATCAAGATCACCAGTTCTCCGTGCATAAAACAGTGGACGATTACCTGGTAGCATTAACATCATCATATGGATTACAAGTTAATGAAACTGCGCACAACGTAACAGAAGTGACTCGAGTTCCGTGCCGGTTCCCGTTTTCCCATACAGCAATATCATCGATTCCTATCTTTGTTATACATACAGTTACTTTACAAGGACCTTTCAATACAGGTCCTGAATACTGTCCAGGAAATTAATCAATTGGCATAGGTACTGAGGGGTTTCAGGCTTGGGTACATTTTCATAGTACTTCTAACGTTTCATCATCTGCCACTATGTCGACGAAACCAAGAAGATTTCGGTGATCACAATAACAATAGCGACCAGTAGTTATTGCACAATGGAGCAAATGGTCATAGATATGGGAAATCAAAACATTTTAGCCCCAGAAAACAGGAGAGAGAGAGAGAGAGGGAGGGAGGGAGGAGGGAGGGAGGGGGGGAGGGAGGGAGGGAGGGGGGGAGGGGAGGGGACGGGAGAAGAGAGGGAGGGAGGGGGAGGGAGGGAGGGAGGGAGGGGGAGGGGAGGGAGGGAGGGAGGGAGGGGAGAGAGAGAGGGGAGAGGGGGAGAGGGGGAGGGAGAGAGAGAGGAGAGAGAGAGAGAGAGAAGAGAGAGAGAGATGAGATGAGAGAGGGGAGGAGAGAGAGAGAAGAGAGAGAAGAGAGAGAGAGAGAGAGAGAGAGAGAAAGAGAAAGAAAAAAAAAAGGGGAGAGAGAGAGAGAGAAAGAAAAATAGAGAGAGGTTACGATGGATAGAAGAAAGGAGGGACGGAGGGAGGAAAGGAGGGAGGGAGGGAGGGAGGGACAGAGGGAGGAAAGGAGGGAGGGAGGGAGGGAGGGAGGGAGAGGGGGGAGGGGGAGGGAGGGGAAGAGAGAGGAGAGAGAGAGAGAGAGAGAGAGAGAGAGAGAGAGAGATAGGAGAGAGAGAGAGAGATAAGAGAGAGAGAGAGTGGAGAGAGATGCGAGAGAAATAGATAGGAGAGATATGAGAGAGAGAGATAGAGAGAGCGAGAGACAGGAGAGAGAGCAAGATAGGAGAGAGCGAGGCAAGAGAAAGAGAAAGGCCTAAGCACAATGCAAAGTGCCCCAGCCGTCTCCCTCGAAATGACTACCGCCCCTTCTTTCCAACAGAAACAACAAGGAGAAGCCCCGCGCGGCCCGAGGGGGCGAGGAGGGGCGCGGCGCCCAATCACCTGACGCGAGCAGATGCTTCCCGGCCAAACTGGTGGTGGGGTGGGAGCAGCCCGCGCGTTTTGAGAAGGAGCGCTCCGCCCCCGTGCCCGCCCTCCATGCCGCCCAGCCACACCTGCTGCTGCGTGTCCTGCTCTATGCTGCCCTGCACTGCATCCGGCGCCCACGGCACGTGCGTGGCCGTCAGACACGGGGGCGGGGGCGGCGCCTGGTGCTCGGGCGGCTCGTCCTTGGTCGGGAAGGGCGCGCGGAGGTCGACCCTGAACTTGTGGTTCCTCTCGAGGGAGCGCGTGTGGCGGTGGTGCGCGACGGGCGCCACAGGGTGGATGCGGGCGCCCTGGTGCCGTTCGAGCGACTTGGACCGGTGGTGGCGCCCCTTCTTGCCGCCGCCGCTGCCGCCCCCGCCGCCGCTTCCGCTACTGCCGCAGCTGTCTCCACTCCCCCCCGATAAGTGCACGGTGTAAAACCCCGAGTTACTTCTTTCTGTTACGCTGCAGCTAACCACTAAACTTTGATGTGACCCCACCCCTTTGTGCAGGTTTTGGGGGGAGTGCAAAGTTCACGTCCACCCACCCTTTCTGCAGCCCCATTGTCCGACTTGGCCCTTTACCGCTTTTGAGGCACGCGCCTGCTGTTTTCTCCCGGGTTTTTCCCTAGGCACTTGGCGGGGGGCGAGGGGGGCCCTGGGCCCGGGGTGTGGTGAGGGGCCGGGGCGGCGTGGGCGCGGCGGGCGGGGGGGAGGGGGCTGCGGGGGGCGGGTTGTGTGGTGCGCGAGGCGGGCGTCGGGGTGGAGTGCGTCTGTCGAAGGTGTTCCCTTGTGGTGCTCTTTTTGGGGGAAGTGCGTTTTTGGGGTATAGTCTTGGGGCTCGTGGCCCCCCCGGTCGTGCCCTCCAGGTGCGGCAGCCCGACGACCCCACCCCCAGGGAGTGGGGCCCCGGGGGCCCGGGGCCTCAGGCCCCGGGAAATTTCGGGGCGCCGAGGCGCGCCGCCACCCCGCCGCCGCCGCTGCTACTGCTGCTTCCCCGCCCCCCCGCCGCCGCCGCCGCCGCCGCCGCCGAGGTGCGACGCCGGGGTCCAAAAGCCGCCGGGGCCGCTGCCGGCGAGGAGGCCGCCCGCGCTGCTGACGGTGCTGACGCCGGCCGGGCTCGACGGGCGCAGCGTCAGGGAAGTGGTGGTGGTGGACGCGGTGGTGGCGGTGGTGGAGGAGGCGAGGCCGTTGGGTTCCCCCCAGTGCAAGCCCCCCCCCCGGCTCGGGGCCCCCCCACCCCCCACGCGCGCCCACCGGGGGGGGGGGTTTTCCCCTGGGGGGGGGGGGGGTTTTTCCGCTCTGGGGGGTTTGGGGATTGCAAATTTAAAATTATTTCTATCTTCTCTATATCTATCTATTTTTTTCCCCAGTAATTCAGGCTCCTCAGGTGGCACATCAGGCGGTAAATGATGTCCCTTGACCTTCCATCCTTTTCCACGGCTCATGGGAAATGATGATGAGATACAAAAAAAAATGAAAACCCAAAAACATGATAAAGGTAAGGAAAGTACCACACAAGTTGATGTTGCAGGGCAGTACAAAACCACAATATATGATCTATTTTTTCAGATTCAAAATTGCAGTTTTTTTGTCGAATTTCCCCCAACCAAAAAAAGACTAAAAAGCGAGGGGGTAGTAACGCATCAACAGGGCACAGCGAAAATTGTGATGATATAGTACAATGATAAAGTTAATAATGAAAATTTTTTATAATAATAATAATAATAATAAAAAGGGGGGGGGAAAAATAAAAGAAAAAGGTAGAAAAGTCAGGGGGGTGATGATGGGGTTTGGGGGGGGGGGATGAGGTGGTGGTGGTGGTGGGGGTTTGATGGGATGATTGTATTTGGGTTTATAAAGTATGATTTTAAAAAAGGTTTATTTAGATGATGAATTGGGGTGGGATGATGTGAGGTGGGGTTTTATGATGGGATGATAAAAAATAAAAAATTAAAAAAACCAAAACAAAACAACAAAAAAAAAAAAAATTTAAAAAAAAATAAATATAATAATAAAAAATAATTAAAAAAAAAATAAAATAATAATA
>NC_051393.1:20855750-20865123 GCF_015228065.2 Penaeus monodon
TTTTTTGGGGGTAACGGGGGTTTTTGGGCTTGTTTTTTTAAAGGGCGGGGGTTTGTTTTAAGAAAAAAGGGGGGTATAAAAAAAAAAGGGGGCCCTCAAATAATTAATACTGTGTGGAACAAAGTTAAAAATATAAGGTGATATAGGCACAGTTACAGATATAACATTAGGAATAATTCTTGCCACCTGAAGCCGCCACTTATTTCCGATATCATACCGATAAAAGCTCTTCTAAATGTTGGATTATCAGTCAAACTTGGCCATTTATCCCAACAACGCAACTGATGCAACGAATTGAGAATACTCACAGGGAAAGCGTTAAGGATAAGTAATCTACAATGTAGCAAAAAAAGTTCATCAGAAATTGTTGCAATTTGGAAAATTTTTCGAATGCCAGGATAACATGTGCCATGCTGTGTCTGTGCGAACTCACCTGGAGAGGAACAGTTAGGTTGACAGCATCATTGATAACAAAGCTGTCCATGTATTCCATAATTTTAAGGGATGAGGGGTCGACCAGGTTGATTGTAGCTCCTTCTGCCATGAGGACGCCTTCGCCACTGGTCACTCGTACGCTGTCATTAAAGATTATACGACCTGGCATGTGCAAACAAAATTGTTACATGTTACTTTTGTGTATACCGTATTTATGAAAATAGGTACCTCTGGCTTCTTTTTATAGCAACTGTGCACCTTCATTCCTAAATAATGAAAATTAAAATGTAAAAGAGCCAATTCTGACCTTGCATCCTTGCTTGTTGTTACAACAAAAACTTCAGAAAATAATGCCGGGAAAAACGTTAATTTGGCATTTTCCAATTTTTTTTAAAAAATATATATAGTTTTTGCGGCTTTTTTTCCCAAATTTTTTTTATTATTTATCAAAACATTTCTAATGCAGTTAAATGAAAATATTTTTTTTTTTTATCCATGGGCGCCCTTTATGTATAAACACTAATCTTTTTAAAACAATTTGGATTTATGGGGAAATGCCCTTTTTTGGGATTCGAGTTTCATTAACGTTACCATATATACACACACAAAAAAATAATATAAAAAAATATATATACATAAACAGATTCAAATCACCCGTTAGTTATACTAGTCGATTAAGAAATGCTTTTTGCTATCGTCAAAAAGTAGAACTACCCCGGGCACCCTTACGGTACCCAGGTCGAGAATCCTACAAGACAACAATGATCACCTGTGTCTAAGGTCTGTAAACATACCGTTTATAATGTGGTCGCCGTAGTAAAAAACTGCATCTTGGCTGAAGTTTTAGGCCCTTTTTTATTTCCAATTTATGGCCGTAGCTAAGTGCTCGTCAAAATGATAGTTGCCAATATGACCCCAGAGGAGGACATTTTTATCATGCATTCCATGGGATTTTATTCACCCCTGGGATTTGGTTTAAAATCCCTTCCCCCGCTAAACACCCGGTAAGCTATCACCTGTAGAAACCATCGGGATAAGAGTAAAAAACTTTTTTACTTTCATTTTCATAATGTAGTTTTATCTTGAGGGTAAAAACTTTCTTATTTTACCTGATAAAGTAAAGTCACCCGAGGTCTTAACAACAGACTCATTAAGCAGTTTCAAATCAACATTATTTATGAGTTTTACGTCTGCGTTGCCCTCGACCTTGACGGTACCCAAAGTATAGTCTCCTCTCAGGATCTGGGTTGTTTGCACTGTTGTGTACACGGTGCGATTCGACAGGTCAGCTAAATCAACCTGTGCAAATCCAATGGAAGCTCTACAACTGTAAGAATACTGCGTGCAATATACCAGCTAATGAACAGGGTTTGAATACATACACCATTGACCAAACCAGCATTCAATGTCTCAGCCACAGTTAAATTTTGGAAGGTCTTCACAGAGGTGAAGGTGGCGTTAGAATCCTTTACAACCATGTGTTCCGTATCTACTCCGTTAATAAGCATGGACACGCCATTGTTAGAGTTAAGAGCCGTTGCATGGATGTGTCCGTACGCATGGTGCCCGGTCACTTCCTGAGAGGTGGCATTCTTCAGCATAAACTCTGGAATGAATAGGTGAATCCAGGTAAAGTCCTCAACGTGATAAGCTTAGAATTCGCCACACACACACACACGCACACACACACACACACACACACAGAAACAGAAACACACACACACACACAGAAACACACAAACACACACAGAAACACACAAACACACACAGAAACACACAAACACACACAGAAACACACAAACACACACACACACACACACAAACACACACACACACAAAACACAAACACACAAAAAAACAAAAAACACACATACACAAACACACAAACACACACACACACACAAACACAAACACACACACACACAGAAAAACACACACACACACACAGAAAAACACACACACACACACACACACACACACACACACACACTTCGAACTAGGGTCATTCCGTGTATGAAACCGGAGGACCAGTACTAAACCCAAGCCACACGACCCCCCAAAAAAGAGTGCGCAACCTGGATCTAACCAACTCTATAGACATTACCTATTTACTCATACTAGAGTAATGACAGCTTAGTTTTTACACACTCCCTGTGGGCACTCGGTGGAAATTTATTTAGCAATGCAATGCTGCATTGATATCGATAAATAACCCTTCTGACCAGGATCCGGGCATGAAAAGGGAGGGCTTTTTGGTGGGTCGTGTGGCATGGTTTGTTTAGTACTGGCCTTCCGGTTTCATAGCCGGAATGACCTGGGTTCGAGTCCTGGTCAGGGAGGGTTGTTATTTATCGATATCAATGCGGCAATGCATTCATTATTCCATCATTCATATACACATGTGCATACACACACATACATAGTATATATACATATATTACGCGCACAGACAAATGACACACAGAAAACATTTGAATTCTATAATATATCGTCGATACCGATATGAACACATGATTGATGAACATGAATGTAACAGACTCACGGTCCGAGTAGATGCCGTTGATGGTGGCCGCTGGCAACCCCGTGCGCGTGATAAAGCGTTCCGTGTTCATTGTGTGGAGTGATAGGACTGAGCTAACATTCTGGTCGATTCCGTCCATCATGAACATACGGTGGATGTTCAGGAGTGGCACATCATTTAACTGTGAAAATAGCAGTTGTAATAACTGGGAAATCTTACTCACCTTCGGTGATGGAACTACTGTCATTGTTTCACTTTGCTCCATTTACCGTTCTATATTATAGTGCATTTGCATCTGACATGACCGGAATCAGCTTGCTGGTGAATAAAAATCCCTCCCAAAAATATATAACCAACCCAGTTTATTGCAAAGACTAACAATTGGAGCAAGGAAATTTAAACATCTATAAATATATAAACTATTTACCAAATGTAAAACGCTTTGCAAATTAAGATGTAGGGGCAGGTAAAAAAAACTACATTTAAAGGTAAATTTAGTGGGGGGGAATACAGAAATAGAACGTCATGCGGAACGAGGTGAAACAATTCTAACATTTTCATCAAGAGGCGAGTAAATTTTTCCAGTTATTTTCCTTCGCCCCACATTTTCCGTCTACAACAAGTGCATGTTCATAATATTCCCCCAAGTTTTAGCTTAAAAAATATTCTCGAACACTAAGATTTTGGAAAGGGAAAACGATATTAAAAGATTTTGGACTCTTGAAACTTAATTTAGAATGTTTCACTAGTTTTTTTTTCCCATCCGGTTCTTCCTAAGCCTCAGATTCATTAATTTAACGAAATCCTCGCCACTTTGGCTGCTTCACACTGCCCCATCTTAAAACAGTCCGATTCTTGTTCTCGAGGCGTTTCTAGTGGCTCTCCCCTTTACCCTCAACCATAAATAAAGAAAGGATCATAACCGATCCTCCTCCTCTGGACCATCGTCTGTGAAGTCTGACTCGGACGTTTCATGACGTCTCTGCTATAATCACATCTGAAAATTCTAGAATATAAGTATCATATATCTGCCTAGGGGGTTTCTGCCTCCCGAATGTTCAGAAACAATCTCTAGGCCTTTTGTCTTTTTTTGAGCTATCCCCCAAAAGACCAACAACAGATTTTTTTTTTAAGGGCAGAGGATCGAGTCCCTTCAAGGATCTTTGGCCTCATTAGAGTTTGATTCGAGGCTTCAGTGATCTTTAGTTTGAGCCTTTTGATTTTCCGACAAAGAAGCCAGCACTGCTTTCGTTTCAGCCGGGGATCGTCCCCACTTTCGTCAAGACAGGATTCAAAGGTTCCACCTAAATATAAAAGAATTTCTTTGGATATAGAAAAACCGAAAAAAATGTTTTACCTAGTAAAGAAAATGGAAGGAAAACGAGTCGAGAATTCATCCAAATTCCGTTGTCAAATCAAAAAGGAAAATCTTTTAAATGAACACAGCGAAAACAAATGAAAAAAAAAACAAAAAAAGCCCAAGAAAGGGTCTCAAACTATGGACTAAACCGGCTAATAGAGTAATGTAAAATCAAAGGAGAATAGTTTAATTCTTAAAGTTTTTTCTCAAAAATTTTGACAAAATATCATACCTAAGTGGTAAAAAAACGTAAGCAAGCCCTTTTTTTCGTAAAAAAAAAAAACAATATATACAGAAGTGAGAGCAACTGCCCGCGTGTGCACTGACCCGCCAACAGATAGCCGAGTGATGGTTCCGGGTATGTCACACACATGTTTTTGGTAGTGACGAAAAAAGAGGGGCAAAGGGAAACAATACCAAAAATAAATGAAATAGAGTGAACTCATAAAAGCGATGCCCTGTATTCATAATAACGTAGTTATGAGGATGATTAAGATTAGTACAGCAAGTTAAGTAAACATTAAATTATGAATTAGTTAAAATAAACTAATGATAAATGATTTACGATAAACAAAACATCTGGTAAATATTAGTAAAATTGTAAGTTTCTGATAGGAGTACAAGACGAGTTAAAGCTTCCCTCCACTTACCCTGTCGATCCTGGTAACGTTTGACTCGAACTTATCACAGGAAAGCGAAGTGGCATCAACAGGGCCGATGATGTTTTGGGTTTCCCCAAGAATGATAAAGTATGTCCGATATGTTGGAGGCGAGGGTCTCCACAAGATCCTATTTAGGGGAAAACATGACATTTGGTACATTTATTTGAGGGATACAGAGTTTTCGAAATCTGAGTGTCTAAAGGTGAGACTAACCTCAAGTTCAGAAGTTTTGTTCGAGAAACTGTGGAAAGTGTCTGCTTTCGGGTCGACAGCGTCACCCTCCCCAATATGGTAACGGTATGAATAGTAGTCTTGCCTCTAACAAAACAGCCCACCAGAAAACGTCACTGGACCGGTCCAAGTCTGCAAAAAGTTTAAAAATTTTTATAATAGATTTTTGATAGTCACAAAGGGAGTGGTGGTATCACACTGATAGCTTACACTCGGGCCCATTGTCACCATTAATTTTCAAAATAACTAAATTGGTATTGGATTACCAAAAATAGGATGCTTTTCTACATTTTCCTTGACCTCGCAAATTTTTCGTACATTCGCATTTATGAAGCTACAGATCGTTATTAACAAATTGCTATTTTTTACCACCTGCTTCAATCTGTGGTCATCAGGCCACCAGTCGCTGTAACACTCCTCGAGGTATGATACCCACGCTGCCTTTCATCCAGCTCGATTCGCAAGTCTTTTAGGCAAAGGAGAAGTCCGCCTGCGCATTCATGGGGGCGCTGAAATGTCATAAAAGAACTTTCGTCGTCCTATTGCGATGATACGAGTTTTCGTAATCACATACAAAAAGGGGGGGGGGCCTGTTTTTTATTATTTCATTGCATTCCACAAATTGTCCCTTTTTAACGGAGTTTTCCTTACCCAATTCGATTTCCTCTATTACAACATCTAGTGCCCCCAGACTGCTATTGCCTTGTCGTCTTTGCATGCGTAAATTAACACATGCTTTTCTTCCATTGGGACCATGAACAATTATCAATGAGGCTACAGGTGGTTTCTATGACGAAGTCGGAGCGGTAATGCCCGGATGTATCGTCCGTGTAAATAGTAATTCCTACCCTGAACAAGAACATATTTGGTTGAATAATAGTGAAAAAAGTGTAGTTGAAATCTTTCCTACAACTCCACCCAACTGACAAATACTTTGTTACTCACGCCATTAGAAACCATTACTATAGTTTCGAGGGAATTGAACAAGAACGTCTGCACGCTGCTGCTTTCATGCATCAGGGGAATGGAGTCTAAAGCTTCCCAAAGAAGCAGCGGGTTCACCTAGTGTAAATATAATTTTGTTTATAAACTGTCTGCATAGTTATTTCAGAAAAACAGTAGGAATGCGGGAAGAAAGTTATTTTCTGAGAAAATACTCAAATCTCAAACTAACTTGTCCACCAGAAATTTTGGGAGATCCTCCATTATCAGTGTCACAATATAATGCTTGTTTTCTTGTGCTTCAATGTAGTGCAAAACTTTGTAGACTCAGTGTCGGAATTTGTTGCAGGAGGGCCCACAGTTTGTACCACAGGGTCGAAAATTGTACACTTGTGAACCTTTCCTGAAGAGAAACAGTTTTCATTTTAAGGTAGTAAAGATGTAGAGGGAAGTACCAAGCATTGCACATCAATTCTTTGCAAGTTAGTTTGGATAAAAAACTCGAGAGAGAAACTTGTACATTACTTTGTTGGTACTCACAGAATATGCCATGGCAACACGAGATAATAATTGCCCCATTCACTGAAGCCTGTAACATCATACACATCCTGGTTCTGAAGACTAGCTCATCTTGGGGATCAAAGTAATTGCCATTCAGCGATATATCTTGAAAACCCTAAACATGAAAATGTAAAAAAACAATACGGGACCTGATGAGACATTTTACACCATACTATGTATCACCAATTTCATTAATTACAATGACTTCATTAGACTTGAAACTGCAGAGATCCGAGATCTGGCATGAAATGAACCATCGCCGGGTGGGTCCTTGGCGCCGACGACCAAATACAAAATCGCCCGCCGCCTCGAAAAATAAACAGGCCGCCCACCAAGCCTTCTCCCGGGTAATCGACTGGACTCGGCCGCCGTCGGCGAAGCGAGGTTTCCCCCCTCACGATTCTACATAGTTGGCTTAAAGGGGGGCCACCGCGATCCAGAGCTGTCCGCCCATGATGTGGCCTCTGGATCAAGTAATATAAAAATGATTTTTATAGGAGGTTAGATACATTGTAAATAAAAGAGGAGAAGGTATTAGGCTTACAAATTATCACATTCTTGTAATAAATAAATTATATAACTGATATCCAAAATTACTAATATTACTTAATGCTTATTTATAATGGGGCACAAAAACCTTAACAACAAAGGGAAATATATTAGCAGCACAAAGAATATGATATGTCTAGACTTACAGTAATTTTGTCCACTCCACCGAAAATATTTAACTCTGAGTCTACTAAATGGTGCAGTGCGCTTTCATTTCTGGATCCCTCGAGCACCGTGAGGTTATGATGGCTATGTAAGAAGTGGAAAAAAAAAAGCGTTTATGAGATTATGAAACTAGAAAATACTAATCCCAAAATTTAAAAAGAAAAAAAAACAGCGAGCACATGTTTGGAAAAACTCTAGTAATCACACTAGGAATAAACATCTGACTAATGTGTACTTTACCTGTGATAGCCTAACCCCAAATATTTTTTGTCTTGCGAAACCCACAGCCTGCAATGCTGAACCTTTTAAAGGAGAGAAGGTTACTAGCAACTGACGCCAGTTTGTCTGTTCTATTTCCCTTTCAGGGAAGTACGTAAAGGTCTGGAAATATCGATGGTTTTTTTATACCTAAAGACTAGGAATGGGGTTTTTGTGCGTCTCACAGGCCAGGTTTTCTTGTTGCTGAGGTATTTAAACGAAACAATGAACCGAACTAAACATGCTTTTCCCTTTGGTAATTTTTAATATATTGCCCAAAGCAAAAAAATTTACCTCGTTTATATCTCCGGTTTTACGGAAAATGCTTTGCTAATCTGAAGTTTTGAAACATCCCAAATGTTATCTGTAATGCTTCGGTTGCTAAAGATCGAAGGTCTTATACATCGTAGCCATCTGACGAAAAAAAGTATAGTTCAATTTTTGCTCCCCTTTGTTCAAAAAAGTTTACACCCCTTAGTGAAATATAAGCATAAAATCTTTATACAGAAAGAACATTCCTATATTTTGTAAGGGAAATTAATAGGGTCAAAAAAGGCCCCTTCCCTTTGAAAAATTTCACCACACATAAAGGACCGGAGTTTCAAAAGCCTTAAATTAAGGAGCGCGGGAAACCCTTAACCGTCTGTGGCAGCCCAAATCACCCCCGGAAAAAGGCGCTGTATCTGGGTCTTAGTTTCGTAGTACAAGGGTCGGATCTTCAGTGGCCAATCACAGCTACTATTTTAGGGGCTCTTACACAAATTTTACCAATCACAAGCAATAAATGCTATCAGCACTTACGAGCCCATGGTATTTGGAACTTTTAACGGTCTTTCCAGAATTTCAGAGAGGGGAAATGCAAGATCCTTTATATATAAAAATAAAAAAACACCTTTTTAAGGGAATGCAGGAGATCGTGAACATAGGAACTAAGTATTGTCTACGCGAAATGGCTAGTATTTCAAGGGTAATTTTAGCATCCACCTTCGTCAAAAACCGATAATGCTTTGAAAAACTTTTTAAAGGATAGTTATTTGTACATCTTCCATTGAATCTTTGTGATGCTCACCCATCCTTAAACGACGATGCACCCAAAGAAAAAATTGTATTAAAAGATATAAACAGTATTTAAAAAAAAAGACAAAAGCATTGCGTCTGAAGCAAAAACGTACTTATCTAGTTAAGTGTAATGCGTTTACTTTGGGGTTGGAGGAAATACTGCATATTGGCAATACAACTTGTTTTCTGGAAGGTCTATTCATTTCTTTATTTATTAGTCCATCAACTTCTTTTGGGCAAAATCAAATATAAGGTAGTAATTTTTTACGTCTCAAAATGTGATTTATGGTTCCCCTAGGGCTGCTCTCCCCCTGCCTTACTCAAGGCCGATTCTAAAGAGGCGGACCCCTTTCTTTAGTATGGGTTTAGGAGCTCTCGGCCGTAAGCCACGGGGCGCCTTAAGGAGATACAGTGCCGTAATGCATTTGAGCACCTGGCCCAGGGGAGGTGACAGCTTTCAAGGTCCTCATGGGGTGGTTGGGGTTGTGTGCTTCCAATAAAGGGATCAAATTCATAAACTTTTTGCAAAATTAAGGCACTTTTTCAATTATATATTAAAAGGGTTTTAAAACATGTAGTTTTTTTTCTCGGCTTTTACAACAAAAAAAAGACAGTATAACAACCACCTTT
>NC_051393.1:20865223-20888599 GCF_015228065.2 Penaeus monodon
CACCCCTTCACTTTACAAAATTTTAAAAAAAAAGGGTTTTTAAACCTCCCCCCTCGGACATCGTCTGTGAAGTCTGACTCGGACGTTTCATGACGTCTCTGCTAATAATCTACATCTGAAAATTCTATGAATATAAGTATTCATATATCTGTCCTAGGGGGTTTCTGCCTCTGAATGTTCAGAAACAATCTCTAGGCCTTTTGTCTTTTCTTGAGCTATGCCCCAAAAGACCAACAACAGATTTTTTTTTTAAGGCAGAGGATCGAGTCCCTTCAACGGATCTTTGGCCTCATTAGAGTTCTGATTCGAGGCTTCAGTGATCTTTAGTTTGAGCCTTTGATTCTTCCGACAAAGAAGCCAGCACTGCTTTCGTTTCAGCCGGGGATCGTCTCCACTTTCGTCAAGACAGGATTCAAAGGTTCCACCTAAATATAAAAGAATTTCTTTGGATATAGAAAAACCGAAAAAAATGTTTTACCTAGTCAAGAAAATGGAAGGAAAACGAGTCGAGAATTCATCCAAATTCCGTTGTCAAATCACAAGGAAAATCTTTTAATGAACACAGCGAAAAGCAAATGAAAAAAAAACGAAAAAGCCCAAGCAAGTCTCAAACTATGGACTAAACCGGCTAATAGAGTAAGTGTAAAATCAAAGGAGAATAGTTTAATTCTTAAAGTTATTTCTCGAAAATTTGACAAAATATCATACCTAAGTGGTAAATAACGTAAGCAAGCCCTTTTTTTCGTAAAAAAAAAAAAACAATATATACAGAAGTGAGAGCTAACTGCCCGCGTGTGCACTGACCCGCAACAGATAGCCGCGTGATGGTTCCGGGTATGTCACACACATGTTTTTGGTAGTGACGAAAAATGTGGGGCAAAGGGAAACAATTCCAATAATTAATGATATAGAGTGAACTCATAATAGCGATGCCCTTGATATTCATAATAACGTAGTTATGAGGATGATTAAGATTAGTACAGCAAGTTAAGTAAACATTAAATTATGAATTTAGTTAAAATAAACTAATGATAAATGATTTACGATAAACAAAACATCTGGTAAATATTAGTAAAATTTGTAAGTGCTGATAGGAGTACAAGACGAGTTACGCTTCCCTCCACTTACCCTGTCGATCCTGGTAACGTTTGACTCGAACTTATCACAGGAAAGCGAAGTGGCATCAACAGGGCCGATGATGTTTTGGTTCCCAGAATGATAAAGTATGTCCGATATGTTGGAGGCGAGGGTCTCCACAAGATCCTATTTAGAGAAAACATGACATTTGGTACATTTATTTGAGGGATACAGAGCTTTCGAAATCTGAGTGTCTAAAGGTGAGACTAACCTCAAGTTCAGAAGTTTTGTTCGAGAAACTGTGGAAAGTGTCTGCATTCGGGTCGACAGCGTCAGCTCCCAATATGGTAACGGTATGAATAGTAGTCTTGCCTCTAACAGACAGCCCACCAGAAAACGTCACTGGACCGGTCCAAGTCTGCAAAAAGATTAAATTTTTATAATAGATTTTTGATAGTCACTAAGAGTGGTGGTATCACACTGATAGCTTACACTCGGGCCCATTGTCACCATTAACTTCAAAATAACTAAATTGGTTATCTGGATACCAAAAATAGGATGCTTTTCTACATTTTCCTTGACCTCGCAAATTTTTCGTACATTCGCATTTATGAAGCTACAGATCGTTATTAACTAATTGCTATTTCTACCACCTGCTTCATATCTGTGGTCATCAGGCCACCAGTCGCTGTAACACTCTCGAGGTATGATACACCACGCTGCCTTTCATCCAGCTCGCTTCGCAAGTCTTTTAGGCAAAGGAGAAGTCCGCCTGGCGCATTCATGGGAGGCGCTGAAATGTCATAAAAGAACTTTCGTCGTCCTATTGCGATGATACGAGTTTTCGTAATCACATACAAAAAGGGGGGGGGGGACCTGTTTGATTATTTCATTGCATTCCACAAATTGTCATTCTTAACGGAGTTTTCCTTACCCAATTCGATTTCCTCTATTACAACATCTAGTGCCTCCAGACTGCTATTGCCTTGATCGTCTTTGCATGCGTAAATTAACACATGCTTTTCTTCCATTGGGACCATGAACATATTATCAATGAGGCTACAGGTGGTTTCTATGACGAAGTCGGAGCGGTAATGCCCGGATGTATCGTCCGTGTAAATAGTAATTCTACCCTGAACAAGAACATATTTGGTTGAATAATAGTGAAAAAAGTGTAGTTGTAATCTTTCCTACAACTCCACCCAACTGACAAATACTTTGTTACTCACGCCATTAGAAACCATTACTATAGTTTCGAGGGAATTGAACAAGAACGTCTGCACGCTGCTGCTTTCATGCATCAGGGGAATGGAGTCTAAAGCTTGCCAAAGAAGCAGCTGTTCACCTAGTGTAAATATAATTTTGTTTATAAACTGTCTGCACTAGTTATTTCAGAGAACAGTAGGAATGCTGTAAGAAAGTTATTTTCTGAGAAAATACTCAAATCTCAAACTAACTTGTCCACCAGTAAATTTTGGGAGATCCTCCATTATTCAGTGTCACAATATAATGCTTGTTTTCTTGTGCTTCAATGTAGTGCAAAACTTTGTAGACATCAGTGTCCGGAAGTTGTTGCAGGAGGGTCACAGTTTGTACCACAGGGTCGAACTTGTACACTTGTGAACCTTCCTGAAGAGAAACAGTTTTCATTTTAAGGTAGTAAAGATGTAGAGGAAGCTACTCAAGCATTGCACATCAATTCTAGCAAGTTAGTTTGATAAAAAACTCGAGAGAGAAACTTGTACATTACTTCTGTTGGTACTCACAGAATATGCCATGGCAAACACGAGATAATAATTGCCCCATTCACTGAAGCCTGTAACATCATACACATCCTTGGTTCTGAAGACTAGCTCATCTTGGCGATCAAAGTAATTGCCATTCAGTCGATATAATCTTGAAACCATAAACATGAAAATGTAAAAAACAATACGGGACCTGATGAGACATTTTACACCATACTATTGTATCACCAATTTCATTAATTACAATGACTTCATTAGACTTGAAACTTGCAGAGATACCGAGATCTGGCATGAAATGAACCATCGCCGGCTGGGTCCTTGGCGCCGACGACCAAATACAACTCGCCCGCCGCCTCGAACATAAACAGGCCGCCCACCAAGCCTTCTCCAGGGATAATCTGACTGGACTCGGCCGCCGTCGGCGAAGCGAGGTCCACCCTCACGATTCCTACATAGTTGGCTGAAGGGGGGGCCACCGCGATCCAGAGCTGTCCGCCTATGATGTGGCTCTGGATCAAGTAATATAAACATGATTTATATAGGAGGTTAGATACATTGTAAATAAAAGAGGAGAAGGTATTAGGCTTACAAATTATCACATTCTTGTAATAAATAAATTATATAACTGATATCCAAAATTACTAATATTACTTAATGCTTATTCATAATGGGGCACAAAACCTCTAACAACTAAGGAATATATTAGCAGCACCAAAGAATATGATAGTGTCTAGACTTACAGTAATTTTGTCCACTCCACCGAAAATATTTAACTCTGAGTCTACTAAATGGTGCAGTGCGCTTTCATTTCTGGATACCTCGAGCACCGTGAGGTTATGATGGCTATGTAAGAAGTGGAAAAAGAAAAGCGTTTATGAGATTATGAAACTAGAAAATACTAATCAATATTTAAAAAGAAAGAAAACAGCGAGCACATGTTTGGAAAAACTCTAGTACATCACACTATGGAATAAACATCTGACTAATGTGTACTTTACCTGTGATAGCCTAACACCCAATAGTCTTTGTCTTGCGCAACCACAGCCTGCAATGCTGAGACCTCTTGAAGGAGAGAAGGCTTACTAGACATACTGAGCGCCAGTTTGTCTGTTCTATTTACCTTCATGGAAGTGACGTCAAGGTCTGGAAATATCGATGGTATTTTATACCTAACAGACTAGGAATGAGGTTTGTGCGTCTCACAGGCCAGGTGTTCTTGTTGCATGAGGTATTTATAACGAACATGATGAACCGAACTAAAGCATGCATTCTTACCTGTGTAATTTTTAATATATTGACCAAATGCACAAAAATTTACCTCGTTTATATCTCCGAGTTTCTACGGAAAATGCTTTGCTAATCTGAAGATTTGCAACATCCAGAATGTTATCTGTATATGCATTCAGGTCTGCTAAAGATCTGAATGGTCTATCATACATCGTAGCCATCTGACGATATAGAAAGTATAGTTCAATTATTGCTGCCCTTGTTCTAAACAAAGTTTACACTCCTTAAGTGAAATATAAGCATCAATCTTTATACAGAAATTATACATTCCTATATTTTGTAATGTGAATATATATAGGGTCTAAACAAGGCTCCTTCCTTGACAAGTTCACACACACATAAAGGACCGGAGATTCAAAAGCCTTAAAGTTAAGGAGCGCTGGAAGCCTTAACCGTCGTGTGGCAGCCCAAATCACAGCCCGGATAAGGCGCTGTATCTCGGTCTTAGCTTCGTATGTACAAGCGTCGGATCTTCAGTGGCCAATCACAGCTACTATTTTAGGCGGCTCTTACACAATCTTGACCAATCACAAGCAATAAATGCTCATCAGCACTGTATCGAGCCCATGGTATATTGGAACTTTTAACGGTTCTTTCCAGAATTTCAGAGCAGGGGAAATATGCAAGATTCCTTATATATAATAATAATAAAAAACTGACCTTATTAAGGGAATGCAGGAGTATCGTGAAACATAGGAACTAAGTATTGTCTCATCGCGAAGATGGCTAGTATTACAAGGGTAATTTTAGCATCCTACCTCTCGTCAAAAGACCGATAATGCTTAGAAAAACTTTTAAAGGCATAGCTATATTTGTACATCTTCCATTGAATCTTTGTGATGCTCACCCATCCTCCTGAAACGACGATAGCACCAATGAAAATATTGATATTAATAGTATATAAACAGTATTAAAAATAAAGACAAAAAGCATTGCGTCTGAAGCAAAGACAGTACTTATGCTAGTTATAGTGTAATGTCTTGTTTACTTGGGTTGGAGTGAGATACATGCATATTGGCAATACAACTTGTTATACTGGAAGGTCATATTCATTACTTTATTTATTAGTCCATCAACTTCTATTTGGGCAAAATGCAAATAGTAAGGTAGTAATTGTTCTACGTCTCAAAAATGTGATTTATGGTTCCGCTAAGGCTGCTCTCCCCCTGCCTTACTCTACAGTGCCTTGATTCATATAGTATGGCGGATCCCTTGCTTATGTTGGGTTGTAGGAGCTCTCGGCCGTAAGCCACGGCGCCTTAAGGAGATACAGTGCCGTAATGCATTTGAGCACCTGGTCCCAGGTAGGTGACAGCTTTCAAGGTCTCTCATGGTGTGGTGTGGTGTGTGTGTGCATTCCATATAACGGGATCAAATTGCATAAACTTTATGTCAATATTAAGGCACTTTTCTCAATTATATATTAAAAGGTTTTGTAAACATGCTAGTTTTTATTCTCGGCTTAATCACATACAAAAAGACAGTATAGACAAGCACTACACTTTCCATAACCCTTCCCTGTCTATTTACCAGGTGGGCGAGGTCTGGAGGTTCTGGTAGAGACCAAGCAGCAGGCAGACAGGCAGCCGTCAATAGTAAAACATGCAGTATGACCAGGGACACATTTGGTGCTACATTCATCATATTCCTGCCTGAAAAGAGATACATCCTCAACAAAGTGCTACTAGAATACTGTTCTTGACTGCCTTGAAAGGCACTACAAAAAGAGGTTTTTTATTTTTTTTTCTGCATAGGAATAGGCCAATGTTCTTCGTTTATAAATGAAAATTATATAGAAAAAAGTACTCCTAGTGAAATATTCATATGTAAATTGTTTAATTACTTAAAATAAATTCATATGTATTGTAAGAAAAATGTGAGATATACTATTAACCCTTTCAGCTGTTTCATATCAGTATTTCATATATTCAGACACGTACATGTAAGCTTCCCTAAAAAAAAAATCCTCTTCGACATGTACTCCAGAGGTGAAGGCGATAGATTAAAATTTTTCGCCTGGTAAACCCTTAGTATTAAAATTTCCATGCTTTTTTTTTTTTTTTTTTTTACCAGTTTCTGGAAAAATATTTTTACCAAATCTGCCTACTTTTCATTTCAGAATCTACAAAACTTCTCTCGTTTATTTTATTGTTAATCTTATTCCCGTTGTTCGTTCATCCACATGGATTTATTTACTTTAGTTCCATTCTGCGGCCAGAAGCGCACATTCCTTTAAACAACTGCCAGTGCACAACTCCCACTTCTTTCGTTTGCCCTCCACTCGTTTGACTTTGGCTGAGGAGTAGAAGGGGGTCAGGCGTGCATGGCGGGAGAGTAGGTAGGTACTGATACTTTCATGCAGATTGCCTGCAACGTTCATCTGCAGCACCTATTTCCGCTGGTCAACCTCGTGTCATGACACGGGAATCTGGAACTCTCTGCAATCTTGTTCAATATATCATGTACATATATTCTCTCTACTCTCAGGATACATGAACAAATGAAGATCTAGTCCCCTGTAGGTAAAGCTTCATTATGGACGGAGTCTAGAATACTGAAATTCTTGGGTGTTGATGACGAGCATCTCTCTTGACCTGTCCAGCATGCTGTGTATCAGAACTGATAAAGCCGCAGGAGTGTTATGCAGTCTGTTCCTCACAATGTGCGAGATGGAAATTATGAAATCACTTCCCATCCTCTTGATTATTCAGGTCTGTAAAGCTGCTACCCACCAGGACCTTAAACTTTTAGTCTGCCATTTTTTAATGAAAGGGGGAAGGGCTCTGTGAAGCCAATTTCAAATAGCTTCATTAGGATGGCATTTTTCCATGTATCATAAGCTTTTCTGAAATCAAATAAAACTGCCAGGAGGCGATGCTTAAAGGCAGATTCCAGTCCCACATGGGTGCAACACGATCTCGTTTCTCCAAAATCATATTGGAATTCTGTCAGCACATTGTATTTCTTCAAGAACCAAGTTAGTTTCAAGTTTACCATTTTCTCTAACAATCTGTAGAGGCACCTTGTTAGAGATATTGGTCTATTGCAGTAGCCATGCCTGGGGTGGGAATGATTTTTTTTTTCCAGCTTTCTGGCACTGTGCTCTTCCTGAATATCCGAATATAAAGATGTACCAAATATTTTAGGCAAGTCTCTGGTAGATGCATTACCATCTTGTAAGATACATCATTTACTGGGGCTGTTTTCGGCAGAGTTTCTCGGAAGAGACTAATTCCCTATAGCTGATAGGTTTTAATGCCTTTCCTCTCCATCTCTGTTCTTAGTCTTTAGACGATAAGAGATGTCGTTCTTTTTCAATTCAAATGCTGAAAAATTGCGGGTGTTAGATTGCTCAGAGGACATCTATGCACACCAACACTCTGCCCATAACTTCACCCATGTTATGACTGTACAAACAAGAATCTCTATAAACCCTGTGTTTATTGCCCAATAAAGAAAAAAATACTGAGGTTTCCTCTGGACCTGCCAGATAATATAGAGGTTATCTTGTAACTTGTATCAGCATCCACTATAGCTAGTGTTCAGGGTGGTAGAACTCATGCTAAGGCCAGAGTGAACTGCCAGTGCAGACGAAGGCAGGAAGTCAGCGTGCCTCGCCTGTGCCCAAGTATCATTGCATAAAGCAACCCTCCCATTTCCTACCCTCGTATCTGGAGCCTCCTCCTGGGGTGCAGTATTATGTAGCACTTTCTCCCAGGTAGCTGCCTGTAATAAAACTCACGTTCACACTTGACAAGCTGAGCACTGAAACCTTGGCTGTGTCCTAAGTGTTTGAGGGTGCTCTGCAAGGCCACTCTGTTCATATTGTAACAGAGCACGAGGTTCCTGGATCAGAAGGCAACCACTCAAACTTATCATAAAAATTAACTGGGAAGGAGCTTGCATTAAGTAGGTAGTTAAAAAAAAATAAAAAAGCACAAGAGATAGCAAGTTTCAAACCAGGAGGACAAATCCCATTAGGTTCTGGTGGAGTTGCATCGTCTTCTCGGTCTCGTATTGCTAGTGCTGGTGTACTGAATGCAAGATCATGTGGGTTGATAATGATTACTTGGCGAAGTTAGTCATAAGGAAGTCTTTCCACACTGATCACAGCCTCTCTTTATCTTGAGGGATATGAGTGCACAAGCCCATGTGATGAAACCCTGCCCTTATGACTACTGACAGTGGTGTTAGGTTTAAATTTAGATAGCAAATCACGGATCTTCATAGCTGAATTTGAGCTTCCCACACAGTCTTCTCTTGCCTTCAGCATTAGCAAAGACTATGCAAGGACCATTTGCATTTGGCAAGGTTAAGGAGATTTTGTAAATTGTTAAATCAAATCCGACATTTTGCCCACGAAAAGCCGTACCTTATTCAGAATGCATGTGGTTGGACACTATCACTCTAGAACCTGCAGTTAAGCCTGTGTATATTCCGGCATACAGGATCCCGCACAACAGGCATCAGATTCTGGAAAAAGAAGTGCAGGTATGCTGCAGCATGGTAATTCAACTGTCGACTAGTCCTTGGTCAGTGCTGATGCTGCTATTTCCGAAGCCTAACATCATGGGTTTTCATCCTGAAGATTTTTGGCATCAGAACTAGGTGACCCTTCTGTTGCCTTTTCCCATTCCTAATCTTTACTATCTCTTGCAAGACATTGGTAGGTAGAGTAAAATATCGACTCAAGCATAAGATTTCCTTCAGGTCCTCCTTGTAGAGGACAGCCGACCATATAATGCATTCGATACATCTGGGTCGAGTTCCTTGCATCGTCTATGGGTCTTATGATCTCTCCTCTGACGTTTAGTCATCTTAAGGCCCTTGTCTTACAGGTTTACTTAATTATCAGGTGCTAGTCCCATTTTGACTTTTTTGGTTTGTTCACCTTTGATCAAGGACCATGAACCACGATTGCGACACAGGTAAGTTACTCCTGGGGTTAGCACGTTTGTATAGGTTGTTCATCAGGGATTATGGGAGGATCCCTTGGGGTTGGGGTCGAGAAGAATGTTGGGCTAGGAGCACGAGGGAATTTGTCTAATTGGTTTTGCTAGTAAGGATCTCACTAGTGAAAACAGAAATTACAATCACCAATAGGGAAATGTTAGCAATTGTATGGGCTCTTATAATTCCGAGATATCATCATACGGTACATGGAAATGGCTCATATGGAACACATTCTGTTCACAACTGCTGAAATTGTCACATGCTTAAATTGTTACAGGTTGCAACCTCAGAGGTGGGATGAGGCTGCAGACTTCCCCCTTCACTTAGTCTGCCTTCATCAGCCATTTTAAAGTGCTTCACAGGTTCCTCTCTTGGAAAAGCTGATAAAAGATGAGGTGTATACTGCCCAAACAAGAGTATTAACTGGAGAATTCATCCAAAGTGAATTAAGAGTCCAGAAGGATTGTCTGGCAAGTCCCGGTGGTACCAGAAAGTTGCATGTGTTTTAGTCTGCTCATGAATCTTATAAAACAGTGCACTGTGGTATCTATAAGGCAGGGCAGTTGACCTGCAACCAATTTTATTTCTCATGGTTAGTAATGAGGGTAGGGAAGCATGTGACTATCTGGGTTCACCACATGGTCCTCATGCTCATGAACAATTTTTTCTCACTACTGATTTCGTGGCAGTTCCCTCGAATACTACTACGCGCATCACAAAATTTGTTGGCTGTCCAAAATAATGAACCTCAGAAAATGGTTTGCAAATTAGGTGTTACCCAGTTTTGCACAGGTGAATGTTTTGCCGTTCCACCCAGCAGCTAATAGCATTATAGGACGGTGAAAGAGATCTGTCCTCACCATTCTGCATGAACTGGTGGACGACAGCAAGGATGATTGGGACGCTCTTCACCCCCAGTTTCCATTTGCCCATCAACTTTACCTTCTACTCTTTCTTGCCAATAGCCACACTCTTCTCATGGGGCAAGACAAGTGGTTGCTATACAAACTCATGGAGATAAAGCCACACCCACTGTATGAGGAAAACTATGCTGTCTATTTGGTTTCTTGTCAACAGCAAGGCCCTCCTGACTAGCTCGCATGGTAAAATTATTGAGTACCAGCAATTTTTTTTTTGTGAAAGTGTCAGTGCTGCACCTTAGATGTTTTGAGAAAATCCTGTACATGATACTGTTCAGCCTAAACTTGGCCCATTATTTGTGGTACCCTATAGAGTTGTAGCAGTTAAAAACAAGGCAGAATGCAAGCTTCTTGTTGATTGGTCCATGCAGATAGCACTCTGACACACTGAAGTTGGCTGACCAGTATTATCAATGCCTGGATCCTTGTGGGAGGAGGCTCTCATCACCTGCCACACAATGTGAAAAATGCACCTTGGGCTATAGTGGAGGAACTTAGGAAGGATTACCCCAAAGCAGCTAGGAAGAGGCCCATTTTATACTATTGCCACTTCACAACACTTTGCAGCTCACACTATATCACAGAGATCAGTTAAGGATCAATAGCAAGATTTCCACTAAGAAATTATCTTGATACATTAATGGTTAATGGTTAAAAGCAAGAGAAATGTGCTAGACATCTAAGGTCATGTAGCACTATAGTTAATGTTTGGGAAGGGTGGTTGAGTTAGTGATTAGTTGTCTAAGCTGGGCAAAGGAATTGGTGAGTGAAAGGGTTAGGGTCGGGTGTGGTAAGGAGTTAGATTATATGAAGGATATGTATGTGTTTGAGGAAAGAGAATAGGTTGTTGAAGCAGAAAGTGTGGGATTCTGAAAGGATGTCTGATTAGGGGGAAGGGGGGGGGGAAAGCAGAGGTACGGGTTGTTTCAAAACGTGGGCATGATAATAGGATGTGTGGGATTGAAAGGGGAACATTACATAAGGAACATAAGGGTGGATCAGATTTTGACATCAGATAGGAGTGTGTTAGACGGGTGTGGCCAATGCGTATGCGGGCGAGAGCAGTCTCCCAACGTCTGTTCCGATGAAATGGAGCTGACCAGGAGGAGATTGATAGTTTTACAGAATGTAATTTATTAGTGCGGAGGCTTGACCAAAAAGATTGCCATCGATTATACAAGAAGGTCTTAAAGTGTGGGTAATAATCCGTGGCTGGGATACGTGAGAAGCGTGGTTGGTATGATGTGGACATAGAGGCGTGGCGTGCTAGTGTATCTGCCTGTTCATTGCCGGGGATTCCAACATGGCTGGGCACCCAGCAAAATTTGATTGTTTTATGGCGTGTGGACAGGTAGAACAACCAGTTCTGGATCTTACAAACAAGGGGGTTGGTGGTGTGTATTGACTTTATGAGAGTTAATGAGTTACGGGAGTCAGTAAAAATTGTAAAAGAGAAGAGGAAAGTGAGTATATGTGTTTTAGAGCAAAAAGGAGTGCATACAATTCTGCAGTAAGGACACTGGATTCAGGAGGAAGGGAGTATTTGAAAGTACGAGTTGGGAAGATTACTGCAAAACCAGCACCGGAGGTGGATTTGGAGCCATCAGTATATACGTGAATACTACAGGAATGAGTGGAGACATGGTCAGGAAATGTGTGGAAGGACAGTAGGAGGGATATTTGATTTTGGTGGGTCGGGGAAAACAGAAGAGCAAATATGGGGGTGAGGTATCCATGCGTGTTGAAGGGTATCCATGCGTGTTGAGAAAGGAGTAGGTAATCGTGGAGATGAAGCTAAGGTAAGAAGTAGGGGTTGTGGGATATTTAGTTTAGTGAGGGAAAATTGGTGGAATCGAACATAGCATCGGAGAGAGAGAAGGGCACGACGTCGAGATAGAGATGGTATGCCTGATTCAGTGTACAGGCTCTCAGCTGGGGAGGAGCGAAAGGCGCCTAGTGCTAAGCGAAGACCACAGTGATGGATTGTATCAAGATGGGCAAGGAGAGAAGTTGAGGCAGAGGAGTTGATTATGGATGCCATATCTAGAGTGGAGAGGATCAAAGTAACATGAAGATGAAGGAGAGTTTTGCGATCTGAGCCCCATGATATATGGGAGAGAGTTTTTAAGATTCGAAGACGGCGGAGAGCTTTTTCTTTAATGTGTAGAATATGGTCTCGCCAGGACAGTTTGGAGTCAAAAATGACACCTAGGAATTTGCCAGAGGAACGGCATTGGAGTGGAGTGCCATATAAGAAGAGTGGGGGGAGAGGACCTACACGTGAGCGAGAGAAAAGAATGGAGAAAGATTTAGAGGTAGAAAAGCGGAAGCCATGGTTTGTGGCCCAGGAAGATACTGATGAGATTGCAGATTGAAGAAATTGGTAGAGATTTGGTATGGATGTGCCAGAGGCATAGATGGTTAAATCATCAACATATAGTGATGACCGGGCTCCTGGTGGTAAAACTGAGACAATATCATTAACAGCAAGAAGGAATAAAGTGGTACTGAGCACACTGCCTTGTGGGACACCTTCGATTTGGGGAAAGAAAGATGTGGCAGAGGGGGATTTTGACCGGGGAAAGTGCGTTGGGAGAGGAAGGACTTTATGAAGACACCCATGTTTCCACGTATGCCTAGAGAGGACAATTGTTGGAGAATATGGTACCGCCATGTCGTATCATATGCTTTTTCTAGATAAAAAAAATAGCTAGTACGGATTCATGGTGTGCAAATGCAGATGTAATATATGTCTCAAAATGGGCAAGGGGGTCAGCTGTGCTTCTGGCACGGCGAAAACCGAATTGGGAAGGAGAGAGATGATTGTGAGATTCAAGATACCACATTAAGCGGAAGTTCACCATTCGCTCTAATATTTTAGCACAAGCAGCTAGTTAGTGCGATGGGGCGATAGTCTTGAGGAAGGGTACCCGATTTATTGGGTTTCAGGAAGGGAAGGATAAGAGCTTCTCGCCAATTAGAAGGGAAATTTCCTGATGTCCAAATGTGGTTGTAAATTTTTAATAGGAAGGATAAGGAGGAAGATGGGAGTTGCCGGAGCATACGGTAGTGAATACCGTCAGGGCCTTCATGAGTGTTACGGCACGATTGTAGGGCAGCAATGAATTCAGATGAAGAAAATGGGGCATTATAGGACTCATCAGAGGATGGGGTGAAGGTAATGGGGGTACGTTCTCTGGTGGTCTTAATAGAAGAGAAGTGTGAAGATAGGTGAGAACCACTACTGACCTGGCTGAAATAATCACCCAGTTCATTAGCGACTTGGAGGGGTTCAGAAATGAGGGTATTTCGAATATGGAGGACAGGGGCAGGATGGGGGGGATGTTTGCCTGATAGTTTATGGATTCGGCGCCAAACATTTGAGATAGATGTAGAGGATGTAATTGATGAAACATAATTTCGCCAGCTATTTGTTTTTACTATTCCGGATTGTACGACGGAGATAGGCAGATGCTCTTTTAAAGGAGATAAGGGCTGATAGTTGATTTGGAGTACCTCTCTTGTAGCGGTAACTGTTCCAGGCTGCACGTTTTAAGCGAAGTGCTTTAGTGCAATCAGAATTCCACCATGGAACACATTTGGAGGTATATGGTCTTGAGGTTCGAGGATAGCTGTATGTGCAGCTCTTAAGACTGTATTTGTGAAATACTGTATCATTTCTGAAATGGAAGTGAGGGAGGATGGAGGGGTATGAATAGCAGAGAGTGAAGTGAAAGTATGCCAGTCAGCTCTATCAAAACACCAGCGTGGGGAGTTAGGGAGTGGTACGTATGAAGTAGGAGAAAGGAGAACTGGAAAGTGGTCACTATAGGGAAAGTGGTCTAAGACTGACCAGTGGAAATCTAAATGAAGAGAAGGGGAGCATAGAGCGAGGTCAATGCATGAAAAAGATTGCGTGCGTGTATCAAAGTGTGTGGGGCGATCTGAATTTAGTATAGTAAGGTCAGCTGTGGAGAGGAAGCGCTCTAGAGATCGGCCTCGGGAGTTTTTTGATAGAATCACCCCATAGAGTGTGGCGGCAGTTAAAGTCACCAACTATGAGGAAAGGTGGTTGAAGTTTGGAAATTAGATTTTCAAAAGCAACAAAGTCAATGGGGTGGGATGGGGAGAAGTAGACTGATATCACTGTGATCCAACGATGAAGGAAGATACGGATAACTGTGCAAGGGACATTGGTTTGAAAGGGAGGTGTAAAATAAGGTGTTTTCTGATTGATAAGTATTGATGAGACATAAAGGGAATGTGGGGATGAGACAAAATGATAATTGGGGATTGGTATTGGAGGATGTGTTAGAAAGGTCTCTTGAAGGCATACAATAGATGGATTATAAGAGGAAAGGATATGACGAAGGTCAGGTCTGTGGGGAGGAAACCGCGAATATTCCAATGAAGGATAGTTATACTTTACTGATTTTGAGGGGGGAAGCAGCTATAGGGTGGGAAAAGGACTGAGAGGTCTGAGATGGGAGAGGTGTGGGAGTTGGTGTTCTACTAGGAGGGGTATTAGGAGATGGAGGGTCTGAGGAAGGGGATACTTGTGACATAAGGGATTCACGTGTGTATCCAGGAGGGAGTGGAAGGGATAGAGGGGATGGTGGGAGGGATAATGTGGGCGGGGTTGGGGTAGGGGTTGGGGTTGGGGTTGGGGTCGGGGGGGGATGGGCTGTGTTGGGAGGGGGTAGGAGGATTGGGTGTAGGGGGGATATCGTTAGGAGGAGGATGGATATCAGCTGTTACTTGGAGTGTGGAAGGAGCAGGAGTTGTAAGATTTGGAGGTTGTGTCAGTTTTCATTAGGTAATCTTGAATATTTTCAATGGTTTCTTCTAAGGAGTTGGTTTGGGAGTTTTGGGGGATATAGGATTTCTTGTGAGGGGGGGAAGAGAGGACTGGTGTCTCAAGCAAAGGAGTAAAGGAAGGTGGAGGTGATTGTGTGGTAGGGGAAGAGGGGGTGGAACGTTTTGTTCTGTCTGTTACGGGTAGTGCGAGGAGGGAGAGGGGAAGGTGTTGGGGTTGTGGTGGTGATTGAAATATCTGTAGTAGAGATTGGAGTGTCTGGATTTAGGATGGCAAAGAGTTTGACTGGGGAAGGTAGGAGGTAGAAGAGGGGGTTAGATGTAGGGGGGTGGGTTTAGGAGAATTGGTAGAATGAGCAGTATTACTGGAGTAAGGAGTAAGAGAGAAACCACGTCGACGTGCTTCTTGTCTGGCTTCACGTAGTGTGAGTCCAAGTTTGAATCTGAGAGTTGCTACCTCAGACTCAAATTTGTAGGTGGGACAGCCCCTATAAAATACATTATGGGGGCCCGCCACAGTTGGCACATGTGCGTGATTGTGCAGGGCAGTTAGATCGGGTATGGCCAGGTTGGGCACATAGTGGGCATCTGGCTGTGGAACGGCAATGTTTGGCTGGGTGTCCTAGACGCCAACAATTTTGGCACTGACGTGGAGGAGGTTGGTATGGACGAACAGGGAGGGATTCTCCTCCTATATAGACGTTAAAGGGAAGGTCATGTCTACGGAAGGTAATTTGGCTATGTTAGTGGTTCTTTCGATTACCTCTGGGGGGAATGGAGTAGCATTGTACTGACGTTGCATCATAGTCTGTGAGACAGGCAAGTAGGTCTTCTCCACAATCCGACCAATCTTTGTCATAGATTGGGCAATTTGCTGGGGAGATTGAAACTGTTCCGGTTCAAGTATTGAGGGTTGGATGGGGTTCTGCAAGGATGGGGTTTTCCATGTCTGTTAGTTTTTGTTAATGCTATAGCTTGGTTTTCGGATGTTACTGTGACAAGACGGGAGCGGTCGGGTCGGCTACGGAAAGAGACTTTACCTACTTGTTTTTGGAGACATTGTTGGAAGAGAAGGGTGTTGTCAGAGTAGGGAGCTGTGGGAGGGATCACGAAAAATCGGTCCCATTTGGCTGCGCTGAAGAGGGTATTCAATATTGTTGTAGTGATAGGGGTAGTCGAAGGGCGGGTGCGTGACGATGGAGTAGTGTTGAAGGAGGTAGTGTTATGGGGAGGTGGGCAATAAGGCTGTAAGGTATTAATAAGGGAGGATGGGGTGGTTGATGTTGGAGGTTGTGGGGGTAGAGGTGATGAAGTTGAGCATGCTGGGGGAGTGGAAATGTTCCTTAAGGATTGGTTGTTGGCTACTGTACTAGTAGGCATTGATGAGGGGGTAGTTGTTGCAGTGTTCGGAGCCGTGGTTTAAAGGAGAGCCTGGGTCAGGGAATCGGATGAGTTTACATCTTTGGGGCTATTTGATAAAGGGGCAAGCCTCATTGCCCCTAATAGTGGAGATAAGTTTTCATTATTGGCCATGGTAAGCCTGGATTATGTTGGGGATAAAAACAGTCCACCCCTCAGGGTCCCCTTGAGGGGTAAGGGCTAGATAACTAAATCAGGGGAATACCGTGCCCATGGCTCCCTCAGGCCGTTCAGGACTGGCACAAAGTCAGCCTTTCATCCTTTCAGCACGGCTCTCACACCTTAGGAGGTGGGTAGGAGAAGGTTTTTGGTGAAGGGACAGAAACGAAAGGTGGGAAGGAAAATAAAGACCATGCAAAATTAGTTGAGCCGAGGGCTGAGTCCCAAGGTTGGGGAGTTCCCCATCATTGGGTCCCAGTCTCCGCCTCCTAAGCCCCCCCACGACAACAACGGGCAAGGGATTGGGGGGGTCTTGATACATTAGCCTATTCAATCAGGTCTTATCCTCGATATCCGTGATGTGGAGTTGTATTTCATTTGGTCTCTTCATTATCGGCAAAATCTCGAATGTGTAGTCAAGAAAGCGCACAGTTTACAGTATAAGGAAAGCTTATCTGTAGCTCACAGTTTCGACTTCTCTGCTCATGCTGTTAACACTTCCATACAATGTTCAGGAATCAGCTTCTGCTTTCAGCAATGTTATAAGTAAACTCGGTGATCTTGTAGGGATAGTAAATATTTCTAATATTACTACTTTAGCAAAAACTTTTCTTTTATCAGAATATGGTCAACAAAATCATATGGACAATAACTCATTTGTGCAGTGCACAAACGAGTTATTTGTGTACCGTATGTGTGTAATGCATCTTCCTTCTCTGTAAAAACTCTTCTCTATTAAGCAATGCACACGGTTTTACACTAGCCCGAGGTCTCCTCACTGTCTCCCAGCTGTCGGGTATTATTCCCGTGTGATCTAACTTTAGGGCTTACAGCATACACCTTTTCCATACATAAAACAAACAACTCGTATTACATGGTTGATGTACCACACATTTTGAGGGAACTGCAGGACATGCTCTATCTTTCTCTTTCCCCAACTTCTTAAACACCATTGCCTTCATTTCTTCAAGCTTCATCTTATGTTTGTGTTCTTGTTATAAATGGGGTTATCACCACTGTTCATTCAAGGAGGTGAAAGACCAGACATCAGCCTTTTGCAGAGGACACTGTTACATTTCAATCAGTAATCAAATTCTCTGTCACAGACATCGCTGCTCATCCTGCAGTGATTATGCCATTGTTCCTAATCTTCCTAACAATCAGCATCATAATTTCCTAAATTGCATTTAGGGGAAATTTATAAGGTTCAGGAAGAATATCATACACACTTTTTTCAATCCTCTACCTCTTAACTTGTTAAGCATGACTTCTGTTGGTGTTTGGGTCGTATTATGCGAATGAATAGCAGATGCATAGGGAAGGAGCGAGGGTATGTTTGTCATACAAGTATAACTGTTGGAAAATCTTAGCATCTAAAATGACAGCCACACCAAGCCAAGCCAAGCCAGGATAGGACTAGCCGTCTGTGCTACAATCAACACTATTCCAGGCTGTGTGTTGTGTTCCCAACCCTGTGGAACGTCAACAGCCACAGAGATTTCCCATGGCTGCTGGGGAGTCGGGAGACAGAGGCCATCGAACTACACAATACAAGATGATGCTGATCCTCAGAGGGCATCGGGCCTCACAGCTTCAGTATTCTCTGAATTGGGGATGACACCCCCCTTTCATCTCTCCCCCTCAGATGACCACAGGCCTGGCAGGGGAGTCCCCCACACAACCATGTGCAGAAGGGACGTCACACCAGCTGATCAAAGCTATGTAAATGTGCTTGAAATTTTAAAGGAAACGTAAGCTCTGAAACAAAACTAAAATTAGTGAAATAAGGATGCTGAGACAGGACATCGAAATAAAAATTGTCATTATCAAAATACTAATGTTAAGATTAGTGCTAAAAGAGGAGAATCGATGTCAGGACACCCACGAGAGTGGGCATGTCAGCCCTGACAGTAGTGACGAACAAAAGGAATGTACTAAGAAATGGAAGAAAGCCAAGATCAAATCTTTGAAATGGTTAAAAGTTTAGGACTACCATCTGTAATGAAATCTATAATTATGAAGTTTGTGACTAAAATCTATAATATTAGAGGATATAACAACATGAAGTAGAGATTGCCTAATAAAACACTTCAAATATGATAAATGCACCATCAAATTTATATCATGGAATGTGTGTAGTATTAAGCCTGGGTAAATGACTTAAGTTCTATATGCATAAACAATACTGATGAGATTTGTGTGCAAGAACCTTTTGCTGCTGCTGCCAAGATGAAATAGCACCTTCAATTAAGGGATATTCTTCTGTGAATACAGCCATGGTTGCTGACATATGAAGATAACAGTGCTAAATAAATTAGTTAAATCAGAACACTGATGTTCAATTTCATCATTTAAAAATTTAGCTGCCTCTTGGTATTTTTCACTGTATAATATATATGGTGCATACTCTAAATTTCTGGCTAGTTCGCTACCCAATTTTCATAAGCAAGGCAAGTTATGCATGCGAGAGTGCGTCAGTGACTATACTGTAAACAGCAACTTATCCCCTTAATAACCTAGGCTGAGAATAATTATCCCACTAGGCCTGGAGCATCACAATGTACATGTCTATGACTGGTACCCACACCTATGAAATAAGTTGAAAATCTCCCCAGGATTTGATAAAGTGGCACTGACTACTATAAAAACCCACAGGTCTGTTTACGAAAAATCAAAAGAGAAAAAGAGCACCCAGCCTCACATCCACAGAGGTGGATTAAAGAAAACCCATTCTGACCAAGGGACACAAGTTTAGGAGCCTGCTATTTGACATCGGATAAACTTGTACAATTTAGTAAACCCAGTAAACACTGGGAACAATTCTTGCAAAAATTTTTCTATAGTAAAAAAATCTTGGAAATTAATAGACTGACAGGTAAAGGGTCTCGACACCATGTTTCAGACCATAAGAACAAGCTAATATGCGGCTAGAACAATGGGCTGGGAATTCTCAGTTGAACTCACTTCCACAAAAATAAAAGATCTCGAAAGTCCAAAATAAATAAAATTTTAATTTAACTACTATTGACCCCTCTGACTTTGACAATAAATCGATTTGGCCTTTAAAGATCAGCAACTGCCCTTGCTGAATGTCATTCTTACACCATTCTCTACTTAACTGCCAGGTACCATTCAACCTACTCTTATACTAAACCTATCACAAAGGGATCCTCCCGGCTCCCCTGGACTAAAGTTCTATCCAATCCCTATAATCCAGCAGACCCCATTTCCTTGACCTGTGTCTGTCACAGTACCCAGAGAAGAAGAATCTGAAACAAAACTTCTTATTCATAAATATTCACATCCAGAATCTAATTGATTTCTCCCACAACGCAGTCAGCATATTTTAGATAATCCCAATCTACCTTTGATTAAAAAAGAAAAAAGGTCATGTTCATTCATTGTTAATTAGGGAAAACTTATATGGATTCCAAATGAATCTACTGGATTGATCGCTCAGGTTCTCTTCAGGGGCTTGAAGTACTCTTACTACAGTGTTTTACTTATTAAACCTCAGGGAGGCGTACATCCCCAATGCATAGATTACTAGACATACACCATTGAGGGCAAGAACTCACTATTACCACACCCCAGTTAATTCGGGACCACTCCCACCTCAGGCATTACTTTGATGTTTGTCATGCAATTCAAATCCTTGCCACTTTTTTAGGGACGATTCTCATTTGCCATCACACAAGTCCACATCATCATCAGTGCTTATTTGATATATCAGTCATGTTCATCCCTCTATCGTTGACATTTCTGTCCTTTTTACTCTTCCAAACCCTGTACCGCAGTCAAAGTGGGATGAGTCCTAGGCAATTATTCGTTTCATGTCCCTGTTGCTGATTTTGAATGTCACCATTCCTGAAGCAGCACTTCTGTGTGACTAAACTTCATGACTTCCAACAGCATTCCCCCATTTAATTTCCATATATTTACTTGGGCAATCATGCATAACTATGCAGGAATGCAATAATTATAATTCAGTTTGTAATGTGTTATTAATTCTTAACTGCATGAGAGAATAAAAGATGGCACCCCTAGGTGTAACAGTATTAGTTTATTGCTCCTAGCAATGTAGCAACTTGTTTGCACCACCCGTTTAAATTCTTTTCATCTTCTACATTTTTCTCCCCTGCATTTGGCTTTATTTACAGCATCCTTCCATATGTTACCCTTTCCCTCCTACCCTATCTCCCCCCACATGCACAACTTTCTTCACAGGCACTTGTCATAGCCGGCCGCCTTGACTTCGGTCAGAACCCTTTGGCTAGCAACTGACTGCCAAAAGGGCCAGGCCTGTCACTGGCCTCATGGATCAGTCTTGAGACAATGAGCTCTCGCAATCGCAGGGTTTATCCCGACAGTCATAGTTGCGCATTGTGGTCAAGTTGTACAGCTAACTGGGACTAATCGAGAAGGTTACGCGACGGTCTCTCGTAACCCCTGCTTCAGCATGGCCTCTCCACCTTCTATGGATGGATGAATGCCTTGCGTAGTATGGAAATGGCAAGTATCAACTGCATAGAGTATTCTGAATTCTTTTGGACACTTGGCATGGATCTCTGAGACATACTGTTTTCCCACATTACCCTGTTGCAGCAATCTATCGTCAAAACTTGGGCGACCTGATGAGGCTAGGAGAGTCAGTTCCGCTCCAACCATAGCGGGCAGGACATGACCTGACCCGAGTGAAGCTAGCAACTCACTGCCAAATCCCTGCAGTTTGCTTTGACAATACCATACACACCTTGAGCTGCAGCAGTTCACTTTGCGGAAGACAGCCAATGATGATATCTCTGTTGCTGAAGTCATGTTTGCTGAGAATAAAATGATAAATCCTCAGATAAAACAAATAAGTTTTTTCTATTTTTAGAATGGATATTCCTTGGTGTGAAATGCCGCATTTCATTTTGCTTCAAAATTACCCACTGTATGAAAGGAAATAACTGGGTTCCCATGAAATGGTGGTGAGGGATTTGAATGCAGTTCAGAAAAATTTCTGGACATATTTCCGTTGCTTAAGAACAAAGATTAATCTGTCCCTGGACTTTTGTTTTTAAACCATTAGTGAATCCTTACACCTATAAAGCTGGGCGAAATCCCCTCTTCTGCTGACTGCCTATTAACCACATCTCTGACCATCTTCCCACGCAAACCTCAATATGGCTCGTTGTCCTCACCAAACCTTCAAAGTGCTGACAAAATTCGATGGAACTTGATGCTAGTGTAAGGGACAACCCAAATTTAACGAACATTGTGTTTCGAGTGCCGAGTGTCATTTACACAACTACTCCAACATAAGGCACACTCGACACATTCAAACTGCACCCCTGGGCCTGTGCAATGGATATTTCAAACTGTTTTTCTGAGCATTCTTCCAGCCCCCCAAGTCCCTTATCTGCAAATTTGCTTCCTTCATAGCGATGATGCTTATTGTAATCAAATCCAAAACATGATCTGGGAAAAGGGTGAAGTCAGTAGTCATCAAATGAGCTTTGTCCATTAAAAATATGAAGACAAAAATGACATGGCTTGGATAACCTATCTAACCAAAGGGAAACCCAGCCTCATCCCTCTCACTAGCGGTAGGGAAAAAATCTAGAGATCCTGCAAATTGGTATTATTAAATACTATGCCTAAACAATCAACAAAACACTGAACCACACCGCCCCACTTGACCACTAACCAACTCAACAAACAGGACAAAAACTGCAAATTACAATGACCAATGGATCAGCACTACAACCACCACCCATAACTCCCTTGCACCGACACCATACTGCACCCAACCTAACAAGCACCTTTTCCCCCTACACCACCACACCTGGGGTATCTAATGGGTACCAACCCCAGAGCAATGTTTTAATTGCACCGCACAATCATATTGCCTAAACATCCCAAATCCCCCCTCCCCAACCATTTTAAACCCTATCACTATATTTGCGGCAAGACACTGGCCTGGCAGGCCAGAAAAACCTACATCCTAATAACAAACGACCATCTTTTTTGGGTATAGGATAAACAAACACTGATAGGGCCACTTACGAGTTTCTACACTTCACGGAGTTGGCAACTGACAAAACACCACAGACACCATACATCCACATCATCATTGCATACCTAAAGAAAGAAGTCAACCTCCTCCTCCTCCCCTGTACATTGAATAATCGTAATGATTTTTTTTTTCTTGGATAAAGTTTTTTGTTAGATTTTCATCTTTCCCACACTTCCATCTGTGGCATTATGGGTAACATGACCCTGGAAAGAGTTTTTAAACTTTGATATGTGTTGGAGAAATTTTACTCCAATAAATGGAGGGTCACATTCAGGCCTGTGGTGGATTACTATCAGTTTTTCCGAAATCGAGTTTTCCCCCACTCTTGACTTGGCTAAGGGTTTCTTATAAATTCCTAGATGGGAAAGCCAGCCACTTGTCGCATTTTCTACTTGCATGACACTGAAATTTTGTAACACCATTTGGTTTGTAATTCACCTTCAAGTATTTGGATGTCCATTGTACTTAGTGGTATTCCCAGCATCTAGCAATGTAGGCTCACCATAAAACCCCAGAATTGTCATTTCTTTCAGTCAAAACTCGATTTTTTTTGGCCATATCTTAAAATCCGATTGTATATTGCCTAATTAAAAAAGAAAAACATGATTGAGTTCGCCCTAACGCAAAATCAGAACCACTCCAAGTACTTTCTCCATCTTTGTTTTTTGTAGACTTTATTAAGGCTTATGGTTTTTGCGAACCCTTATGATTTACTTTGATTGACCACAGATACCAGTCTTTCTGCACTGAAGGCTTTACTACATACTGCTGGGCCTTTCCTAATTCAAGTTAACTTTGTGCTTGCAAAGCATGCAATGTGGTTGTGCAGCTTCACCAAAAAGTAGATTGTAACTTTGCCGCTTGCCTGTGCAAACAGTCCCGGAAACTGGCAGACAGCCTTATCATACTACAACCCTTTAGCATTACTGGGCCTCCCCAC
>NC_051393.1:20888699-20891199 GCF_015228065.2 Penaeus monodon
TTTATTATTATTATATTATTATTATTATTGTTATATGTATATATTTTTATTTATATTTATTATTTATTTTTATTTTATTTTATTTATTTATTTATTTTTTTCTTTTGAGGTCGGCCTGTTGTGTAGGTTTCGCTTTGCAATAGCTTGCTTGCTCACTAGAAACTTTCGCATCCCTCTTATATTCTCAGAAAGGGAGAGGGCGAGATGTATCCTCAGTCATAGGATCCAGGTTCACGTAATTCTCCGTATCCTACACCATTCATAGCTGGAATTGTTTTCACAT
This sequence comes from Penaeus monodon, assembly GCF_015228065.2. Taxonomy (NCBI): domain Eukaryota; kingdom Metazoa; phylum Arthropoda; class Malacostraca; order Decapoda; family Penaeidae; genus Penaeus; species Penaeus monodon. The sequence continues at coordinate 20,888,983 of NC_051393.1, forward strand.
AGCAGTTAGTTTTGGAACACGTAGATGCAAGTACACAGTCACACCCTCCACATGCCATCTTATAGCCAAGTATACATACATCTGTATACACACATACATACATACATACATACATATATATATATATATATATATATATATATATATATATATATATATATATATATATATATATATATATATATATATACCTAGATATACATATATGTATAATATATATGTATATATAGAGATAGATATGTATATGTGTGTATGTGTATGTATGTATTTATGTATGTATATCTACATATGTATATATTCATATATAAATATACGTATAATTATATACTTATATGTATATAAATATATATTCATATGTACACAAACACGCACACGCGCACACACACACACACACACACACACACACACACACACACACACACACACACACACACACACACACACACACACACACACACACACACACACGTGTGTGTGTGTGTGTGTGTGTGGCGTGTGTGTGTGTGTGTGTGTGTGTGTGTGTGTGTGTGTGTGTGTGTGTGTGTGTGTGTGTGTGTGTGTGTGTGTGTATATATATATGTCTATATATGTCTACATATATATATATATATATATATATATATATATATATATATATATATATGTCTATATATATGTATGTCTATATATATTTATATGTATTATGTATATGTATAGATATGAATATTTGTCTGGTGTGTGTATGCATGCATACATTCATGCATGTATATACATATATATGTATGTATGTGTGTGTGTATATACATGTATAGATATATATATGTATAGATTTACATATATTTGTGTGTCCTTACACACACTCAGAAACGTATGTATAAATGAAAGTAAATGTATTTAGATTAGCTGATGCCTGGTTAAAAAGAATACGTTCACTGTCAAGTATAGTATTGTAAAGTTAAATAAATAAACGCGCACATTAACGTTAACGTTATCACGTTTACAGAGGTAAATCTTATATAATTCTGGAAGTGAAACATCTGGGTGCTTGTATGCTCATTTTTTAATGTTTTTGTTAGCGGGCAGACGGAAATCGTGCGTGTTGTGACGACGCCGGCGGAGACAGGCCAGACACAGTAGCGCACTCGGTGAATCGCAAGGCCCGCTGAATGGAAAGGAAAGGTGCGCATGCGTAGACAGCTATGCCTCTTGTGGCGATGTGAATGAAACTTTCATGTTTTGTTTGCGAGTCCTCTTTCGACGTAAGGTCGACCATTTTTGGGATGACCAGAGGTAACGTCCGCGCGCCACGTACCGATTCGCATCTTCTTACTTCGCTCACGCTGCCCGGAAAATGAGGAAGAGAATGAATAAGACAAATCTGAGATGAGGGAAAAAAGGAGCGGTCAGAGAGGAGCGAATCATGAATGGAGGTGCGAGCGCGTGTGTGTGCGTGCGTGCGTGCGTGTGTTTTCAAGGCAAGAATGTGTGAGCTCAATGCGTGGTGGCCTGGTCGGTTGCTTAGTGTGGAATGAGGCGGTATTTTTTCGCTTCGACTATGTTCCAGCGGTTATATATGGTGTGTTGCTTTAATTTGTTAGCGTCGAGTGCCCAGGTGCGTCCCCTTTAGTCGTGTTGTTACTTCTGAATGGGAACTTTTAATAATAATGCTTCATAGTTGAAGGTGCTGGTTGGTGTTCGCGATTGGGCAACTGCGCGCGGTAGGGACACACGGCTGTAAGAGTTGGCAGATAGGGCCTTTGGAGAATAATTCAAGATATTTTAGCTTCGCTGACCAGGAACATGACGCTGAAGCCTGGTCTAAATCAGGTTTGAAGACTAAGCTGAATCCTCTGAAACCTCCAGGCCCTCCGGATAATGCTGAATGGCAGAACGAGGACGAGGGAGTATCTGGCATCTGTTCGGGCGGGAGAGTTGCCAAGTACCGTCGAAAGTCTGACCGAGTTGCGCTATTCCCAAGGCTGATTGATTGATTTGGAAAATGCCCAGAATAACTTCTTTAAAGAGGGGGGGGGGGTATGGTCATCCTTTTTTTAAGGGGGAGAGGAGGGAAGGATGCCCTTCTTTTTTGCTGTGTGTGCCTCGGTGCTTTGGTTCTTGTAGATTGTGTGTTTGAGTGAGAGATGTGGGTGTGAGAATGATGTAGGCGGGAGTGTTGTCGGTGGTAGGAGGAGGAATGGCAGTGCGTGGCTGCTCGGCCTCTGGGGCGTCAGTGGAGGT
>NC_051393.1:20897414-20902414 GCF_015228065.2 Penaeus monodon
GTTGCCTGAAGTTAGGAATGGGAAAGAAGTGTAAAGGAAATGTTGGCCTGTATGAGGACTGAAACTACTGACTTAAGAGTCTTTTACATGGATAAGCAGATTGTTCTCATGTAATGTTGGTCTCCGCTTGTAGAATCACTACTGCAACCCACTACAGCCGTCATTGCAATCCGCCATGACCTTCACACCACCTGCAAGTCCTGCCTCCCCCTCCACCCACCCCCTCCCTCCCTCTCATCCCCTCGACCACCTGTACGCCATCTGCTTCCTGCCCCGCAAGCGTGCCCCGGAGCGCGGTGTACCTGCGGCGACCAGGTGGAGAGGCGGAGGAAGGGGGAAGGGGCATTCGGGGGGCATGGGGAGATGACTCTTAATGTGGCAGGAAGATTTAACACCCCTCTCCACCCCCCCCCCCCACACACACACACGCACACGCACACCCTCTCCTTGACACGAGAGAAATCACAGTAAAAAGTGACATATATTCAGCTCTCAAAACCCGCGACGTTTCGGATGTTGATTCCCGAAATTCCCTTTCGCGGTGCGTGGGCCAGGCGACGCTCAAATCCGCCTTCGGGGTCTGTTTTGTGCTCGAGGAACTCACCTGTGCGATACTTTAGTCATTCGAAAAGGTCTGAAGCTTTTCGAAGGCCCATTGATCTTTTCACGAAGAGTGTGCAGTCGAAGTCTAGGAAACGAGGAAGGGAAACTGTTTCCTTTTTAAAGAAATGTATTTAATTTCATCATATTACCTTATCTCTATTTCGTCTCACGTTCGTCTTTCTTATATCATTATTCTCTCTCTCTCTCTCTCTCTCTCTCTCTCTCTCTCTCTCTCTCTCTCTCTCTCTCTCTCTCTCTCTCTCTCTCTCTCTCTCTCTCTCTCTCTCTCTCTCTCTCTCTCTCTCTCTCTCTCTTTCCCCCCACCTCCTTGTGTGTGCGCGTTTTTGTTTGTGCATGTACTTGTGCGTGCGTGCGTGTGCGCGTGTGCGTGCGTGTGTGCACGTGTGTGCGTGTGTGCGCGTGCGTGTGTGCGCGTGCGTGTGTGCGTGCGTGTGTGCGTGTGTGTGTGCGTGTGTGTGTGTGTGTGTGTGTGTGTGTGTCTATGTCTATGTATGTATGTATGTATGTATGTATCACATCTATATCGCGTGTTCGTGGCGTTGTGTGCATATTCCGCGCGGACCGCAGAGAAGACGCACCTATAAATCCTCCGGTGTCCTTGACCTTTCGGAGATCGTGTGCTCGCGCGGCGCTCGGGTGTGCTACTAGTGCTACTGGAGGCTACGTGGCGCTCAAGGTGCTGTTTGTGCTTGTGTTTGAAACTTATACATAATGACTACGTAATGCCACTGAACGCTGTTCGGTACGGGCCGTCTATTAATATGGTGTTATTTTGTGAATCCTGGTTAGCGTCTTTTTTCTATTCAGAGCTATTTTCCACGTTAGTTGTGGTTTTGAATTATATTCTTGGATGGGGACTGGAGAATGAGGATTCAGTAGGATTTCAGTATCTATCCAGATGGAAGAAAAAGATCTAATGAGCATGTAGGATTTCAGGATTTCCTCAGACATTAGGGGCGCGTGAGAAAATTCGGTCAGCGAATGGGAGATGACGAAACACTTCAAGCTATTGCGTCATTGCGTGTGTGGTCAGGCATTAAAGGAAGGTATGGCAGAAGAGAGAGAGAGAGAGAGAGAGAGAGAGAGAGAGAGAGAGAGAGAGAGAGAGAGAGAGAGAGAGAGAGAGAGGTAGAGAGAGAGAGAGAGTGAGAGCGAGCGAGAGAGAGAGAAAGAGCGAGCGAGAGAGAGAGAAAAAGGAGAGAGAGAGAAAGAGAGAGAGAAAAGAGAGAGAGAAAAAGGAGGGGAAAAGAGGGGGAAAAGAGAGAGGAAAGAGAGAGAGAGGAAAAGAGAGAGGAGGGGTAAAAGGGGAGGTAGAGAGAGGTAGAGGAGGTAGAGAGAGAGGGTAGAGAGAGAGATAGACGGGGGAGCGAAAGGGGGAGCGAGAGGGGAAGCGAGGCGGAAGAAAAGAGGGGAAGAGGGGAGAGAGAGAGAGAGTAGGAGAGGGGAGAGAGAGAGGGGGGGGGGAGAGAAGGGGGGGAAAAGAGAGAGGGGGGAAGAGAGAGGGGGAGGGGAAGAGAGAAAGAGAGAGAGAGACAAGGGGAGAAAAGAGAGAGAGAGGGGAACAGAGAAGAAGAGAGAAAAGAAAACAGAGAGAGAGAGAGAGAGAGAAACAGAGGAAGAGAGAGAGAGAGAGAAACGGGGAGAAAGGAGAGAGAGAGAGAAACAGAGAAAGAGAGAGAGAGAGAAAAGAGAGAGAGAGAGAGAGAAAGAGAGAGAGAGAAAAGGAGAGAGAGAGAGAAACAGAGAGGAGAGAGGAGAGGAGAGAGAGAAGAGGGGAGGGGAGAGAGAGAGAAAAGGAAAGGAGAGAGAGAGAGAGAGAAAGAGAGAGAGAGAGAGAGAGAGAGAGAAAGAAACAGAGAGAGAGAGAAACAGAGAGAGAGAGAGAGAGAAGAAAGAGAAGGAGAAGGAGAAAGAGCGAGAGAATATGAATAGCAAATCTCCCCAGTGGAGGAGAGCAGGAAGTTATCCTCCATCAGCCTCGTGAAAAATAAGGCTGGCCGTGACGTCAATGCGTCTAGTTGACGACGTACTGTTTACACGCTGGGGCGGGGGCGAAAGGGCGCCGAACCACCACAGAAAGAAGGTGGCGGGGGGCGGGGGGGGGGGGGGGTACGGCTGTGTATCTGTCAGCCTGCCTTTCTGTCTGTCTGCCTGCCTGCCTGCCTGCCTGTCCGTCTGCCTGTCTGCCTGTCTGTCTGTCTGTCTGTCTGTCTGTCTGTCTGTCTGTCTGTCTGTCTGTTTGCCTGCCTGCCTACTCGCTTGCCTGTCTGTCTGTCTGCTTGCCTATCTGTCTGTTTGCTTTTCTGTCTGCCTGCATGCCTGCCTTCCTGCCTGCCTTCCTGCCTGCCTGCCTGCCTGCCTGCCTGCCTGCCTGCCTGCCTGTCTGGCTGCCAGTCTGTTTCTATGCCTGTCTCTGTCTGCCCGTTAAGAATGTTTTACGCGTGCGTTAACCCAGAGAAAAAAGAAAAAAAACTTGCATTCAGTTTCTCTCTCATATTTTATTCACAAGGAGGGAGGAATGGACAAATTAAAAAAAGAACAAGAAAATGAGACTTGAAATGGATCGTTGATTGGGAGATTAGAAAAAGGAAACAAAAGACGAAGCGGATGGAGGAATGAAGGAATGGATGAAGGGAAGACGGAAAGAAGGAAAGGAGGAAGGAAGGGAGGGAGGGAGGGAGGGAAGGAGGAAGGAAAGAAGGGAGGGAGGGAGAGAAGGAGGAAGGAAAGAAGGGAGGGAGGGAGGGAGGAAAGAAGGGAATAGGAAATGAAGAGAATGAATGGGTGAACAGGCGCGATGTGCAAGGTCACGGCTGCTGGTAAAGTTCCCCGACGCAGTTGAGTGGCAAAAGTTTAGCCATTCTGTCTCCTTCCTTTCCCCATCTGTCGCAGGGTTTCCCCGTTTCTGTGCCTTCATGCTGATCACAGTGACGTCACAGAAGCGGTATGACGTCACGGTTTTTCGTTTGTTTGTAATTTGTTCTAGAATGAGTTTCTTTTATCCTCGTTTTTTAAAGTATATATAATTTCGGGATTTTAAACACTCATTTTTAAGGGCATCTTCATTAACGGCTTTATCTTTTCACACCAGTGTTTAGAAAAAATCAAAAACAAAAAACGAACGAGTAGAAGAGAAGAGAAAAGAAGAGAAGGGAGAAGAATAGTATAAACAAACCGCCACCTTATTTATCTGGCGGGATTATAATCTGCCCCTATTTAGCCTTCAGGATTGTTATCTTTCGCCGCCCTCAATATAACAAGTTAAAGCAGCGTTGATAGCTTTTATCATTACGGGATCACCGAGCTTAAGAGTAAAGTAATTAGGCACTCCTTACATCATTAGAGATTTTGTGAATGAATGAGTGTGTCAAGCGAGGTTGTAGCTAGACTGTTGTTGCTAGTTTACTCATTGCCATTTGAGATCTTGAGACGATAAAATGCCGTCCTTTTAAATGATATTACAGTTAAGTGTTGGTGTTAGATGTCTGTGTGTCTGTCTGTTTGTCTCCCTCTTTTCTCCCTCTTTTCTCTCTTTTTCTTTGTCGTTCTTGTGTCTCCGAACTTCCGTTTTTGTGTTTCTTTTGGAGATAGTTTCATGAGGGTTTCCGTGTTTCTGCCTGTTCTTCGTTCCCAATTTCTCTTTCTCGTTGTCTGATTTCTCTCTCTCTCTCTCTCTCTTTCTCTCTCTCTCTCTCTCTCTCTCTCTCTCTCTCTCTCTCTCTCTCTCTCTCTCTCTCTCTCTCTTTCTCTCTCTCTCTTTCTACCTCTCTTTCTCTCTCTCTCTCCCTCCCTCCCTCCCTCCCTCCCCTCTCCCTCCCTCCCTCCCTCCCCTCTCCCTCCCTCCCTCCCTCCCTGTCCCTCCTTGTCAGTCTTCTTCACCTCCTCAGCCTCCCGTCTGTACCCAGCACTTGTCTAATTGTGTCCTCGCGATGCACTTGCCCTCCATGGATTCGCAGATGAGTGCGTGATGTTATTTAGTTCGGGTTGAAAGTGACATGTGTTCTTTCAGTTTGTTTGAGTTTAGTTTTTTTTCCTTTTTTTTCTTTTATCTCGGGTCTGTTTCATTCATGAACGTTTGTTTTTGATGGGGCTCATTTGTGTGCTATGGTCTTGCCGTATCTCGCATCTCTCTCTCTCTCTCTCTCTCTCTCTCTCTCTCTCTCTCTCTCTCTCTCTCTCTCTCTCTCTCTCTCTCTCTCTCTCTCTCTCTCTCTCTCTCCTTCCCTCTCTTGTCTTCCTCTTCATCTTCATCCACCCTTTATTCTATTCCATCTCCCCACCCCCCTCGCATGCATTCGAAAGCGTGCAGCCTAAATACCTCTCGCGCGTGTTAGAAGTGTACCCAGTGGCATTCTCATTGCGCCCCTCCCCCTTCC
>NC_051393.1:20905883-20920883 GCF_015228065.2 Penaeus monodon
GCTACAATGCCAAACAATACACTATCATAACTGTAAACACAACGTTAGCCCTGCAAACGCTTTCATTCGAAATAAATAAATAACCAATACCAGCGAGACTCGCGTGGGTGTGTTCGCTGTAGCTATGACAGAATTAACAACTCATTAAACACACGAGATAGGCAAGCTGTAGCAACTGAGAAATTGAGGCGCGGCACCGCCAGCTACAGGAAATGTATAGGAACACTGGCGGCGGCACGAGCGATGTTTGTTCATACGAAAACGCTATTATATGGGGGGGGGGCGTATGCGTGTGCGTGCGTGTATACGTGTGTGTGAGCTGCTTTCTTATCTTTCAAGTGCAGTTTTCTCTCATGATCAAGCTATCAATCCCTGTATAAGCAGTTTAAATGATACAAGTTGAAATCACAACTGCATACTCGCCTGAGTGTGAAACAAATTTTGATCTAATGCTCTGCCTGCCCCCCCCCCTCCCCCTCCCTCCTCGCCCTCAAACAAACTTCTTCACTCAAACGGGCGTGACAAGGGCTTCCGCACCACTAACGACAGCCAATCACCACACCCACCTTCGGAAGGGCCGCCCCTCTGTCACCATTAACCACCAATCGCACCCACGCATGGGCGGGGCCGGCACGTCGGTAACGATCATGCGGGATTAATCACACTCGACGTTGGTTCCGTCATTACGGTGCAAGTCGCTTCGCTTTTATCGTGAGGGCTGAACGCACCGCGAATTCCGACCCGTTTCCCACCAGACTCAAAATGACACCGACATCACTTTTATCGCTTGTTTTATCTTTTTCTTTATTTATTTATCTATGTCTGTCTCTCTCTTTTCAAACTTTTCCTTTCCTCTCTACCATGGGTACGGAAGGGCGCCTGGAACACGAGTCAAATACCTGCGCGAGGCGAAAGTGCCGGGCGGGGTGCGGGGAGCGCCTATGGCCCCCAGTGACGTCGGGGAGACTGGCACCGGGGCCAACATAGGGTGGGAGTGCCAGTGTTATTTAGGGAGCAACGCCCCTCACTGCCACCACCGTCGACCCCCCTCCCCCCCTCGACTCATGGCGCTAACATTGGCATCGCAAGCGGTATAAATACGACATTATGCATCCATCCAGCAGACCAAGGTGTGCAACAAGTTAAAGTAAGAGGGCACTCTCGTGGCACCCCCACCCCCGCCCCTGCCCTCCACTCTCTCTTTCTCTTTTGTCCTCACCCTCCTCCTCCCTCTCCTCTTCCTCTTTGACTCTCATTATCTTCCTCTTCCTCCCTACTCTCTCATCACAATTAGACATGAAAAAATAGTAATTAGTAATAACTGAAAAGGGGCATCCGACACAAAAAAACAGTTCCTACAAAATATCAATATTCATCAAGAAGAGAGATAGGCCTAAGCAAGTCTCGTCGTTCCCACACACACTGATCAGGATATGGAAGCACATACTTCCTAGTTCTGGAACCGACTGAGAAGGTCTCTAGGCCGGAGAACACAAACCAAAAATCACACAGTAATAATGAGTAAAAAAAAAAAATTATAAGAACAACAACAACACCAATAATAATAACACCGTACCCTTACACCCTTCCAATTTACATTTACGGAAAATTCTACAGAAGACTCGTGACGAAGAAACATCATAAACAGACTAACCACGAATATTAACCAGAATAACATGTAGGTTCATTGTGCAAGCAACATACGAACGGCTCAGTCAAAAGCTGCTGAGTGCTAAGGGTAACAGAGGACATGTGAGGGAGCAGACACGTAGGCATGGGAGTGTGTTTAGCATGACGATTCGGTGAGGTAAGCTGCGCTGGTGAAAACACCGGCTAAGTTCCTCTAGTTATCAGTGAGAAATTTCAGCCTGTACATGAAGGTCATGAAATATACATATATATATATATATATATATATATATAATAATATATATATATTAATATATTAATGTATATATATATACATATTATAACATTATAATATAAAATTTTATTATAAATTTAATATTTTATAATATATATATAAAAATAAACATATTATATACATATATTATAACAAAATTTTTAATAAATAATCATAATATATAATATATATATATATAATTTTAAAAAAAACATAATATAAAAATATATTTAAAATATATATATTATATATTTAATATATACTATATATATATATTAATTTTAAAATTTTTTAAACAAAATAAAAAAATTTTTATAAAACATATATATATAAATTTTTTATATAAATTTTTTTTTATATATATATATATATATAAATATTAATATTTTTAAAATATATATATAATATAAATATATATATATATAAAAAATAATATATATAATATATATAATAATATATATAATATTTTTATTTTAAAAAAATATTATATTAAAATATATAAATATAATAATAAAATATATAATAATATATATATAAATAATAATATAATTAATATATAATATATAAAATTTAATATTAAAAAAATTTTTATAAATTTTTAATTTTATATAATAAATATATATAATTATATATAAATATATATATATAAATATTAATTTAAAAATATATATATATTAATATATATTATATATTTTATATAATTTAAAATAATTTTAATATATAATATTTTAAAAAAATATATATATAATATATTTAAATTTTTTATATATATATAATTTTAATTTAAAATAAAAAATTTTTTTTATATATAATTTATATATATATATAATTATTATATATAAAAATATATAATTATATAATATTATAAAAATATATATATATTTTATAAAATATATATATATATATAATTATAATTTACATAAATTAAAATTATATATATCACACATACATTATACACACACACACACACACACACACACACACACAACACACCACACACACCCACACACACACAACACACACACACACATAATATTACATTATATATATATATTATATATATAATTATATATATATATATTATATATATATATTAAACTAACAAACACACCGAGTTCAGCAGTGTTAAAGAAATTTCAGCCAATATGTTTTTTCTAAATAAATAAGTTTTTTTGAGCAGTCAAAGTCATAGGGGAAGTAAATATACCTTGGTTAAAATACAATAATTACTTAGTAAAAAAAAAGTACCGTCAAATCGAGGAGTGGGAATAATGGAACCAAACATAACGAGGAATAGCGAGGGTGCCGAGGGACCGCCCCGTTTCCACGCGGGAGGCCGCCCCGATCGCCGGGGTCGCGTCAGGTCAAGGAAGTCACGGGCAGCAGTGTGTGTGTGTGGGGGGGGGGGGGCGTACAACTCCCGGAAATCACGTAACACAGGTGATACGAAAAAATACAAACCCTTAATAACAAATATCTTTGACATACAATGGTGATGAAAATTTCAAGTATCTCGCGTAGGTAAGCAAATGAGACAAACGAAAATGATGATTGATGATTGATGATGGTGATGATGATGGATGATGGATGATGAATGATGAATGACGACGATGATGACGATGATGGTGACGACGACGACGACGACGACGACGACGACGACGACGATGCTGGTGATAACGATAATGAAGATGATAATGATGAAAAGCGTGAAGGTGATGCGAACAAAGGGGACAGCAAAACGGCAGCGTCTGCGTCCCCGAGGGTGGGTGGGGGCCGGGCCCGGGGCCCCCGGGGCTGTCTGTTGCGCTTGGTTTCTCATCACGAAGGTCCCCCCTGCTGGCCTCCTGCGCCCGCCGCCCGACCTGCCGACGCCCCTTCTTCCTTTGCCTCCGTCTGTCTCTGCCGCTATCTATTTGTGTCTGTCTTAGTGTCTGCCCAGTCTATCTCTGTTGCTGTATGGTTTGGCTCTCCCTTCTTCCCCCCCCTTCCTCTCTCTTTCTTCCTCTCATCCTCTCTCTCTCTCTCCCTTTTCTTGTCTCTCTCTTTTCTCTCTCTCCTCTCTCTCTCTGTTCCCTCTCTCTTCTTCTCTCTCCCCCTCTTCCTCTCTCCCCTTTCTCCTTTTCCCCAAACCCCCCTTTTTTTCCCTCCTCTCACCCCGTTCCCTATTCCCTTCCCCTACGTCCTCCCCCTCCCCTGCCCCCCTTTTTTTCCCCCTCCCCCCCTTTCCCCCTTCCCCTTTCCCCTCCCCCTCCTAACCCTTTTTTCCCCCCCCCCCACCGGGAAATTGATTTTTGTCTCTTTTTTTTTCTCAAGCCCCCCCTTTCCCCTTCCTTTCCCGTTTCCCTCCCGTCCCCTTTTCCCCCTGTTCCCCCCTCCCCCCTTCCCCTTCCCTTTCCCCTTTCCCCCTCTCTTCCCTTTTCTTCCCCCCCCCCTACCGTTTTTTATTTTCACCTTCACCCTTTAAATTTATTAATTTCCCCCCCATTGCGCACTTTTCTCCCCTTTCCCCCCCCTTTCCCTTAACTCCTTCACCCCTGTTTTCCCCTTTTTCCCCCCCTCAAATTCTTGCCTTTTCATAAATTCCTTCAATCCCCCTCTTTCTCTTTCCCTCTCCTTCATCCCTCTTTTCTTTCATTTAATTATCCCTTTGTTTTCCGTACTCTTTTCTCCTTTAACTCTCTTGCCCCCAAATTCACCATTACCCCCCTGTCACAATCGTCAACCATAAACCCCCTCCCCCGTTACATCACCACATCATAATCGTCACCATCATCACCACCACTTTCATCATCGTCACCATTTCATCACCACCATCATCACCACCACTGTCACCATCGTTTTCCCCCAGCCCCCACCAAACCCCCCATCTCACCTCACAAATCATTTCACCTCCCACCAACCCCACCATCGTCCCATCACACCACATTTTCCCTCGTACCAACACCACCAGCCCATTGTCAATCAACCCACCACTATATCCCCACATCACCACCATGTCACCCTTTCCCATCCCATAAGCATATGTCCTACCCCCACTCCACCCCTCGCACCATACACTATTCATATAGTCAAATGTCACATCTTTAACCAAAATCGTTTAAACCCCTTTTTCCCCCAAAAAACCCCCCAACCCCAGAAAAAAAAAGGCGGCGCAGCGGTCAGGAATGCCCTGCGAAAGGCGGCTCGGCGTGCTCGTGCCGAGGCTGACGCTGCTGCTGCAACTGTCGTTGAGGGGGATGCTGTTTTGCCCATCCTGCTGCCGTGGTAGTTATTGCTGTCGGTGGTGTTGTTGCTGCCTTTGATTCTGATGCCCGGTTTTTTTGGGCCCTTTCTTTCCCCTGTGTTTCCGTTTTGCACATCCGCCCCCAGTTGTTTTTTTGTTTCGCTGACTGCGTTGCTACCCAAAATCCTATAATCCGCTGTTTCTGCTTTTCGGTGCTAACCCCTGCTGTTGCTAATCCAAACCCTGCTTTTAAACTCTGGTTCTATAAGGAAATGCAACCCTGTCGCAATAATCGTGACCGGCCGGGCTTGATGCGGCGCCCAAAACGAGAAGGGACGAGGCGAGGGACCGAACGAGGGAGGGACGGAACCAAGGAGGGACGGAACGAGGGAGGGACCGAACGAGGGAGGGGGAAAAAGGGGGGGGGGAAAGGGGAGGAGGGGAAAAAGGGGGGGGGAAAGAGGGAGGGGGGCGGAAAAAGAGGGAGGGACGGGAAAGAGGGGGGGACGGAACGAGGGGGGGCGGAAAGAGGGAGGGACCGAACGAGGGAGGGGCGGACGGCCGGAAAGGGGGAGGGAGGAAGAGAAAGGGGGAGGTAGGGGAGGGAGGGGGAAAAGGAGAGAGGAGAGGAGAGGGGGGGGGGGGGGAGGGGAGGGGGAGGGAAAGGGGGAGAGGAGAGAGAGAAGAGAAGGGGGAGAGAGAGAGAAAAGAGAGAAAAGAGAGAGAGAGAGGAAGAGAAGAGAGAAGAGAGGGAGAAGGGGGAGAAGAAAAAAAGGGTGGAGAGAAGGTAGGGAGGGAGGCAGGGAGGGAGGGAGAGAAGGAGACAGGGCCGGACGGGAGGCCCGCAGAGCGAGAGGCCTCAAGCGCTGGCGAATGAGCGACTGCGCTGGGTGACAGACGGACGGATGCGACAGATGGGTGACAAGCCAGATGGAAGGATTGACGGATGACTTGATTGATTTGTGGGCGGGTCTACAGGTGGGCGGGACGACGGGCGGACTGGCTGATGGGTGGATGAACCCATGGGTGAAAAGGCGGGACTCAACCTCTCACAAAACAACAGCCAAACGGACGCTAAGCAGAATGGATGAGGAAAGCTGTTCAGAATCAGGTTGTAATAATAGACGTGTGTGTGTGTGTGTGTGTGTGTGTGTGTGTGTGTGTGTGTGTGTGTGTGTGTGTGTGTGGGGGGTTGTTTTGTGGGTGTGTGTGGCGTGTGCGTGTGTGTGCGTGCGTGCGTGCGTGCGTGCGTGCGTGCGTGCGTGCGTGTGTTCGTGTGTGAGTGCGTTGTGGTGTGTGTGTGTTGTGTTTGTGTGTGTGTGTGTGTGTATGTGGTGTGTGTGTTGTGTGTGTGGTGTGGTGTGTGTGTGTGTGTGTGTGCGTGTGCGTGTGCGTTGTGCGTGTGCGTGTGCGCGTGTGTGTGCGAAAAACGTTTCCCACCCCCCCCCAATTCCTTAACAGAGGAGACGGCACCGCGCTCCTTCAACTTGACCTCCCTTCTTCCTGCCCTCGACCGCTCCTTTTCTCCCTCCCGCCCTCTTACTTTCTCCCCAGTTTTCCTCTCGATTCATCCATCCGTCTATTCATCCATCTCTCTTCCCCCTCCCTCCTTCGCTCCCTTTCCTCCCTCCCTCCTTCGCTCCCTCCCTCCTTCCCTCCCTCCCTCCTTCCCTCCTCCGCAGCGTGGCCACTACTGTTATTGCAGGTGGCGGGAAGTGTGTTGGAAGCCACAATTAAAGCTCTCCTGCCCCCCCCCTCAACCCCTAGCCCTCCTCTCCCCACTCCCTCATTCCTCTTCTCCATTCCTCTCACTCCTCCTCCTCTTCCTCGCCCTCCTCCTCCACCTCTGACCTCCCTCTCAATCCTTCTCCTTCTTCTTTTCCTTCTCTTTCTCATCTTCCTCCCTTCTCCCTTTTGATACACTCATCTTCTCTCCCCTCCTCTTCTTTAGTTGTCGTCTTTGTCTTCGTCTTCGTCTTCGTCTTCGTCTTCTTCCTCTTCTTCTTCTACCTTCTCCTCCTCCTCCTTTTCTCTTTCCTTTCCCTCGTCCCTCCAACTCTTCCCCCATTCCCTGCTCTTCTCGTCCTTTCCCTCTCTTCCTTCTCCATCCCCCTCCTTCCTCCTCAGCTTCCCTCTCCCGTCCTCAAGTCCATCTGCGGATATTAGTATGTGAGCCTGCACAGATCCATGCAGACAGACGCAGACACGTAAAGAGACAGACAGACAGACACTAACTGACTGACTGACAGCAGATAGATAGCAGACAGATAGCTTACAGAGACGGACGGATCTATAAACAGATAGATGACCGAGAGGTATAGACACACAGGCACTTCTCCGACTCGCGCCTACAAAGGAAGGGAGCAGGAAGAAGGAAGTGAGGGAAAGAGGGAAGAAGGAAGTGAGAGAAAGAGGGAAGAAGGAAGTGAGGGAAAGAGGGAAGAAGGAAGTGAGAGAAAGAGGGAAGAAGGAAGTGAGGAATGGAAGAAGGAATGAAGGAAGTGAGGAAGGATGGTGGGAGAAAGAGGAGGAGGAAAGACGGAAGGAAGGAAAATAAGGATGGAGGGAAGAAGGGAGAGGGGAGGGGGAAAGGAGAGAGGATATAAGAAATAGATAAGATAACAAAGAAAAGAGGGAGAAGGTGATGATAAGTGGATGCGACGGGTAAATACGGAAAGACACGGGCAGATGGTCAAGTGGACGAGCAAACAAACAAACAACCAAACTAACTATCTAACTAACTAACAATCCAAACACGGGTGACAAGGCGATACACCTCCTTCCTCTCCACCCAACCCCCTCCACTTCCCCCTACCCTCCCACGCTACCCCCTTCCTTCTCCCCTCCCACCTCTCCCACTTCCCTTCCCCTCCCTTCCATCCCTTCCCTCCTCTCCCCCACAATCACTTCCCCCTTCCCACCCCCGACCCCCAACCCCCCCCCCAAAAAGAGAAAAAAACCCCCACCCCACCCCCACACCCCAAAAAAAACAACCACCAACCACCCCCACCACCCCTTTCCCCAACCCCCTCCGTCCGTCCGGTGAATCCCCCCGCCCCCCTCCCACTGCACGCCCCCACCCCCGTCACCCGGCCGGCCACAGCCACACCTTTCATACAAGCAAGCAGGAAGCAAGTAGGCGAGCGCGACTGGCTTTCCTACAACGAGAATTTCCTGCTTGCATTCACACACACGAGAGAGGGGGGGGGGTGGAGAGGGGAGAGGGAATGGAGACAGAGAATGGAAGGAGAAGAGGGAGGGAAAGGGGAGGGAGGGAAGATGGAGGGAAGAAGGGGAGTGATTGGAGGGCTGGGAGAGATGGGTTGGTGGTGGGGGAATGAGCGGGCCAGATTATGGGGGAAACGTGGTCGTTGTGAGGAGGGGAGGGGGAGAAGTGGGAGGGTGGCCGTCGGGCAGGGTTGGGGGGGAGGGGGAAGGACCGAAGACGAGTCGATCCAGCGGGCCTTTCGGTCGTCTCGGGCTGTGAGTGCTGTTAAATATACAGTAGACTGTCACTCTCTCTTATCCTCTCCCTCTTTCCTTCCCGCCCCACCCCCCCCGTTATTCTAATTAACTAGGTCCCTTCTCCTCCCCCCCCCTCTTTCCCGGCATTCCTTTTGTAGTGTTTATCCCGCTCGTGTCCCCCCCTCACCTGTCTTTATCCCCAGTACTTAGAGTGTCAAAAGATGTTTCCCCCCCCCCTTCCCCCCTCCCTCCTCCCCCTATCCCCCCCCCCTTTCCTCGGCCCCCTCCCCCCAGGTCGCCCTCCTCTCTTTTCTTGTTCTTCCTCTCCTTTTTGCTCGGTCTCCCCCCATGCTTTCTCATTCCCCCCTCCCCGCTCACCTTTAGTATTCTCCCCCTTCCACTATCATTCAACCTCTATCTCCTGCCGCTACTCCCTCAGGCCTCTCTCCCTCCACCCCATCATCCCCTCCGTCCCATCCCATCAATCTCTCCCATACTACATACATATATATATATATATATATATATATATATATAGATTATATATATATATATAAAATTTATATATAGGAGATAATATTATTATATGCATATATATATATATATATTTATATATATATTATATATATATATAAATTTATATATATTCTATATATATATATATTCTCTCTCATCTCTCTCTCTCCTCCTCTTCTCTCTCATGAACGTCTCTTCTACTCTCCCCTTGTCTTCTCTCTCCTCCTTCATCTCTCCCCCCACACTCTCAGCCACCTCTCTCTCTCTCTTCGTCTCCTCCCTCTGTTTTTTTGGTTTTTTTTTTTTTTTTTTTTTTTTTATTTTTTTTTTTTTTTTTTTTTGTTTTTTTTTTTTTTTATTTTTTTTTTTTTTTTTTTTTTTTTTTTTTTTTTTTTTTTTTTTTTTTTTTTTTTTTTTTTTGTTTTTTTTTTTTTTTTTCATTTTTTTTTTTTTTTTTTTTTTTTTTTTTTTTTCTTTCTACTAAGGAATATTCTGAAACTTTAGATAATTCTAAATACTTTTTTCCTAGTATTTTTTCTTTATGAAATTGGTGCCTCAGACCGCAGGCCAGGAAGACAGGAGGACCTAGTATATTATATAAAAGCTGCAAAGGCAGTGGCGTAGCGAGCGAAACACCTTCGGCGTGGTAAGCTAATTACTTAAGTGAACTGGTTAAATTATAAAAGATGCAAAGTGCAAGGATAAGAACGATAGTAGAAAAAATTGGCAACAGGATAGGGATTCCAGGGTGAATCATGGCGAGAGACAGTGAGGTAGGGTCCATAAGGGGGTAACGACGCGACATTCTTTCGAAAAAACGAGGCCAAAGCTCAGCACACCTCTGCCCTGGATTTCAGTTTCTCGTGTCCGATAAAAAAGCCGCGGATAAAGCCAGTTTTCGTGTGTTCAGTACATGGCCGGCATTATCTGTTATCACCCTCTAAAGAGCAAAGTGTGTGTGATACGCACTTTGAAAACGATTAATTTCCGAGCAAACAGGTATTATTGTAGACGATGGTTTCTCAAAAAAAGGTGGATAATTTTTTTGCAGCTACCCAGTTTTCGCTTAATCCATAAATGAAATAAGCCTTTTAAATTAGTAGGGAAATGTGTCTTAACAAAAAATATTCATTCTCATCAAGAGAAACAAAAAAAAATTAGTTCATCTCCTTTTTATAAACATAATGGAAAAAGACTAAATAATAGTTGAATTGATATATAACAAAAAATAAATGGTAATAAAAAAGAGATGGACGAAAAGCGACATGTCAAGGAAGAAATAAATGAAAAAAGCTATCAATATAACATGTCTGGGATGATTGATCGAAACTTTTTTATTTTTAGCATTAGCTAGACCTTTGGTATAGACGTGGCTGTGAGGTAATCACCACTGAAAAAACAGACACTTAAACGTTTCTGCTTAATTGACAGTTTTTGTTGACGAGGAGTCTGTTACGAAATTGAAACATTTCAAAACATGCCTATCCCCAGACACTGCGTAAGCATAACAACAGCAGACATGCCGTAAACTGATGTATACATTTGGCGCGCGATGAGAAAAGGGTACGAGATGTACTAGCAGAAGAGCGACCAACCCCGATAATCATATATCTGATCTAGATCGCAAACAGTATGCCTTTGCTCTCATGGTACCCCTTCCCTTCAGCGGGCCCATATCTTGTGGATTTCATACCGCGTAGTAGAGGGAATTGATTGTGGCAGTGGGAGGAGCCACAGTGGACGAGGGATCTGAAGGAATGTCGCTAGTTCCTCCTTACGCGTGGTATTCGCGAAGAGCGACGCCGACGATGGGAAGGCGAAGACAAGCCAAAGAACCAACGGCGGCAAAAGCATGGTTAGAGATCGGAGATTTTTATGATGCAGGAAAGAGTGGAAGTTGAAAAATTGGAAGCGATTCACAACACGAGCGATAAATGGATATCACGTACTCAAGAATGTGACGTGTGTTACAAGCCGTTTTCACGCATTACACACGCAGACATATAATCCCCCACCACACACGACACACATAATACTACACACATACATGAAAATACACACACACACACACACACACACAACATCACACACACACACACCACAATACATATTAATTGTAAAGAGGCCTGTGGATGGGACAAAACTACCAGAGCTTGGTGAAATGTTGGCTTTTGGCGTAATGCAGACAACCATATATCCTTTTCCTTTCCTACAGTGTAAATAACGATGGAGTGAGGCTGTTATTCTCCCAGGAGGCGAGGTGTTGTTCCTTAGCCCCCTTAAAGGAACCCTCCCTAATATTCGTGCAGAGGTCTGCGGAATAACAACGTATCACCGTATTTGCATTGACAAGCCCCTTCAATCTATAGTACTTGTGAAAGGGTAAAGGCAACACAGCATTTGTATGTCTAGTGTGGGAGGAAGAGGTAAATAAATGAACATGGGTAGACGTGCATAATTGTTTGTGGTGTTGTATGTGTGGTGTGTTTTGTTGTGTGTGATTTATAATAATGGGTTAGCACGTGACTTGTGTAGATTATATAAATCATGTAAAACTAAACAGGCGATATCTAGAAGTAAACATTACACGTACAGATATTGCCGGGAGTGGTACTAATCATGAGCTATAGCTTGTTATATTCATAAATCATATATCATGTACCGGGGAACCTGATTTGACCAGCAGTGTATAGTTTTACCATTTCAGCTTTCATCAATTTTATGTTGTTTCCATGTTCATTTGTCATCTTTCTAAACCCTGAATCTTCAACCTCGTAGAAACTAAACACAGCAGCGGCAATATACGACTTTTTTTAATTTTTATTTTTTTAGTTTAGTGTATTTTTTTTAACCATAAAAATAATTAATTCACAAACCTAAAATACTGGGTCTTCACAACCTTGCTTAAAACTTCTCTGTGTCATGCCTTCGCTAATCTGGGTTTGCATGTGTTCCCCTGAGCTAAGACCTGCCACAAACAACAAAAGAACATCATGAAAACGAGAGCAAATTATTCGCAGGCTTAAACCTATACTCGCGCATGTACCCACAGAAAGGCGCACCGCTGGCCCAGTCGCATATTGCTACCTTTACTGTAAGTCTTGCCTTACTCAAAATCGAGCAATGAAGAAAGCCTCCGAGGAGCGGTAAGTATTTTTTTTATTATATATAGTCATTACTGATTTTTATTTTTTTATTATTAGTCATATTTTTTATTCGGCGACATAGTTACGCTTTCTACCCTTTAAGTCCTATGACGAAAAGTTTTTGGTCCGTTTTCTTGACGATAGATAAAATAGTTATTCAAGCACAGTTCCTACTCCACGGCGTATTTCTAGGCAAGAACCCACAGCTAGGAGAAAGAGCCATATCCATGTCCCCTCGCAGCACACCAGAGACTCTTGCTAGGAGACCCTGGTGAGCGTTTAAAGAGATGTGTCCAGGCGTCTGAGACGGAGCGAGGTATTACCATTGGAACAAGTGAGCCATTCGATGTTATTTTTTTTTCGTATGAACAGCATTTGGTCTAATCATTTTCATTCAAATTTAATTATGACTTTTTTCTAAAAACAGGAATTTTGGGATTTCATGGAATACGGGAAATAGAATAAAATACGTGCAAAAAAAGAGGGATACAAATAATTTAAAAATTTTGCCCTATTAGTTTGTACCTGATATTTGTCTATTTCGACACTAAAACTCTGTTTCTTTTCTATTTTTATTGCTATCAATATTGTTAATAGCACTGAACTAATAATGCCAATAATGATAATAATAATAATAGTAACGATAATAGTGGTATCATCGCATTATGTTAGTATTATATTTTTTTTATCTTCAGTTCCTATTAGTCATCATCTTTATCATCATTATCATTATTTTAATCGTCATCTTTTATCGTCAGCATTATGTTTAATTAACCATTATCCAACATATCTAGCATCATAATTCCCCCCCTCCTCCCATTTTTCCCCCCTTTTCCATCACCAGTCATAAAAAAATTCGAAATCGGTCATGCTGGTGTAAGAGCCGTTTTCCTTCTTCTTTCCCCTCCCCCTCTGGTAACTAGTTTTAAAAAGGTTTCCCGTTTTTTTTCAACAGAACATCAGGATAACTAGATTAGTTATACGCAGTGATACGGTTTCTGATATTGTCTCGGTGCCATTTTTCAATTTTTTATGAAATCTCAGCTGATAAAGGAAGATATATTTATGATTCTAATATTTTATGTGCGTGTTCTGTAATACCTGAAAATGTTACGTATATAATACCTACATATAACAGGCATTGTTGTCCTTATAAAGAGACAATTTTTTACTCCGATATGTAAGAAAAATACCTTAAGTAAATCACAAATTTTACATTTTTTATTCACCTTCCTCTCTCTCCACATCCTTTCATTTCCCACATTTCCATTTTCAAACAAAGAAGCGAAATAAAGTGAGGTTTAAACGCAGTTCCGATCACGACGACAGCGAATACGGGCAGAAGCATGGCGCCACCGAAATACGATGATTCCCACATTTTTCTCTGCTGTATAAAGGATTTATAACATATCGCGCGGGGCCTCCAATAGGGATATAACGGCATCGATTGAGGGTATGGGCTACCAAGGCCTCAGGAGGTTTTGGTACATAGGGGGCGCTGTTTGTGGATTCTCACAGGGGAAAATGGAGTCTAAGAGGAGGTCAATTTATAAAACGATACTAACCTTTCTTTATATCATATTACAATGAAAACAACAAATAGTTTAACGCATAATATAATATAACAACTGAAACCAGAAATAATAACTGAGAAGGATGAGATTAGGGCTGATATATTATAGGGGGTTACAGGTCACGTGGTCACCCTTTGCCGTTTCATAGATATTTCGTCTGCCATATCTGAAAAGTAAATAATGATAAGAGAATCAGAACAAACAATATGACGTGTGGGGCGCTACTATGTTTAAACTTATATATCACCATATGAACTAAAAAATATGATTTTATACTACAAATTGAACATGGTAATTGATTTATTTTTTCTGTTCTGTCTAAACTACTCTTCCCAGTAATCAATTTCTCTACTATAACTGCGGGCGAGCTGGAGGCGACGTTGGCGGTGTCTCTTGTTCAACTTCTCTTTGATGACTTTCTGTGATGTGTCCCAACTGCATGCAGTCATTTCCTTCACTGCCAGCTGCAAGTCGAGAATTTTAACTGCATTGGTGGAAGGGCAACCTGACTTGCCTTCCGTTGAGAAATACTGAATGCTTATGTGCGCTACAAAGATTAACACAGAACGGAAAAAGAACTTGTAGCGTTTACGATAACGCTCAAATGTAAACATTGACGACGATAGATTCACCATTAAACTATGACTCTCCATGTGCTACATTAACAATCTGCAAAATCTTCCTCCATTAATAGTTTAGCAGCTAAGCGTTCGAGTTAAGAATCACTCTTCGATTTTCCTTCTTCCTTCACAAATTTCATTATAATTTGCTTAGCTTTAATATGCTTTAATTAATTTAAAATATCACAATCAGAGACAGTGGCCCCACCATTATTTCAATGATCTTAAAAGTTCATATGATCGAATCATACTGAAAAATATATCTTAACATTCTACATTACGTGATTTTAAACAATGTACCACCTCCCGGGAATGGAGCGTTTGTGAACCATAAATAAAATACCCCAGGAATTTTGAATATTCATACCCATTTATCATAAAGAATATTTGATGTATAATTTCATCATGTTTACTTTCTAGATGGTTCATCTTATTAGCAAGACTACTCAAAGTTCTAAGTGAACAAACAAACATTTAGACAACTTTTCACACACTTGGAAATTATTATTTCTAAACATATCAAGAGAATATATCAAAACTTTGGTTTGGTATG
>NC_051393.1:20925883-20938855 GCF_015228065.2 Penaeus monodon
CAACAAACATTCCACAATCCTCTCATTTATTATTTCTGGTTTCAGTTGTTTATATTATATTATGCGTTAACCTCTTGTTGTTTTCTATTGTAAATGAGATTAAAGAAGTGTTTAGTATCGTTTTATAAATTGCCTCTCTCTTACTCCATCCCCTTTTGGAGAATCCCAAACCATCGCCCTATGTACCCAAAACCTCCTGAGGCTTGGTACCCATACCCTCAATGATCGCCGTAGATCCCTATTGGAGCCCGATATGTTATCCCAGAATCCCTTTATACAGTGAGAAAATGTGGGAATCATCGTATTTCGTGCGCCATGCCTGTGTCTGCCGCTTATTCGCTGTTACGTGATCGGACTGCGTTTAATCACCTCACTTTAAAAAAAAAAAAAATGTTAAAAAGATAAAAAAAAAAAATGAAACATTATAAATATAAAAAATATATTAATAAATTAAGATTTCGTTTCTTTGTTTTGAAAATGGGACATGTGGGAAATGAAAGATTGTGAGTAGAAGAGGAGGTGAAATAAAAACTGTAAAATTTGTGATTGTACTTAAGTTTATTTTTGCGTTACATATGAGTAAAAATTGTTTTTATAAGACAACAATGCTGTTATAATGTAGGTATTATATACGTACTTTTCAGTTAACAGAACGCATAAAATCTTGAAATCATAAATATCTTCTTTTATACTGAGATTCAAAAAGAAAATGGCCAGAGAACAAAAATCAGAAACCGTATTACTTTGCTATAACTATGTAAGTTTCCTGATGTTCCTGTTGAAAAACAACGTGACTTAAAAACTAGTTCAGAAACGGTCTTTTCGTTTTTTTACCAATTGCTTTTCAATATGTTTAACCCCCCCCCCAATTCCTTCGTGTTCCCGTTTATTCAAAACTTTTTTTTCTTGCAGATTTTCTTTGCTTTTGAATTGACTTTCTGTTCCCATTATTCGGTTTTCTTTACTTCTTGCCACCTTTCCTCGGACTTTTTGATTTCCACGCAGGACTTTTCAATTTTCTCTCTTCATGGTTGTTCCTTAACCAAATTTTCCCAAACAATTTCTTTCAAATTTTCTTCAATGTTATTATTTAAAAAATTATTTCTCACATGTTATGTGTGTGTGTAGATGGTTATATATATATATATATTATATTATATAGTAATATATATTATATAAATAGTTAGTATAGTTATATTATGATTATATATATATATATTATATAATAAATTATATATTTGGGGCACTTTCCCTCTTTGCTGTTTGTTGTGTTGTTGTGTTTATATAATATAGATATTAGATATTAGATATTATATATTAACATTATAATTACATTTACAATTCTTCATCACTCTTCTCTCTCTCTTCTTGCTTCATCTTCTTCTCTACTCTTTACTTATATATAATTATATATTCAATTTATTATATATAATATATATATATATATATCAATATGTATTGAATATTATGATTATATATATATTAAAAATATATATACCTATACAATATACAACTAAATACTATATATAAATATAAATATAAAACTATCCCAAAAAACATCCGCCTTGGATATTTTGCACTTACACACAACACACAACACAACCACACCACACAACACACAACACCACAACCACACACACACCAAACACCACAACACCCCACCACACCAACCACAACACACACCCACACACCACAACCCAAATAATTATATATTTAAATATAATGATTATATATTATTATATATTATATAAATATTATTATATATATATATATATATATAGAAAAGAGAGGGGTAGAGAGAGGAGATTAGAAAGTAGAAGAAGAGAGAAGAGAGAAGAGATTGATATAGATAATGATATATATTAAAATAATTATATATCTAATCTATCTATTATATTACACGTATTGTATCTATATATGTAAATATGGGTGTATAATATACATATATACAACACATCTAGCTATATATCAGTTCTATCTGTCGTACTATTTTAAACCAAACCACAACCACACAAACACACCACAACACACCACACACACACACAACACCACAACACACAACACCACCACACACACACACCACCACCACACACGCAGCAAAATACCATAACGATAGAAAAAAATACATACACCCCAATATAACCACAACCAAACCATACAACCATGCACATTACACACAGATAAGAAATACATACATACACCAAAATCCCCCCCCCCACAACATATATACATAACATATATCATATTAAAACCAACATGCACCAACACACCCACCACCACCACACACAACCACCACCCCCACCACACACACCCACACCAAAACAAAACACACAACCCCAAACCCCCCAACCACCACCCACCACCCCCACCCACAACACAACCCACCAACACACCCCACCCCCACAAACCAACCACACATATATATAATATAATATAGGATATATATATATTAGATATATATAATATTATTATATAGTATATATTATTACATATATATGTGTATAATTATTTTATTAGATATACTTGGTATATAATTATTAAGATAATTTAAGATATTTATATTATTTATATATATATTTATATATATTATAGAATAGATAATATATAATATATGTATAGGGCCCAATAGATAAAAAAAAAATATTATATTTCATATAATATTATATATAATATATATTATTCTATAATATATAAATAATAATATACTATATATTATATATATATTAGATATTTATACTATTATATATAGAGATATGATATAAGTATATAATAGATTATATATAATTATTAAAATTTTATTATATATAATTTATGTCTTGTACCAATTATTATGCCAAAATAATATTAAGAATATATAATTTATATTGGATATTATTAATAAAGATAGGATATATATATATGTAATATATATATATATCATATATAATATATTATATATATGTATATAATGATATTTTTAGATTATATATATAGTAATATGATATATATATTATATATGTTTTTTACCAACATATTATATTATATACCCTTTACTTGTAACCCATTACATACATACCCCATATATATATAATATTTATTATATATATATTATATATATAATATATATATTATTATTTATTATATAAATATATATATAATATATAATTGATTGATATTATATATAATTATTATTATAATATAATATAATATATATATTATATTCCAAAAAAATATATTTAATATATATAATATATATAATACTATTATTATTATTTCTCTCTCTCTCTCTCTCTCTCCTCTCCTCTCTTTCCTCTCTCTCTCTTCTGTTTTTTGTTTTTTTTTTTTTTTTTTTTTTTTTTTTTTTTTTTTTTTTTTGCGGGCTACTAATGATATTCTGAAAACTTTAGGATAATCTAAATAAAACTTTTTCCATAGTATTGTGTCTTTTGAAATTGTGCCCTCAAGCACAGGGCCAGGGAAAGACAGGGAAGGGGGACACCCTAAGTTATTATATAAAGCGCCAAAAAAAGGGCCGTGGTGGCGGTTGCGGCGTAGCGAAGCGACAAAAACCTGCGCGGTGGTAAGCCTAAAATAAAACTTAAAGGGACTGGTTTGGGAAAAATATAAGAGTTTGCAAAGGGTCGCAAGGATAAGGAAAAAACGGGGTAGTAGAAAGGAAAAACAAACCAGTGGGCAAAAACAGAATCAAGCCCAAGGGGGAAATATGCGGAAGGGGATTTTTCCATAAGACGCCAGGGGGGGACTTTCCTTTCGGAAAAACAAAAAAAACCGAGGGGGCCCAAAAAAAAGCTTCAAGCACCAACCTCTGCACCCTGGGTGAATTTCAGTTTCTTCGTGGTCGGTTAAAGCGCGGATTTAAAGTCAGGTCGATGTTGTTTCAGTAACATTGCCGGGGCCGGCATTATCTTGTTATTCCCACCCTTCAAGACGCAAAAGTGTTGTGTGAAAACGGCCCACTTTTGAAAAAAAAAAACGGATTAATTTTCCTGAAGCAAAAAAAGGTAAATTCTTGGGGGGGGGGACGGGAAGGGGTTTCTTCAAAAAAAGGTGGGATGAATTCAGCACCCAGTTTTTAGCTAATCCATTAAGAATAAAGCCTTTTAATTAGGGTAAGGGAATGTGTCATTTAAAAAAAAAAATATTTCATTCCTATCATCATTCTCTTTTATTAAAAAACATAAAATGGGGAAAAAAAAAAACACGAATAAAAAAGTTGAAAAAAAAATTGATTATATAAAACAAAAAATAAAAAAATTAGTGATAAAAAAAGGGAGAGGGGAGGGGCTGGGGTACGAAAAAAAGGATCTTACATTGTGCAGTGACCTCTACAATATAACAATGTTCTGGAGGATGATTGATCGAAAACTTTCTTCTATTTTTTTAGGGCCATTAGCTAGGTGGGGGGGGGAACCTTTTGTTATAGGGGGGTGGGGGGGGACGGTGGCTAGGGTGAAGGTATTCCCACCACGAAAAAACCAGGGACAACTTAACGTTTGGGGCTTAATTGACAGGTGCCATTGTTGGAAGAGGGGAATTGTTAACCGGGGAAATTGGACATTTCAAAACCAAACATTTTTTTCCCCCGGGTGGGACACTTTGCGTACGGGCAGTAACAAAACAGCAATTTTGGCAGTAAAAAATGATGTATTTTGGGCCGCACGGCGATGAGGGGGAAAAAAATGGTTTTACAAGAGGGATAAAGGCAGGGAGGGGAGAGGCGACCTTCACAAACCCCTGATAATATATATCTGATCCCATGATTCTAAAACAGTTTAGGCCACTTTGCTCCTCATTGGTTTTAAACCCCGGTTTCCCTTCAAAAAAAGGCCCATTCTTTGGATTTCAATCCGTGAGGGATTTTTTTGGGTCAGTTGGGGAATGGACGGGCGGGGCCGTGGGGGGGGGGGGGGGGACGAGGGGAAATTCTGAAGGGGGGGGGGGTATGTCAGCTAGTTTTTCCTCCTTTTCACGCGGGGGGTATTCGACAAAGGGGGGGGGGTGCGGGGGTACGGGGGCCGACGATGGGAGGGCGAAAAAAAAACAAAACGCCAAAAAGAAAACCAAACGGGCGGGCAAAAAAAAGCATGGGGTAGAGGATCGGGAGGAGGTTTATGGGATACAGGAAGAGTGAACGTTGAAAAAAAAATTGGAAAAAGTGCCGGATTAAACAAACCCACGAAGCGAATAAAATGATTATCCCACGGTTTCCTCAAAGGGGAATGTGGAGTTGGTTTACCAAGGCCCACGTCCCACCGGGGGGCGGTTACAACCAACGCAGGGGGACATCATTAATCCCCCACCCCCCCACCCCACACACACAAAACACATAAAATACAACACACTTTACAGAAAATTAACACACACCCACCACCACAACCCCCCACACACAACCAACACCCACACACACACACACATATACTAAAACATATTAATTGTTTAAAGAGCCTGTGAGAATGGGGACCCTTACAAAGAGCTTGGTTGTGGGAATGTTGGAGCTTTTGGGGGGCGTTTTAATGGAGTGGACAAAACACCCCAATATTATCCTTTTGCCTAAAGTGTATATTTAAAAAACGGAATGGAGTGAGGCCTGGGTTATTTCCAGGGAAAGGGCGATGGTTGTTGTTTCCTTAGCGCTTCCCCTTAAGGAACCCCCTCCTAATTTTGCATGTATTCGTGCAGGAGGGGTCTGCGGGATAAAACCAAAAACGTTATACCCCAACGTATTTAGCATGTGGGGGACAAAGGGCCCTTTTCATATTATAGTTTTTTACTTGTGAAAAAAAAAAAGGGTAAAAAGGCAACCAACCACCTTTGTAGTTGGGTCTAGTGTGGGGGGAGGGAAGAGGGATAAAATAAAAATGAAAACATGGGGACACGTGGCCCATATGTGTGTTGGGGGGGTGTTGTGTGGTCGTGTTTGTGGTTGGTGTGATTTATAAAAAGGCCACGTTTTGACATTGTGTCAGGATTATATGAAAAATCAGTAAAAATAAAAAAAAGGAGAAATATAGAAATAACCATTTAAAAAACGTTTCATATTCCAGTAATATCATTGTTAAAAGGGCTATAGCTTGTTATATTTGATAAAAAATTCATATATTTTCATTCCGGGGGGGGAAAACAAAAAAACTGATTTGGGGGGACCAAGTGTATAGTATTTTTACATTCCAGGAACTGAATTTCAATCATTTTAGTTGTTGTTCCCATGTTCCATTTTGTTCATCTTTTCTAAAAACCAATTGAATCTTTTCCAAAACCGTAAGGAAAGAAAAAAAATTAAAAAAACAAACAGCAGCCCCCCCCTGTGTGGGAAATTTACGACTTTTTTATTTTTATTTTTTAAGTTTACGTGGATTTTAACTGTCTTGCGAAAAACCTTGCTTAAAAAAACTTCTTCTGTGTTCATGCCTTCGATATCTGGTTTGCATGTTGTTCCCTGGGCTAAGGGGACCCTGGCCCACAACGAGAGCAAAAATTTATCGCGAGGGGGCTTAAACACCTATACTGCCCCGCGAAATGTAAAACCAACCAGAATGGGCGCCCCCCCCCCACGGCCGGGCCAAAGGTCCGGGCAGATTTACTACCCTTTACTGTAAAAGAGTCTTGGAGGCCTTAGCCTCAAAAAAGAGGAGCAAGAAAGAAGGGAAAGGCCTCCGAAACGCGGTCGGTATTTTTTTTTTTATTATTATATCTAGTTCATTTAAAACTGATTTATTTATTTATTATTATCATTAACTTTTTTTATCGGTTGGGGGACAGAGTTTAACCTTTTTCTATGACGAAAAAAAGTTTTTGGTTTTGGTTTCCGTTCTTGAAGGATAGGATAAGGATAGGTTTCAAAGCCCAACAAAGTTATGCTTAATAACCAAAGCTGGCGTATTGTTCTAAGGCCCAAAAGGAAAAAAACCCAAAAGCCGAGGGGGGAGAGGCCATAATCCATGTCCCCCTCTGCCAGGAGAACATCTTGGCGTAAAGTGGGACCTTGGTGAGCGTTTAAGGGTTTTTTCAAGGCGGGTTTCGAGGGGGGGGGGGAACGGGGGGGAGCGAAGGTATTAAAACATGCGGAACCAATGTGGGGGAGGGTCGTCGATGTTTATTTTTTTTCGTATGAAAAAAAACAAGGCATTTTTTGGTTTAATCATTTCATGCCAAATTTATATGGAACTTGTCTCCTATTATGATTCCATGGGAAAGTAAACGGAAATTAAGACGTGCAAAAAGATCCAAAGTTTACCCATTTTTTTTAATTTTTTTGCCCTATTAGTTGTTACCTGATTAATTTGGTCTATTGACACTTCTTCTTTTTCTTAATTTTTATTGCTAAATCAATTATTGTTAATTAGCAACCTGAACTTAATTTTAATGGGCCCAAAATAATGATTTAATACTAATAAATTAGTAAAAACGATAATAGGTGGTATCATTTCCGCATTATGGGTTAGTATTATATTTGTTTTTATCTTCCAGGTTTCCATTTTAGTGTCATCATTCTTACTCATTTCATTTTTATCCATTATTTTTTAATTCGTTTTCATCTTTATCGTCCAAGGCATTTTATTGTTAATTTACCAATTTTATCCATCAATTCTGCATTCATTAATTTCCCCTCCTCAACCATTTTTCCTTTTCCATTCCCCAACCATCATTAAAAAATTCGAAATAGTCCACTGGTGTTAGGGGTGACCGTTTTTGTCGTTAAACTTAAGGGTTTTAAAGGTCCCGGTTTTTTTCAAACAGAAAACATCCAGGGATAACTACATGAGTATAAGGCAAGTAATTTTTACGGTTTCTTGATATTTGGTGGTTCTCGGTGCCATTTTTTCTTGTGACATCTCAGCTGATAAAAGAAAGATATTTATGATTTTCTAACATGATTTTAGCGTTGTCTGTTATACTGAAAATGTTACGTATACATAAATAACGAACATTATAACAGGCAAATTTTGTTGTCTTATAAAAAAACAATTTTTTTTTACCTCATAATGTAAAAGCAGAAAAAAAAAATTCAAACTTTAACCGTTTAAAATCACAAAAATTTTTAACATTTTTTTAATTTCACCTTTCCTTCTTTTTCTCTTCACAATCTTTTCATTTTTCCCACATTCCCCCACATTTTTCAAAACAAAGAACAGACAAATAAAGTTGAGGTAATAAACGCCAGTTCCGGATTTCCCACGTAAACAAGCGAATAAAGGGGCGGAGGGGGGGGGTGGGGACCCCCAGGCCATGGGCGCCACGGAAAATACGGATTGATTCCCAACATTTTTTTTCTTTCCCCACTGTATTAAAAGGGATTTATAAAAACATATCGGGGCCTTCCAATAGGGGGATAATAACGGCCGGGATCGATGAGGGTTATGGTACCAAGGCTCAGGGAGGGGTTTTTGGGGGTTTTTTTTTACATAGGGGGGGCCGATGGGTTTGTTGGATTCTTCAAAAAGGGGGATTGGGTAAAGGGAAGAGGGAGGGTTCAATTTATAAAAACGATTACTAACACAACTTTTCTTTAATATTCATACAAAAATTAGGAAAAAAAACAAAACAAGAGGGTTAAAAAGGGGGCATTAATAAAATATAAAACAACTTGAAAAAACCAGGAAAAATAAACTTAACTGGAAGGAGATGATTGATTTAAGGGCTGAATAATATATAGGGGGGGGGGGAAAAGTTGGGTTCGCCATGGGAAAATAATTTCTCTTCTTTCTTTTTTCCTCATCCTCCGTTCGTGTTTCCCGTTTCCCGTTGTGGTTGTGGGAGGGAGGAGGATTTTCCATGGGGGCGAAAAAAAAACCCACTTCCCCTATTATATAATTTTTCCAACAAAGGGGCCTTCATTTCATACATCTTTCTCAAGTTATTATTTTCTGGTTTCAAGGTGTTTATATTTATGATTATGCCGTAAACCTCTTGTTGTTTTCTATTTTGTAAAATGATATTAAAGTAAAAGTGTTTAGTAACTCGGTTTATAAAAATGGGACCTCTTCTTTCTTACCCTTCCATCCCCTTTTTTTTGGGAGAATTTCCCCACAAAAAAACCATCGCCCTTATGTTTACCCAAAAACCTTCCCTGGAAGGCTTGGTTTACCCCCATACCCTTCAATCGATCGCCGTAGATGCCCTATTGGAGGGGCCCCGATATGTTTATTAAAATTTCCCGTTTATGTACCAGGAGGAAAAAATGGTGGGAAAATTCATCGTATTTTCGTGGGCGCCCCCATGCTGTTTCTGCCCCGGCTATTCCGCTGTTTTTTTTACGTTGATCGGACTGCGTTTTAACTACCTCACTTTATTTCGTTCTTGTTTTGAAACAATGGGGAAATTGTGGGGAAAATTGAAAGGATTGTGGAGAGAAAAGACGGACAGGTGAATAAAAAATGTAAAAAATTTTGTGATTTACGTTAAGTTATTTTTTTGCCTTTTTAAACATATGAGTAAAAAAATTTGTTTTTATAAAAAAAACAAAAATGCCTTTTTTTTTTATTGTAGGTATTATTTATAGAAAACTTTTTTCAGTATTACAGAACACGCATAAAAATCATTTGAAATCATAAATATCTTTCTTTTATAAAACTGGAGATTCAAAAAAGAAAATGGCCCGAGAACAACAAAAAATCAAAACCGTATTACTTTGCCTATAAAACTAATGTAGTTTCCTGATGTTTCTGTTGAAAAAAAAAACGGGACTTAAAAAAAAATTTTGTTACAGAAAAAACGGTCTACACCCGTGGAAATATTTCGAATTTTTTTTATGGGGTGATGGAAGGGAAAAATGGTTGGGGGGAGGGGAATTATGATGCAAGATGATGATTAATGGTAAATTAACATAATGCTGACGATAAAAGATGACGATTTAAAAATAAAAGAAAAATGATGATAAAGATGGATGACTAATAGGAACTGAAAAATAAAAAAAAAAAAATAATAAATAAAACATAATTTCGGGATGATACCACTATTTTCCGTTTACTATTATTATTTTTTATCATTATTTGGGCATTATTAGTTTCATGGGCTATTAACCAATAATTGATAGCAATAAAAAAAAAGAAAAAAGAGGGGTCAATAGCAAAAATATCAGGTACAACTAATAGGGCAAATTAAAATGTTTTAAATTTGGGAATTTTTTTGGGACGTCTATTTCCGTTAAATTTCCATGAATCATAATAGAACAAGTCATATAAATTTGCATGAATGATTACCAAATGCTGTTCATACGAAAATAACATCGACGCTCACTTGTTCCAATGTTAATACCTCGCTCCGTCTCGACGCCTGACCCTTAAACGCTCCACAGGTCTTTACGCAAGATTCCTCTGGAGAGGGGACATGGATATGGCCTCCCTCGCTTTTGGGTTTTCTTGCCTAGAAAATACGCAGCTGTATTAGGGAACTGTGCTTGAAAAAACTATCTTTTAGTCTATCTTCAAGAACGGACCAAAAACTTTTTCGTCATAGAAAAGGTAACTCTGTCACCGATAAAAAATATGATAATAATAAATAAATAAGTCAGTAATGACTAAGAATAATAATAAAAAAAATACCGCTTTCGAGGCTTCTTCCTTGCTCCTCTTTTGAGCTAAGGCAAGACTTACAGTAAAGGTAGTAATCTGCGACTGGCCCAGCGTGCGCCATTCTGTGTTTACATTCGCGAGTATAGGTTTAAGCCTCGCGATAATTTGCTTCTCGTGTGGCAGGTCCCTTTAGCTCAGGGAAACACAAATGCAAACCAGATATCGAAGCAATGAAACACAGAGAAGTTTTTAAGCAAGGTTTCGAAGACAGTAAAAAATCACTAAACAAAAAAAAATAAAAATAAAAAAAGTCGTATTTCCGCTGCCTGTTTTTTTTTTTTCTTACGGTTTTTTGAAGATTCAGTGGTTTTAGAAAGATGACCAATGAAAAAATGGGAAAAAACATAAAAATGATGAATAAGTCTGAAATGTAAAAAACTATACAACTGGTCAAATCAGGTTTCCCCCGGATGATATATGATTTTATGAATATAACAAGCTATAGCTACATGATATTACTGGAATAATGTAACGTTTAATGTTTATTCTATATATCTCCGTTATATTTTTACAAATGATTTTATAATCTTACACAATGTCACGTGCTTTAATAACCACACACACAACAAAACACACACACATACACACAACACACAACAACATATGCACGTACCCAGTTTCATTTATTTATCTCTTTCCTCCCACACTAGACATACAAATGTTGTGTGTTGCCTTTTACCCTTTCACAAGTACTATATATTGAAAGGGCTTGTCACATGCTAAATACGTGATACGTTGTGTTATCCGCAGACCCTCTGCACGAATGATAGGAGGTTCCTTAAGGGGAGCTTAAGGAACAAACCACCCGCTCCTGGGACATATAACAGCCTCACTCCATCGTTATTACACTTTAGGAAAAAGGATATATTGGTTGTCTGCATTACGCCCAAAAGCTTCAACATTCACCAAGCCTCTTGTAAGGTCCCATCTCACAGGCTCTTTACAAATTAATATGTTATTGTGGTGTGTGTTGTGGTGTGTGTGGTGGTGTTGTGTGTGTGGTTGTGGTGTGTTGTGTGTGTATTTCTGTATGTGGTGTGTATTTATGTGTGTGTTGTGGGTGGGTGGGGGATTATATGTCTGGGCGTTGTGTTAAGCGTGAAACGTGCTTGTAACACACGTCCACATTCTTTGAGTACGTGATATCATTTATCGCTCGTGTTTGTGAATCGCTTTCCAATTTTTTCAACTTCACTCTTTCCTGTATCAAAAACTCCTCCTCCGATCCCCTAACCATGGCTTTTTTGCCGCCGTTGGTTTTTGGCTTTTTTCTTCCGCCCTCCCCATCGTCCCCCCGGCGTTTTCCCCCCCCCCTTCGGGAAAATACCCCGCGTAAGGAGGAAAAAACTAGCGACAGTCCTTCAGATCCCTCGTCCACGGCCTCCATCCCCTGCCCAAAAATTCCCCCCCACGGATGAAATCCAAGGAATGGGCTGAAAAGGGACGGGTTAACCATGAGGGCAAGGCCTACTGGTTTTTGATTCATGATCAGATTTAAAAATATTATCAGGGGTTTTTAGGTCGCTCTCTCCTGCTTTTTCCCTCTTTTAAACCCAATTTTTCTCATCGCCCGGCGCCCAAATACAAACCCGTTTAACTTTCAATTGCTGTTGTACTTGCTTAACGCCCGTGTCGGGGAATGTTTTGAAAAAGTTCCCAATTTTCCGTAACAGATCTCCCCCAACAAGCACTGGGCCAATTAAGCAGAACGTTAAGTTGTCTTTTTTCCAGTGGTTGATTTAAAACCTCAAACCCAGCCCACGTCTAACAAAGGTCTAGCTAATGCTAAAAAATAAAGAAAAATTTCGATCAATCATCCCCCCAGGAACCATGTTTTATTTGTATAGTTCCCCTGACATGTAGCTTTTTTTTTCGTCATCTCTTTTTTTTATTCACTATTTTATTTTTTGTTTTTATATATCAATTTCAACTTATTATTAGTTTTTTTTTCCATTTTATGTTTTAAAAAGAGAAAGATGAGAGAAAGGATATTTTTTTTTTTTAATGACCACATTCCCACCTATAAAAAGGCTTATTCTTATGGAATAAAGCTAAAACCGGGGGAAACTGATTATCCACCTTTTTTGAGAAACCCTCGTCTCAAGAATTTCCTGTTGCTCGAAATTAA
This sequence comes from Penaeus monodon, assembly GCF_015228065.2. Classification (NCBI taxonomy): domain Eukaryota; kingdom Metazoa; phylum Arthropoda; class Malacostraca; order Decapoda; family Penaeidae; genus Penaeus; species Penaeus monodon. The sequence goes on from NC_051393.1 coordinate 20,938,583, forward strand.
TCGTTTCAAAGTGGGGGTATCACACACACTTTGGCCCCTTTTTAGGGTGATAACAGATAATGCCGGCCCATGTACTGAACACATCGAAACTTGACTTTTATCCGGCCCCTTTTTATCGACACGAAAGAAACTGAAATCCAGGGGCAAGAGGTGTGCTGAGCTTTGGCCTCCGTTTTTTTCGGAAAGGAAGTCTTGCGTCCGTTATGAATCTTCCGCATATTCCCTTTTTCTGATTTTTGTTTTTCCACTGTTTTTCTTCTTCTAAAGTTTTTT
>NC_051393.1:20938955-20943955 GCF_015228065.2 Penaeus monodon
ATCAAAATGACTACAAGAAACGAAAATGAAAGAAATAAAGAAAAAAATACATAAACGCAAACACGAAAGACCACAGCCAGAAGCTCCATGCAGTGTATACTGCAGATCGAAACACGTTCAGGACATGTCAGAAGGCGGAGTCAAGTCACGCACTCTTGGAGAACTCCCCCCTCCCCCTCTTCTCTCCTTTTCCATCACCAATACACGCCTACTCCCTCTCCCCCCCCTCACACACACCCCCTACGCCCACGCATATCGCTCTTATTCCTTTTTGGAAGGCCGCCCACATATGCTGCCCCTCCTCACAACCCCCTCTCCTGTCCCTCGCTATCTCTCTTCCTTAACCCCTTTCTTTTCCTCTTCTTCTCTCTCTCTCTCTCTCTCTCTCTCTCTCTCTCTCTCTCTCTAAACTTCCCAATCTTACTCAACTTCTCACTGTCACCTAACTTCTTACTCTCTCTTTCTCTCCCCTTCTCCATCTCCATCTCCGACTCCCGCCTTCCCTCTCTCCCTCTCCTTTTCCCATTCTCCCCTCCTTATCCCTCTATCCCTCTCATTTTACCTTTCACCCTCTCCTATTTTCCTCTCTCACTCTCCTTTTTCCTCTTCCCCTCTCCTTTTCCCTCTCTCCCACTCTCCTTTTCCCTCTCCCACTTTCCTTTTCCCTCTCTCCCTTTCCTTTTCGCTCTCTCTCTCCTTTTTCCTCTCTCTCTCTCTCCTTTTCCCTTGTTCCCTCTCTTCTCACTCCCTCCCTCACCTTTTTCCTCTACTCCTCTCCTTTACCTTCTTTCTCTCTCCTTCTCCTCCTCCCCTATCCTTCTCTCTCTCTCTCTCTCTCTCTCTCTCTCTCTCTCTCTCTCTCTCTCTCCTCTCTCTCTCTCTCTCTCTCCTCTCTTTTCTCCCTACTTTGCTCCCCCCCCCCCCTCGCACTTACCTATCCATCTTTAAACACAATTTCTTTTATATAACCCTACAACCTCCGTAAGCGTTGCCCTAAAGAGTAACCATATAACCGTAAGAGGATTAGCAAGGACATCGGGAGGAATGAGTGGAAAAGGGAGAGGGGGGGAGGTAAAGGGAAAGGGAAAGGGGGGAAGAGGAAAGAGCAGTTAAAGAGAAAGAAAGGAGAAAAGGAAAGGAACAGAAAAAAATTTAAGAAACAAGACGGAAGGTCACGATAGGGATCAGAGGGAAAGACTCACCACGAAGGAGAAGGGAGGGGTGGGGGTTGGAGGGGAGGGGAAGGGAGGGGAAGAGAGGGGAGGGGAAGGAAGGGGAGAGGAGGGGAGGGGGGAGGAGAGGAGAGGAGAGAGGTAGAGAAAAAGGAAGAGGGGCGAGGAGGAAAGAGGGGAGAAGGGGGAAGAGGGGAGAAAAGGGGGACAGAGTGCGCAGACTCGGCCACACTACACGCGGGTTGGTGTGACGGGAGGCACAAGCTCCGCCCTCGCCCTCTGCTTCCCCTCCCCTCGTCCCCACCCTACCCCTTCCCCTCCCCACTCCCCTTCTCCCCGCCCTCCCCAGCGACGCCCACGCAGCTCCATTCACAAGCCGCCCCCGCACACCACACGGTACAGCAGTACACACACATACACACACACACACACATACGCACATACGTTCACAGGTGTTCATTCATCTGCTGGCACACATGCGCGCGCACTTGTTTACATAGAGGTTGCCGTAGAGTGCGGTTACATAGGCATTTATTTTTACCTTCTATATCTGTTCACCTTTTTTGCCATGTGGTTGTGATATGGAAATATACAAAGCATTTTTCCTCTTTTACATCAACTGGTATTTACGCTAATATTTATGAGTAACCGTGAGTGTTAACCAAATGCTAATGTTGGGTTATATAAAGTCCATCTACATATGTAACAGCATATTTCAAAAATAAGTTCTTTCTCCTCTTTATTTCTATTTCTTCTTCTACTTCTATCTATCCCCTTATTTATTCACTCTCTCTCTCTCTCTCTCTCTCTCTCTCTCTCTCTCTCTCTCTCTTTCTCTCTCTTTCCCTCTCTTTCCCTCTCATTCTCTCTCTTTCCCTCTCATCTCTCTCTCTTTCCCTCTCATTCTCTCTCTCTTTCCCTCTCATTCTCTCTCTTTCCCTCTCATTCTCTCTCTTTCCCTCTCTTTCTCTTTCTCTCTCTCTTTCTCTTTCTCCCTCTCTCTTTCTCTTTCTCCTTCTCTTTTTTTCTTTCTCCCTCTCTCTTTCTCTTTCTCCCTCTCTCTTTCTCTCTCTCTTCTCTCTCTCTCTCTTTCTCTCTCTCATCCATACAGTATATTTCATCAGCTCCATTCTCCTGTGTAATGTGTGTGATATGTGTGTGTGTGTGTGTGTGTGTGTGTGTGTGTGTGTGTGTGTGTGTGTGTGTTGTGTGTGTGTGTGTGTGTGGTGTTTTGTGAAAAGAGAGAGAGAGAGAGAGAGAGAGAGAGAGAGAGAGAGAGAGAGAGAGAGAGAGAGAGAGAGAAGGGAGAGAGAGAGAGAGAGAGTTTGTCAGCTATCTCACGAGCAGCCCGAGAGCCAGCGACACTCCGTCACCGCGAGAGCCAGCGACCGAGGCTGCCATGTGTCGCCGCCGCATTCGGGACCCCGGGCTGAGGACTTGGCGTGGGCCGGGCAGGATGACTCAGGGCGAGGGGGCGTATCGATTGCGATAATCCTCCTGGCACGAGGCTGACCCAGGGTGACCCAGTGTGATCCAATATGACCCCGCTGACCTCCTCGCGCAGTGGCACTCGCTATTCGCCCGGCGTGCCATACGTCGCTCTCACACTCGCGATTCGTTCTTTGCTGTTCGTTGTTCATTCAGATCATAAGCATGCAGATATACACTAACATGACACATACATGGACATGGAAAGTCAGTACAGCACTCTCTCTCTCTCTCTCTCTCTCTCTCTCTCTCTCTCTCTCTCTCTCTCTCTCTCTCTCTCTCTCTCTCTCTCTCTCTCTCTCTCTCTCTCTCTCATCCATGCAGTATATTTCATCAGCTCCATTCTCCTCCCAACAATTCACAACTCCAGCTACTGTACACACACACACACACACACATATATATATATATATATATATATATATATATATATATATATATATATATATATATATATATATATATATATATATATAAATCATAGCCACAACCACGACCACAATCTTTTACCCATAATAAAATAAAACAAAAAATAACAACGATGGCGATGGCCCACCCCCACTCACACTCTCCCCGCAACACCTCCCTCCCTCCCTTCCTCTCCCCCTCCCATAACACTTTCCACCCTCCCTCCGTCTCCCACAACACCTCTCCCTCTCTCCTCCCTCTCACACCTCTCTCCCTCTCCCCCTCCCCCTCCCACAAAACCTCCTTCCCTCCCTCCGCCCTCTCCCACAACACACCCTCCTGCCTGCATCCGCCTGCCTAGATACTATTGGGGAAGGGAAGGGGCAGCAGCACAGGAAGAGTGCATTAACCGCGACATCAGACGAAGGGAAATGACTTGACATGCTGGAGGCACTCGGGGCGATCCCCTTGCTGCACACCCAGCCAGAAGAAACGGGGGCGGGGGAGGGGAGGGGCGGGAGGGAGGAAGGAAGGGAGGAGGGAGGGAGGAAATGAGTAGGAATGAGGGAGGGAAGGAGGAGGAGGAGGAGGGAGTAAGGGGAAAATGAGAGGAGGGGGTGAGAGGGAGGAATGAGAGGGAGGGAGGGAGGGAGGGAGAAAGGGAAGGGGGGAGGAGGGAGGGAGGGAAAGACGGAGGGTGGGAGGGGAGTGAGGGAGGAAGGAAGGGAGAAATGAGAGGATGGAGGGAGGAAGAGAGAAAGGGAGGGATGGAATGAGGGGGAAGGGAAGAGAAGAAAAGAACAGATAAATAGATAGATAGATAGAGGGGGAGGGGGGAGGAGGGAGAGAGGAAGGGAGGAGAGAGTGAGAGTGAGAGAGAGAGAGAGAGCGTAAAAGAGAGAGAGAGAGAGCGTAAGAGAGAGCGAGAGCATAAGAGAGAGAGAGCGTAAGAGAGAGAGAGAGCGTAAGAGAGAGAGAGAGCGTAAGAGAGAGAGAGAGCGTAAGAGAGAGAGAGCGTAAGAGAGAAAAAAGAGAGAGAGAGAGAGCGTAAGAGAGAGAGAGAGCGTAAGAGAGAGAGAGAGCGTAAGAGAGAGAGAGCGTAAGAGAGAGAGAGAGAGCTAAGAGAGAGCATAAGAGAGAGCTAAGAGGAGAGAGAGAGAGAGAGAGAGAGAGAGAGAGAGAGAGAGAGAGAGAGAGAGAGAGAGAGAGAGAGAGAGGAGAGAACATTTACAGCGAGAACAGAACTTTGCCACCATGACCAACGAACCAATGACTGCTGAGCAACTGCATATGCCCCCTGCCACACCCTCTCCCCCCCCCCCTAAAAAAGGAAATGACGAAACAGCCAAAGAATGAGGAAAAGACACTCATCGATGAATGAGGAGGAGGGAGGAGAAGGAAATGAGCATTCAAGGAAAGTCAAACCATCGGGAAGGAAGTGATGCAAGACATTAAATAAATACGATAATGCGATAGACAGATTGATTGATTGATTGACACACTGATATATAGATAGACAGACTGATAGATAGATGAAGAGATAGATAGATTGACAGAGGTAGACAGATAGATATACGGTGGATTAGCATGATGTGGGTTAAAAAGACGTTTATGAAAAGGCGTCAGAAAAGAAGATGCTTAAGAAAAGAAAAGACCAAAAAGAAAACATTCAAAACACAGAAAAAAGGCAAACAAGAGACCAGCAACAGACCAGCAAAAATTACAGAAGATAAACAAGATAAACGAAAGCCAAACAAAAACTGGCAAAGCAAAACATAGAAATGAAAAGGAACGAAAACAAAAGGCGGACAAGAAAATGAACATGATAAACAGAGACTATCAAGTAAACTGATTACAAAACACAGACAAAAACAGGCATCAGAAGAAATACACAGAAAAAAAAACGGAACTCAAAAACAACCAATGATCAGG
>NC_051393.1:20978105-20985605 GCF_015228065.2 Penaeus monodon
ATATCATTGATATCGTAATCATCATAATGTTATTAAAATGCTAATATCAATAATGACAATTTTTTTCTTAAATCAAGAAGAGTGGTAAACAGGAGAGATAGGTAGGACTAATAATAGACTCCGTAGTGACTAAGCACTTGTAGAGCCATCTATGTATAAAGACAATTAATAAACTAATCTTACAGTGGGCACAGCATGTGTTCTTGCTATCCGGGCTGGTTGGCTTAAGCATTAATTTGACTGTGATCCTTTTTCTGAATGTGAATATTAAACATATTAATAATCATAATAAACAAAAATATCAATGTAAATACTATATCAATATTAACATCCAGTATGAATAAACTGCTTACTCTCCACCCTTCCATACAGATGAAAATGAATAAACAGCCAGTTTTAACATTATAGAATTTTCTTTCTTTAAATAGACTGATGTATAGAAAAAGAGACAGATTCACAGAAACTTGAAGTAAGTCTTTACTTACAAGTGAAAACTTTTCTTAGCTTTAGTGAATCAGTGTCAACAGTATACGGACAGTCAAGACAGAGTTGGCTGAGATGATTTTGCCTACAAAGATCATATCACATACACTCTATTTGATTATATATTTCCTCCTGGTTAAAAAGACATCCTCGCACAATGCAATTAGATGCAATACTACAAACACTCAGACTAATACTTCCTGAGGTGGGAAATGGGTTACACAAAGTGCAACAGCTGAAAGCCACCTGGAAACTCTTGAACATAGAAACTCTTAGAACCATTTTGAGAAACCTGAAATGTCTTTAGCATCATATTGAGCTAGGTTGAAAAGCACTCAATTACACACCAAAGATGTCTCTGATCTTGCATTACTAGCATACCTGGTACGGTTAACAAGAAAGTAGACTAAATTAGCTGATAGATTCACTTATTCTCGATAAACTTTCACCACTTTTTATAGCCCAATTAAAAGATGCATCAGAGGAATTTGATGTTACTTGAACACCCACACTTGCTGCAGCCAAGCCTTTATCATGCTTTGATCTCAGCGACAAGTCCTGCACTTTATAGTCTGGACTGAGGTAAACGTCTGGTTAGGTTCATCAATCTCAATTCTTAAGGTGAGCATATGCCATCTCTGCCTCCTGGCTACATCCATGTTGTTTACTTATATACAAATAGATCTGAGGATCTAGCAGCAGAACTAATAATCTTCCCACAACATATATGCATGTGCATATGTGTGTATCTTTGTGAATACATCTGCATGTGTATCTGCAAGACACTAGAAATGTGCCATTCTGTGCTAATTAGCCTATGATCATAGGTTTGGTATGTGTGTCTGTGCATATAAATGAGACTGAGATTCACAGTGCATCAGACAGTGAGTGAGTGTGACAGTGAGGGACAGGGAGAGGGTTAAGATGAGAATGAAGGTGAGGACGAACATGAGGGTGACAGTCAGGGAAAGGATGATTGTGGGTGTGGGCAAGGACGAGGATGACAGTGGATTGTGCATATGCTTATGTATTTCAAGGATTATATGTATATACTTGCAAGACTACCATATGTGCATATTGAATATGCATATGTAAGAAAGACTATTACAAATTGTGATTAAGTTTTAGTTATTAGTTTAAGGTCTATTTGTATTAGTTTTGTTTTACTTTCCATATTCAGTACCTTAAGAGATTTTTTGGTTTACTACCAATATCAGTCTAATTAAAGAAATGAATAGCAAAGATGATGATAATGCCTTTATCTCCTTACGAAATAAATAAAACTTCAAATATCATGTCAAATTTCTCATTTTAAGGAATGTTCTTTCAAATGACCAATTCAATTTAACTTTAATTTTTAAAACTCACCAATTTGGGAATGAATAATATACTAAAAGTTTAACCTTGTTAAATTCCTGATATTCAAGACTTTACTTGGAGAACAAATACTGATATACCTGTTTGTTAAGGACCACATTCATTTCAAGATGCATTTGTTCTGGCAAATGTTAAATGAACTTGACAGTTTGTTAAAACAGCCTCTTACTATAAAACATACCATGATTTTAAATCTTAAAAATAAAAAATAAAAAATCATAAAAGGAAGTCTAGTAAACTTGGGTGATATTAAATGAGTTATACTTCTACACTAATTTGTATGTATATTCATTTTCATTTTTACTCTTGGTGTTTATAGGTATGTTTTTTGATGAAGAATGCAATTGATTAGAAGAAACATCTGTACTACAAAAGCAAAATCTAGAGAAATAATTACCGATTATAATTTACTTGTGCATTACTAAAACTTTTAAACTTAATGTCAGCACTGAAACAAACATTACTCTGTTTGATTATAGTGTGAGGAATTCATATATAAGGACTAATTTCAAAGGCTAAGTAATCACAGTACAAGCACAAAGCCTCTCATATTTATAGGATGAACAAGTAAGACTTACTTGATTTTTCAAATTACTAAGACAATAATAACTTTGCATTGAATAAAAAATTGGTTTAAAATTGTTTATGGAATTATATGCTTTTTCTTATGTAAAAATATATATTTACAATAAACTAATATACTGGTAATGTCTTTACATCTACAACATATTCTTAGAAAGTAATTTACATGTAGATATAGAAATATGTAGAACTTTAAAAAAACAGTGTCTTTTTAGCTATTTGCTTTAGAATAATTACAGAAAAGGAAATAAAACGAGGTCACTCGAACCTATTCAACTATTTGTTTTAGAATTATTATACAAAAGATATTATAATGATAACATTAGAAAACTATATTTTTTATGATAAAACAACTCTATTATGAAGAAGGAAAGTTCTTGCTAATCACATCTAGTTTGTCTCAAGTAAAATTTTCATTTTTCAATTTCAAAATGTCTATATATACTTGTACTTATTAATTCATGTTTTAAAGAATTTCTTATACAGGTTCAAAGAAACATACAAAGGACATTGTTCATTAACAAACTAGAAGTTGACTTACATGAAACTGATGATTCTATGAAATTTTCCAGTTAATATAATGCTAAAACAAAATTCAAATTTTCATTAGTATTCTTCTAGTACATGTAGTGGTTGTAATATGGTGTATATAACATTGAAAATATACCCTGGAGATCTATCATCAAATAAGCTTTAAGCTGCCTAAGCATTTATGGTGGATACTGGTTGGCCTTTGCCATGACATAAAGCACAGAAACCGCATCAATATGTTTAAGTAAATTCTTTTTAGAAACAAGAATTTTGCCTCACCTTTTTCTAGAATTAATACCCAGTTGAAACCCTGATTGACTAAGGGGGTTCACTCCATTGAATTTGCAGACCCCCAAGAGTTTTTCCATCTCTCTAAGAAGTGAACAATTTATTTACCTATTTAATCAATTAGTTTGACAGCCCCATCTCCCCCCCCTCCCAGAAATTCAGCCCAACTCCACAGAATTTTCCCCAAAATCTGACCCACGCCCAGCCCCTCTCACCCTTGAAAAAAAAAAAAAAAAATCTTCGGGTACTGAAAGCTAGAAAGGTTGGGGAGGTGGGAGTTCACACACTGAAATTAGTGATTAATAAATATAGAATAAATATAAAAAACACAACTATTATATACTAAAAATTCACCATCTGATACACTAACTAAATGAAAATCAAACTGGTCATAATTTTTTAACAGCTCATGACCTGTAGTATGATAATTATTCAGAACAAGACTGTTATGAAGTGCTGCTATGGACCATACATCATGCTGTAGTAGCAAGAGATAACAACCTCCTGTACTCATATACAGCAAGATAGTGCTTAGCATACTTTCTTATTTGACAATGAATCACTCTCGAGATCAACAAGATCTATTTTACTAAAACAAAGGCAGTGGAGGTTTCTTAGCCTTTGAAGAGATGTGAAGTGTGGAAGCTGGAATATTGCTGGACTGAGCCATTTTAGTTCAGTTTTCAGGACTGTGACAACATAATGTGGCCTTCCTTTACTTTTTGTATTTCATTTTTTTTATTAAATTGTTGTGCTTTGGGCAATCTTTGTGTCCACTACCTGAGTTTGTCTCTATCCTCACCCAATCCTATTTGGGACATTTATTCATAGAACTAAAAATTAACAGCACCTGTTACTTATAAGACCCAGAAAAAATCATAGAAATTAATATATCCACAAAACAAAAGAAAAAAAAGAAACATTTTGGTAAAACACAAACAAAACAGAATCAAACCAATATTTAAATGGTTACCAAAATAATAAAACTAACAGCATTTTATTAGTTCTCATAAAATGCACTACTTGCAATGTAAAACATCTAGACCAAGTAAAAGAAAAAGAAACTTTTTATAAGTTTTTTTCTTTTCACATCTCTTGGTCCTAAACTTTGCATATATAGAAATGTCAGCAATAAAGTTTCAGTGATCATGAATTAATCTACATTCAACTTGCCAGTATTTGTCATTATAATTATATGGGGGGAACTTTGGAAACTAGCTTTCTAAACCTTCTGTAATACAATTCCTCTAAACACAAGTAAATGTCAAACGAAAGCTAATATTGCCTAGAAATTTAACTAACGGCAGTGCCAGTTTTCACCCCTCATACAAAACATACATTCTCACAAAATAACTTCCCAGCCTTAACAAAGATCCACCACCTCTACCTACACATAACAATTTCTCCTTCAGCTCCTTACAGGAAAGGAGGAAGACCTATTGACCTTACAGTTCCCACAAGGAAGGGAGGGAGACCCAGCTGACCCCAGAGTTCCTACAAGGGAAGGAGTGAAGCCTGTTGACCCCAGAGTTCCTGCAAGGGGAGGGGGGAAGGAGGCCCGCCTGCTGCCCCTCCAGCATCCCCATCCCATCCTACACAAGGTTCCTCCTCCTGGGTCGTCCCCCTTGCACAGCTACACTCCTCATCTCGCAATTTCCCCTCTCATTTCCACGCTGTATCCCTCCCATGCGGGTCTTTTCCAGCCTGCAGAACGTGCCCTGTGACTGTCAGGGCGCTGGGAGTCATATCACCAGAGATAACGAGGATTTATTTGTCAGACGTTAGGCGTAGTTCGTGTGTGCGGGCGAGGAGACCCAATGTCCCCGCCGCTGAGTTTCCCTTTTTATTCGACAATTGCTTACAGGAAATCAATAAGCCAGCAACGGCACTGTCTTCGTGGCGATGGCACACTTACCTTTCCAGAAGACCCGACCGAATTCAGCTCCTGTGCGAGGGAGGGAGAGGAGAGATAAGCAACGCACCAACTCCTACAGGTTTCACCAAACCAAAACAGTCACAGATAATGTTCTCGTGTTCGGTTCTCTTGAGTCACGCGAGAATTCCTCTCTTTTCGGGATGGCACCGACCACGGACGTCGCCTCCGTGTAACTCTCCTTGAAATTCCCTCACGATGATGCTCCTCTCATCTCGAAAGACACGAGAGAGATCAATCTATGCGTTTTAATACCGGCACTTGAGAAACACATTGGAGGCTTTGGACGCGATGTGTCGATGGCAGCGCTCGCCCTCGCCCCTCCCCCTCCCCGCCCCCTCCACCGCCCCCACCCCTCCCCGCCCGTTCCTCTCCCCGCCACGGCCCCCTCTCCTGCCCACTCCTTCCCCTCCCCCTCCGGCCCTCCCTTCCTCCGCCTCCTCCCGCATCGAGCCGCCCCTCCTCCACCCCTCCCTCCCCGGGAATCCCCCTCCTCCGGTATCACTCTCACCCCCATCCCCTCCCTAGTCATCCCTGCCTCCCTCCTTCCGTTCCTTCCCTCATCTGCCTCCTGGTTCTCCCTCCTTCTACCTACTCCTACCACCCTTCTTCCCACCCTCTCCCCTACCTCTACCTGCTCCTCTCAATCATCCCATCCCTCTTCCTCCTCTTCCCTTCCGACTCTTTCCTTTCCTCCTCTCCTCCTCCCACCCATTCCTTCCTGCTCTAACCCTTCCACCTCATTTTACCTTTCCTTGGCCCTCTTCCCTTCTTCCCTCCTCCTCTCCATCTTCTCTCCTTTCCTCTTCCTTCTGCTAACCTATCGCCTTTGCCCTTGTACCTTTTCTCCTTCCCTCCCTTCTTGCACTTTTTTCTTCCCTCTTTTTCTCGCCTCCTTTCCCCTTCCCCTCCATCCATTTACTCTCACACTTTCCCATTTTCCTCTCTCCCTTCTCCCATCACACCGCAGTTCCCTATCACATGTACACACACACGTATAGTTATACACCCATACGCACACACACACACACACACACACACACACACACACACACACACACACACACACACACACACACACACACACACACACATATATATATATATATATATATATATATATATATATATTTATATATATATATATATATGTATATATATATATATATATATATATATATATATGTGTGTGTGTGTGTATACAAATACGCACGGATACAAAAATATATACACAAAACGCGCACATACATACATACAAAATATATAAATACACACTTATTACATCCCACACATGAATACACACACACACACACACACACACACACACACACACACACACACACACACACACACACACACACACACACACACACACACACACACACACACTCAAACATACATCACTCTGGCGCCACGTTTGAACCGCAAAGAAAACCATTCTTTGAAACCAACGGGTTCAGGCCCTTAGGTCTTGACAGCAGGGGGAAGAGAGAGAGAGAGAGAGAGAGAGAGAGAGAGAGAGAGAGAGAGAGAGAGAGAGAGAGAGAGAGAGAGAGAGAGAAAAGCAGGAAGGGGGGGGCAGAAAGAGTAGAGTGAGGGTTACAGTGAGAGAAAGGAGGAGGAGGAGGAGGAGAGAGAGAGAGAGAGAGAGAGAGAGAGAGAGAGAGAGAGAGAGAGAGAGAGAGAGAGAGAGAAGGGGGGAGGGGGCGAAAGAGAGGGGAAGGAAAACATCACAAACGACTCAAAATTCCTTCATGGTGAGAAACGGTTCGGGACTCAGGTGCTGTTACTGTAAATCAATAGAGGCCGACTGGGACGCTCGTTGCTGTGATCAATCGAAGTGAAATTAATCTCTCACTGAACTCTGAATTTTTAATCACATCATTATTTCTTAAAAAAAAATCTCAAGAATCTGGGAATAACACGAAGCGGCAGAGAAAACACCATGTCCATCTGTTCCGAGAGAAGACATAACAAAACGAGAATAAAAGGGGTTCGTTGTTTTACTGACCATCAGTGTTCAGGGTGCGGTCAGGGTGACTCATATGTCCAGACGCGTTGTATATGCGAGCTGTGTTAGCTATTGTTCGTCTCGTATAGGTTTACACTAATTCATTGTTATTTATTTTTTACTTACTTATTTACTGATACTTCCTGCTTGACATTTTCTTGGTTTTAGTGTTTGATGTTTACAACAAAATGTAGTGTGTGTGCTACTAAATCTAATAGTTTTCTTTTTCCTTTTTTGTTATTCACTCCTTTTATTCATTCTTAGTTCACCTGTTCAAAGGCGATGTACTGAAAAT
>NC_051393.1:21000605-21018105 GCF_015228065.2 Penaeus monodon
CTTTTCTTATATCTTTTAGTATGAATTAACTTTTTTGTGCAAAGTAACTTTTTTACCACCTCTATCTGAATTATACCCTCAGGAATGTAAGGTACAGGTGCGATTAACAATGTGTCGAGAAAATGTTGAGAATCTGTTTTGTCTGTTTTACATGTGCACTTCTACTTAACCACAAAGTAAAAGATCGTCATCGTAGATCTTCAAAACAAACCCTTTGTTGATCAACGTGACCGTAAACCTATTTATGCCTTTTTCATTGGGTTGGAGATGCAATTCAGAGGGCTTTTTTTATTTTAAAAAATTCTGCTGTGTCAACACCTAAGGTCATTAGGATCGAATTCAAAATATAATGATAGGGTGGGGCTTGGGGGTAAAGCCCTAAAATAATGGTTAATGCTTAGAAGAAATAAATGTGCTATACATCAAAGGTCATATAACACTATGGAAACACGTTGTGTTAAAAAGGATGGAAATGAGTTAATGCCTAGGATGTGATGAGAGATGTCAAAAGTTGTAGAATGCTGTAGGATAGAATGGTAATGAAAAGGGTATAGAGGGGGAGTAAATGGAATACAGTGGGGATTTGTAAAGGAGATGGGGTCAAAGGTATAGGGCGATTAAATCAAATGGAGAGTGTGTCTGAGGAAGGAAAAGCAACACTGTATGAGGGAAATTGCAGAAGAGCCATTATGAAACAAGCAAAGGGTAATACAGATAGAAATGGAAGTTGTACAAGTAGGAGAAGAATCCAGAGAATGAGATAAGGGAACAGGTGAAGGCAGTGAAATATCATGAATGTCAGGAGGGGAGGGACCTGGAGAAGGACATTCTGGTGGCATCCAGGTGGGAGTCGTAAGGATTATGGGGAAGAGAGAGGGAATGGTGATGCACATGGAGGGGGATGGATATCAGCAAAGACTGAATGCAGCGAGAGTAGGAATAGAGGGAATAGACGGTGGATGAGGGAGTGGAACTTTCTTTTGGGTCATGTTTAGGAAGATTTGGATGTCTTCAGGAGTTTCTGGAGGGGAGTTGGGTTGGAAGGTCTGAGAAATAAAGGTAGGCACTGGGGATCTGGATTTAGACTAGAAAAGGAATTTGACTTAAGGAGAGAGGGATTAGAGATAGGATGGTTTAGGGGAGAGGGAAGAGATACTGGGGAGATGCTGAAACTTCTTGAAAAGATGGGAGTGGAGTGGAGTGAAGTAGTTTTGGAAAGAGAAAAATCTCACCAGAATGCTTCTTGTCTGGTCTCCTGTAGAGTGAGGCCTAGTTTGAATGAGAACTGCTACAGATTTGAGCTTGATGGCAGGGCAGCCAACAGTTCTGACACTACCAGGGATGGGGTCGATAGTTTTGGACAGGGCAGACACTCCACCGATATAAACCTTTTGGGGGAGGTCATGTCTACAGAAACTAATCTTAGCAATAGTGGTGTATGACTTACATTGGCCTCTGGGAAGAATAGCGTAGAACTGGACTGCTACTGCATCATAGTCAAGAAGGCAAGTGAGCAAGTCGTTTTCATAGTCTGACCATTCCTTGTCATAGACAGGACAATCAGTTGGGGAGAAGGAAGCAATTCCAGTACAAGTATTAAGAGAGGAGTGAGGCTGTGCAGGAATAGGTTTGCCAGTCAGGGTAGATAGTGCACGAATTTGGGACTCAGATTTAACTGTGACGAGACATAAATGATTGAACCAACTGCAAAAGGAAACTTTGCCTATTTGTTTATGGAGACATTGTAGGAAGAAAAAGGTATTGTCAGAGTATGGGGCTGTAGGGGAAATCACAAAGAACTGAACCCAGGCAAAAGGTTAGCAGATGTGGAACAGTAGAAGGACGAGGGCGGGAGGAAGATAGGGTGGTGTGGAGAGAGGTAGTTCTGTTGAGAGCAGGACAATAAGGATAAATAGTAGTAATAGGGGGATGGGGTTAGACAATGAAGAAGACTGTGTACTAGGAGATGGAGTGAAGGATGTTGGGAGAGAGATAAGAGTGTAGTCTGAAGGTTGAGTAATGAACTGGGTGGACGATTTGGAATGGATAGAGTTGACTGCAAAAATCAAGGAGGGGGTATTAGTATCAGTGGTTGGGGCCGTGGTCAAAGGAGAGGCAGGGGTCAGGAAACCAGCGAAGGGGCAAGCCTTATCTGCCGGGTCATGTGTACAGCCGCCATAAGAAACCGCGTGGTCTGTGTGGTACTGCTATAAAAGTGGCAACACGCTAGAGCACATTGAGCAGGAAGTTCCGTTACATGTAGTGGACTCCCGTGCCCAGCAGCAGGATGTTCCCAATTATGCTGAGAGATTTCTAATACCTGTCACTGAGAGGTTAATGCCCTAATAAGGGTAAAAAGCATTTATTATTGGTCATGGTGAGCCTGAAATAAAAGGGGAGAGGAAACGGTCTACCCCTCAGGTCCCCATGAGGGGTAAGGACTAAGCGATTAACCAAGGGAATACCATGCCCATGGATCCTGGAGGCTGTTCATGACTTACACAAAGCCAGCCTTTCATCCTTTCTCTTATGATATTTTCTGAGCTAAATAATGTAGTTTTCAACAAATACAACCATTTGAGATGGAAATATCACAGGAATAAGCAATTTTTTTAAATGCTGAACCCCACATTAAGATCATGCTTTTTTTGCACTGGAGGTGAAATTATAACATGTTCCATATATCATATATCCATATCCAGAAACCATTCATCTGCAGTTTGATGATTATATTAAACTTATCATTGACTTGCTTATGTGAAGAGAGACAAGAAAAGAAGACTTTTCAATATCTAAAAAAAATTCCTTTCACCACTGTTCAAACTATTAAACCGCCAATGAGAAGAGATATAGATTGTATCAGTGCATATTATGATATACATCATTAAACCAGTACCTGGAACCATAGGTCATATTAACAGGACCCATGTAAATAACCTTTGGTAAAATAGTAAAACAAATATTTGTTAGTTCACTAAATGAGAGTGCTTTGTGTTAAAAGTTTGCCTGGGGCACTAATGGCTCAAACAAAGTACAATGTATTCAACAAATCAATGCTATCTTTGTGTAAGATATTGGGCTACTAGTGAGGCACTGATATTAACTTTCAACCTATCCCAAAGAAGGAATTGTGATGGCAGAGATGCAGCCTCTTACCCTAACATGGGGAACAGGTTTTAAAAAATCAACAAAACCATGTGATGAGAATCCCACAAGCAGAAAGAAAGCTTCCCCTCACCCCTGTATTAACATCACTGAGTATTCTTTGATTACCATATTGTAGGATATGAGAAATAAAACTATCTACTAATACTTGTACTTCAATAAATAGTGTATGAAAAAAAATATATAAAGAAAACTGAATGATGCAAAAGGAGTTCCAGTCATAACAATATATACACACATATATGATTGTGAATATCTTCAAAACACTAAAATCTGACAGTAGTATTCATATCTTCTGCTTCCTGTGAAGTATAAACCTCTAAAGCTGCTAAAACTAATACATTTTTTAGACAATGAGCCTCAGTAAGAAACTAATGAAACATGTGCATGATTACAATACATTGTATTTCATAGTTTACAGACATTTTCCTTTTATTCACATATCCCTGAATAATTTGTATTTAACTTATTGTTACCAATGGATAAAGAAAAACAATAAAGATGAATTCTTAAACAGGAAAACAAAACCTTTATTATATGAACAATAATAATATCTAAAAGCAAATGCTACTGAATGGTAATCATTGATCTACAAAGCATTTTCAATAAAAATGAGTTGATATGACACAGCAATTTTTGCTAATATCCCTCTCAGTAACAATAACAATTGTAATAAAAATTAATAGAAAAAGGGGGGGGATCTAATTCTTTCACTCAACATAACTCTCTCTTCCCCAACCTCATCAGACAGACAAACCAACCAACAAACAAAAAATCTGAATGAAAGTCATGGTGATGCAGAACAAACCACAACACCACATCAAACATTTGGCTTTCTTGCTCTACCCAGTGGAATGCCTTGCTGCTATTCCCTTAAGGAAGGCTGGTGTCTGGTGGTTTACAGGTTGAGGTCTGGCATTGCATCTTCCCCACTCATCCTCTTCTGCTGGCTCTCGTACCAAGTCTTGTTCAACATCTGTAGATGAGGGAGATGGGTGAATAGTAAGGCAAATAGTAAATAAAATAATAACAGGAAGGGAGAGAACACACACAAAATATGCTGAAGACTTTTCCATAACAATGCTGCTTCATAGGATCTGAAGAAGCAATATAGGGAAAAGGCCTTTGGCATATCTATGTTTCCTAGCTCTTCACTATATTGTGTTATTTACAGCCTGTTTAGCAGTTACATCTTGAATTATGAATCTACATGGAAATATAAATATACAGAAAAAATATATTGAAATATAAATATACTATGAAATATTTACTTTGTTAATTAATATGTACTGTAATATGGACGTACCCTGCAGTATGAATATACAACAAAATATAGAGCATATTGTACATTAATAAAAAAATTTGATAAGTTATCAAAAACATTTAAATTGTATCTACGTCTTTTTCAATACTTACATTTCTGAAGACTTCCCCTTTTCTTTCAATATCATACATATATTATTCTACTAAGTAATTTCTACTATGACAAGTATTAATATTAATATTTTCCAAGTATTAACCCATTGCCGACGGGTGGCATGTACGTACATGCCATGGCATGGCGGGACCATCTGCCGGGGGCACGTACGCACATGCCATAGAGTATGCATGGACATGCCATGAGTTTTTCTTTTGTTACAATCACGGCAAAAGATTATTTTTTTGCCAGTGAAAGTGTGATTAAGTCGGTTCTAACACTTTCTCATTTTTACCATGCAACAAACAAAAAAAATGCAACAAACTGACAATTTCAACTCCATGATGCCACACACTGCTTATTTTATTCGGACTATAGACCGAATAATGATCAACTATGGAGTCTATATAACAACAAAAATACCCTTCAGTCTCGATTTATCAGGAAGTTTGGCAAGTAGAGACTGTAAAAAATAATGAAAATTGAAAATACAACATATCTTCGTAGTATTACGAAGAAACGGCATGGGATGCTGGTATTTGGCATGAGTGGTCGCTCATGCTCGGGCGACGATATAAGCCCCCAGCAGCGAGGCCCCGGCCTCTGTGGAATGACTAACTCAATATGTAAAGCATCCTTTTTCCTTTCCATGCTTAGAATAATTCATCACCTTGATTATTCTTGAACAAACGTTTGACTGCACTCAAATGCATTCTGGTGATTTAATTAATCTAACCCTTATGATCTGGATGGGGTGACCATTATGCCATGAAAACAATTGGCTTGAGGGGTGGCTGATGTGAACATACTGTGGGAAAATCTGGCTGTGGGCTGGGAGATGCGACTTTGCTGTCATGAGCATTTCTGCTGAAGGCCGGGGTGACAAGAAAGACTTGCCATGACTGCACAAACCTCTTGGCATTTAGAAAGTTTTTTTTGCATTATTTCTACTGATAAATGTGTGGAAGGAAATATGCATGATCTACTACTGAAAGTGTGACGGCTCCATGGTGGATGCCATTTCCATGCCCAACATTCTATTCCTGGCCGCTGTGACCAGCAATGCAGGTGTCATTACAGAAAAATACAGAGTTATTGACTACCTAGAGAGATGATATGGAGTCTGTGCAAAGAAAACAGTCCATTACCATCTGGATAATGCAAGTCAAATGACAAATATGGACATTGGAAAATGACAAGAAAGCTAAAACTGTGTAAGCATAAAAAGAGAAAGGAGAAGCATAGTCTTGTCACCGCACAGGAGTGTTTGTGTACACACAGCCTACAAGTTGCGCACCCGGCAGAGTGGCATGTAAGCTTAACCCATAATTGACGGGTAGCATTCATAGAGGCCGGGGCCTCGCTGCTGGGGGCTTATATCGTCGCCCGAGCATGCGCGACCACTCATGCCAAATACCAGCATCCCATGCCGTTTCTTCGTAATACTACGAAGATATGTTGTATTTTAAATTTTCGTTATTTTTTACAGTCTCTACTTGCCAAACTTCCTGATAAATCGAGACTGAAGGGTATTTTTGTTGTTATATAGACTCCATAGTTGATCATTATTCGGTCTATAGTCCGAATAAAATAAGCAGTGTGTGGCATCATGGAGTTGAAATTGTCGGTTTGTTGCATTTTTTTTTGTTTGTTGCATGGTAAAAATGAGAGTGTTAGAACCGACTTAATCACACTTTCACTGGCAAAAAAATAATCTTTTGCCGTGATTGTAACAAAAAAAAACTCATGGCATGTCCATGCATACTCTATGGCATGTGCGTACGTGCCCCCGGCAGATGGTCCCGCTATGCCATGGCATGTACGTACATGCCACCTGTCGGCAATGGGTTAATGCCCAGATTTTGGGCCATGTGATTGCTGTGAAGCAACCAGATCCAAGTGGTTAACTGAGAATTGAAATTTACTCTCACAACTAAGAATAAATGACACAAAGGAAAAGAAAAGGAGGAAATACAACGAGAATGAGCATGAAGAAACGCAGAGAAAATTATCTGCATGTATAACAACAGATAGGAAGCAAAGTATTTGGAAAATTTATGAAAATTCAATCAAAACCACTGATGAAATAATGTCATTCATGTATATACAATAAATACTATGTAACAGTAAATTCATCATGTCCCATTTATCGCAGTATGAAATATACAACGATCTTAATGCAAAGTTGATGGATCTACTACAACTCTAAAATTCACATTTCATCATGCAAAGTTTATACCTTTTTATAATAAAACCCTATACTCTGGAAAACTTAAGTGCAATTACCTTGGTATTTGGTAAACTGTGGCCATATCTTTATTTTAAAACTGCTTCAACTATATAACTCAATTTACAATGGGTGAATTGTATCTTTTTAACTTTAGAAAGAAGCAAATAACATGCATTTAATTGACACCACTGTACTCTAAATTATGATTTTTGCTCTTTTCTCTCATGATACTATGCAAGGTAGGAAAGTCCAACTGGAGGGTGATATAAGCATTTTCAGCATATTTAAGGAATGTTATGTTAAGTTATGATGCTCAGTCAGTAAATGTAATAAATGTATTTTAACCTTATGATATTTTCAATTTGATGAGGTTCACTTGTTATAGCACTTTGGACTTCCATATTCTTTTCTATCAGAGCCAGATGTAATACAGGAACTACACACACATTTTAATGTAAACAAAATCTTCAAAGGAAAACTACATACGATGTTATTAACCAAGGTGAATTAATTTACATCTTCAAAATAAAATCTCAAATAAATTTTCCCCAGTGGAATTATCTACTCTCATTCAGAATTCTTAAACATTTGCTAAAATAAGCTCTGTTTAATACCTGCATAAAAGAAATTAAAAAGTGCTACTTACTTCTCCTCAAATTTGACAGATATTTTGTCCTTTTCCAATGTATGGACATTTTTTAGAGTTATATATAACTTCATAAACTTATCCGACTGATCCCATGCTGTATGGAAAGAATATATTACATACATTACATATCAATAATATTACAATATTATCACTGATTTGTTGATCATTATAAAACCTACTGAAAAGATTGATCACAACAGAATGGCTTCCACAAAAGTGATAAAAAATGAAAATAAGACAAAATAAAAGTAGCACTTACAGTAATTCCTGATGTTGACAGTGTAGATCTTTGGAGTGAAATCAGTCTTGGCTTTGGGTGTCTCTGATTTGTTTGCGGAATCCTCGAGATTCTTCAACTGTGAATACAGGAAAACTATTGGCTAAAGAAGCAGATGACGATAATGATAAAAAACAAGTAGGAGTAGAAAGAAAGAAGTAAAAGTTTATGTTTAATAAATGGTTGCATGCATGTAGTCCTTTACAGAAGAAAAAAAATAAGAAGACAGCAAGGTGGAGGATAATGAGAGGAAGGAGAAGGCAAGGCAGAGGAGGAGAATGAGAAGAAGGCAGGGTGGAGGAGGGGAATGAGGAGAAGAAGAAGGCAGGGTGGAGGAGGATAATGAGAAAGCAACAAAGCAGTGGGAGAATGAGAAGAAGGCGGGGTGGAGGAGGAAAATGAGAAGGCAACAAAGCAGAGGAGGAGAAGTCAAAGAAGGAGAAGAAGAAGGCAGGGCAGAGGAGGAGGAGGAGGAGGAGGAGGAGGAGGAGGAGGAGGAGGAGGAGGAGAAGGCAGGGTGGAGGAGGAGAGGAAAAAGACAAGAAATAAAGAAAGAGATCAAACACTTAAACAAATGAAAATATGCAAGGAAATAAATTAGATACATGCAACAAGAAAGCAACAAATCCAACCTTATCAAATATTGCATAAACTTATAGTACATTTTGATTTATGTAAATAATCTTTAATAATTTAAAAAATAATCCTATTATCAGATTTTGAACAGATGATAGACATGCTGAGAGCATCTTTTTCCTTGAAGGAAGGCAGGAAAGAAGGAAGGAAGGAAAGAAGGGAGGATGAAAGGAAGAAAAAGCAACTTTTTCCCTGAAGGAAGGAAGGGAAAAAAAAGAAGAAAAAAAAAAAAAAAAGAAACAAAAAACAACTGTTACCAGTCACTCTCACACCGAAAACATTTAAAAATAAAGAAATAGGAAAGTGCACTAAATAATGCATAGCGGAACAAAATGAAACCAAATATGTTTAATTTGACACAAAACTGAAAAGGTAAACATGTACTGCAAACTGTGAGAAATGAGGAAGTTGAACTGTCTTTCCCTGTTGTTCCTGTAGTGTCTCTCTGTTTGGATGTTAATCAAGTCTAATGGCCTACTCTGTATTTTCTTGTTACTTTATTATAAAACCTTGTCACAATGCCACAGTTTTATGTAATACTGAAGTCTCTTGCCTCATTGATCATAATGGAAAACTTTCAATTTCAAAACTTTCTCTCAATTTCTTATTTAGTTCAGCCTTTTCAAAACTGCCATTTTGTCAATTATAGTTGTGATCTTAGTTCTTTTTAGATATCATTTTTGAAGACTAGAACTCTCAGGAATTAAACATTTTAATAAACCTATCAAATGAGCAGCAGTGTTCAATGAAATGTTATGTTCAACAAAACAGTCCTGATAATCCAATTTCTACAATGGGGACTCAGGAGCCAATCTTTCTGCAGCCTCACACTGCAATATATGATGTCTGGAACTTCTGTGTTGTTTCAGAGAATCAAAGCCAGCAGTGTGGGTCAAACTGCAAATTTTTCATTCTGCCTTATGAGGTCATCTTCTACTTGTCCAACTCAATCTTTGAATAACTTGCTTTAACCATGCACTTTGAAACTTACATTTAAGTGCTATTGCAAACTGTAATTAATATACAAAAAGGGAAAGTAATGTTTGATATGTGATTTGTGTGTTTAACACATTATCACATTTATTGCAATACAGTATTAGAATACGCTGCATAAATTTATGTGCTTACAAAGACAAATATCTGCTGAACTTAGCTAATGCCGTGTTCTCTAAATTAGTCTATTCTTTTTTTTTGTAAGATTATTGCAAGTATTAAACTGGAAAACAAACAAACAAAAAAACTTTATAGATATACAAGAATGTATTTAATCTTTTAATTTTCAAGAATGTGAGTTACAGACCACAAAGCCTTGGTTATAGGATTTACTTCTAATGTTCACATAGCTAATGAAAACTGTATACATAGGTAACAAAGTTATGAAAATGTTGGTTTCATAGCCAAGTGGACACCAGATGTTTGTAGAGGATAATGTGTAAGGTAGCTAGGTCCTCTTCCACCTGGACTTTGACCCCAATATACTAATGCCAGAATACCAGTGCTCACTCACAGATAAGCTGATTGCAAATCTCAGAACTCTATCATTGTGCTATGCCCCCCCATGGCACAGTTTGTATGATATAGTTTTATTTAAGAATGTAAACTTTTGTATGAAGCATAAAAAGTATCTTTATAGCCTTCACTTTCCTTATTCCATACACAAAGGGTGTATGGAGAGGGATTCACCCCTCCCTGTCCATACTGCTGGAACCTTTTGCTGCCATTGGGAGGAGGAAGAAGACAATAGAGAGAGAGAGAGAGAGAGAGAGAGAGAGAGAGAGAGAGGGAGAGAGAGAGAGAAGGGAGAGAGAGAGAGGAGAGAGAGAGAAGAGAGAGAGAAGAGAGAGAGAAGAGAGAGAGAAGAGAGAAGAGAGAAGAGAGAAGAGAGAAGAGAGGAGAGAGAAGAGAGAAGAGAGAGAGAAGAGAGAAGAGAGGGAGGAAAGAGAGAAGAGAGAGGGAGAGAGACAGACAGACAAAAAAACAGTAACTTCAGTATTTACATATGAAAATGATATTTATATGTATTCTTTTAAAGTTGATTTCTGATCATTATTTAACTTTCTGTCCTAAATAATATTCTTTCATTTCTTCTCACCACTACCCTCACATTTTCCACTGGAAAGAAAGCAACTTTATGCACTAATGCACAGTTGGAATTGGGGATTAGTGCCCCAGAAGCAAAACATACCTCAGTCTCCATTCTTTTTAATTCTAATGAAAGAAGGTCTTGAATGCGCTTCCTTGTAGCTGAAGCAAGAAGTGTGCGCAGTTCAGCAACATCCTTGGACACCTGGAAGAAGTTAGGTTTGATAAAATATATAACTTTTGATTATGTACAATTGTTGCTGGGCTCTGGAGCCATATGAAGTGCTTGACCTAATCAGAGACCCTCCATCCAAAAACAACTTGTGAACAGAAGATTTTTTTAAAAGGATTTTATATATAAGAAAATTTATAAATTACTAGCAAGCCCTCTGCCTTTAAGATAACCAAAATTTTAAAAGAATGTACGGAAAGTGACTTCTTGAGTTTTGGTGTACAGTTCAGATATAGTGAATGTAATTTACCAAAATGGTTCTCTTACAAAAATTAGTGAATTTTACTAGTGTACAACAATGTTTACAATGGAAGTCTCTTGTGTTTGAATATAATATCTATTTAACCCTAAAAAATAATGAATACACAGGAACCCAGGAGCTTATGATTACAAAGCCAGTGCTCTACTACTGAACTCTGCTAGCTCAAGGTATAGTTGTATGTTTCCATTCATATGTCTAGGGGATAGGCAAGAATTTGCTGGGGAATTCGAGGACTTCTCTGAAGAACAATTTGGCAGGAGATTGGGTGGCATATCTACATGTATATATCTATGACTATGTACTGAAGATCATTTTAGCAGAGTAGGAATCACTCCTTGAACAAAACTCAAAGAAGTTGGGCTTTCCAGTCAGCTCATTCCTTCTAATTTCACTGTTCTGTGGTTTGCCTGACAATACTGTTAGCTGTTTGAGATGTTGGCATTCACTAAAAGCCTGTGAGGTCCTGTCAGGTTTCTTGACCAGATGTAAAGTCAATGTCCCCGGGATTGCTGCCTTCTGGTACAGGGCCATCCACTATTTCTCGGAGAGGTTTGTTTGGCTGCTTCAATTTTCTCAGAACTGACCATGCAATGCAATGTATGGCCTGTTGTCTTGGAGTGATCTAAGATGCACTGTTTGGTGGATTGGTCAGGCTTCTCAGGAAAAATTATGTGAATTTCTCATAGGAGCCACAGACGTCATTTGTTCTCACAAGACACTAGTTAATATACCTGCGTTCAAGATGATAACTTTTTTGCAGCATTAAGGAATCCACTACCTTAAGTTAGTCTGCACTAAGGAGGGATATTTTGACATTCATAATGAATAATACCCAGAAGCTGGTTCCTTACATATATGTATATATGTATGTGTGACAGCAATGGCTGTCAAACTGCACACAATGCATCCTTGGCAACATACCCAGGTTGGGTCAAACCAAATCCAGCAGCTATGTCCTCAATGGTCTTCAGCAGGCACACCTAAGGACTCACTGCCAAGTCCTGACTCGTTGATATCAGACACATAGCGGCTCTCTCATTAGACAGCTCAGTCAGGATTCCCTAGTTCCTGATTTTCTAACACTCCCAGCACATCAAAGTCTGGGCTCTATGGCCTTCACAGTGGAAACTTAGTACTTAGTAAGGGATAAAACCAGTTGTAGCAGAAAACTTCAGCTATATACACACACACACACACACACACACACATCTATGCATATATATATACATGTGTGTGTGTGTGTGTGTGTGTGTGTGTGTGTGTGTGTGTGTGTGTGTGTGTGTTTACACACCAGTGTATGGCAAAACAACAGTATAGAAAGCTATACTGTTTCTATTCTATATTACAAAATGCTATTAGCTGTGCCATACTTTTTTTTTTTTTTTTTTTTGAAAATGATAAGAGACTCAAGTCCATTTTTGCAGTTAGAGCCATGAAGTATTTTAACTGCTGGATCTGGGTGATGGGGTTGTTCGGTCATGAAAACATATGACTGAAGGGTAGGTATCAGGAATGTGGCATTATGGAAAAATCTTGCTTTGGGCCAAGGTGACAAGGAATGTTATATATAAGAAACTGTTGCTGAGTGGAGGGTGCAGGGAAGCACAAAGCTTCTCGATATTTCCATTGGTAAATGAGGGTGGAGTGTACTATCTGTGAGCCATGCCTAACAGAACACTGGCTCCAGTGAGGACACTATATCTACCTGCAGGAACTACTCCCTGCCTGCCATTACCTGTGGTGCAGGATGTTAATAAAAATTGAAAACAAGATTTTCAAGCAATACAAATAACACAATGTTACTTATTATTGATACAGCATGACATAACCATTATAGACTTTGAAAGTGGCAATACAGAAAAAAAGGGCCTCCAAGATATGAGCTAATACCCTTACAAAGAGAAGGTATGGTACCATCTGTGAGTCTTAGCATAAGCTGGGTCTACAAGCTACACACCCGGGAAAGTCACCACACAAGCCTAATGCCTGGACCTCCAAGTGCCACAACGAGGCAAACAGATCAAATGGATAATTCACAAGTTCATGAAAAAATCCAAATATGGACTATACCAAATTTATATTTCTATAGTCTACTATGGCTTATGATTTTCTGTATTCACTGACATTTCTACCTAACCATCAAGCCCCTGTAACCTGTATACTTCTTGCTGGACACCCATGTTCTCTCTCAGTCTCGCATGTGTCTTTCACATTTTTTTCGGTTAGATAGTATTAATCTGGACTTTGTGTTATTTCCAAATCATATTCCATAATATGAAATACTATGGTCCACTAAAAATGATAAGAACAGATAGTTACTTAAGGAATATGTATTTATATTAGTTTTACTGGCCAAAGCAGTATAATTGTACAGATATTAATTTAGTTTCTCCATTAGGTAAACAGTCCACAGGATCATTTGATCTCTCTCTCTCTCTCTCTCTCTCTCTCTCTCTCACACACAACACAACACACACACACACACACACACACACACAAAAAAAAAAAAAAAAAAAAAAAAAAAAAAAAAAAAAAAAAAAAAAAAAAAAAAAAAAAAGAGCACAGTGTTCTCCAAGCAGCATTGAGTTAATGTAATTAGTATTTCGATAATTTAATAATCATAATATCAATAAGAATGATAACAATTTCAATATTAATAGCATTAAAAAGAAATACACATTTTCCCACAAATTCAAGGAATGGGGAAGTCCAGCGCAGTCACTTGGGCCTACAGGTAGACTGTATGGTGGCTGAGCAAAAGCCATCTGTATGTAACAAATTTCACAAAAAACTACAGGGGACAGTACATAAACCCACAGTCATCTGGTTGATTTCTAACTTATTGATATGGTTAAGCCAGGTTTATTTTGGTGCAATAAATTCTAGACCTGGGATTGTGTAGTTTGTTGTGAATTTGAATTCTTCGTTCTCTACTCATGTTATTGGTATTTGTCCTAATCTCTTTTTTGGTTTATTGTTAGTTTACATTTGTTAGCCTATTCTATTATTTGTTTTAACCCTATTTCTAGGTTGTCATAGCTTTTGTCAGGTTTTTATTGATTGTTATGACTGAAATATTATCATCTGCATATGTCACTTTGCTTAATTCTTCTAGGGGTTAGGGTTAGATATGTTGTCAAAAGTTGAATAGTAGGGGGACTTAACCCTTTGCCGATGGGTGGCATGTACGTACATGCCATGGCATGGCTGGAATATCTGCTGGGGGTATGTACGTACATGCCATGGTGTATGTATGGACATGCCATGAGTTTTTTTTTTTGTTATAATCACGGCAAAATATTATTTTTCTGCCACTGAAAATGTGATTAAGTCGTTTTTAACATTTTCTCATTTATTCTATAAATAAAATACAACAAACCTACGATTTCAACTCCATGATGCCATACACTGCTTATTTTATTCAGACTATAGAGCGAATAATGATCAACTATGGAGTCTATATAATAACAAAAATATCCTTCAGTCTTGATTTATCAGGAAATATGGCAAATAGAGACTTTAGAAAACAATGATAACTGAAAATACAACATATGCTCGTAGTATTACGAAGAAACGGCAAGGGATGCTGGTATTGGGCATGAGCGGTTGTGCATGCTAGGGTGACGATATAAGCCCCCGACAGCGGGGCCTGGGCCACTATGAATACTACCCGTCGGGCAAAGGTTAAAGTTGAGCCTTGTGGGAGGTCCTTGCTATTTTTCTGTCTGCAGTCTTTTTGTTTCCTCTGACCTTCAGGGTTTGCTTGGTTTGCTTTTATTAACAAACTTTAAATATTTTTTACCTGTGTATTTCATTAGTTCAATTGCTTCTGTTATTGATATCTTTCTTATCTAATTCTTCTTGATAAGTTATCTATTTTCTTTACTAAGTTCCATTTTCTTTCTTCTGTATGAGTTTCATTGTTGGGACTTCTATCTTCATTGTTACTGGGAGATGGTCACTTCCTGAATTTATGCTCGTTTTTATTTCTAGATGACTTAGTTCTGGGATTCCTGTTAGTAGTACTTTTCCCTGTTTCAGGGTCTATTCTGGTGGTTTGTCCAGCGGAAATTAGCAACATTCATCTGTTTTGATTTATCAAATTAAGCAATTTATTCCAGGTGTCTTAACTGTTTTTTTTTTATGTATTTGCAGGTTCCATAAAGGATGAGCATTGAACTGTTATTGTCAATTTGGGTTTTTCTAACTGGTCTATATAATGTTATATTTCTTGTTCTATTTTATTACATGGGTTCTTAACCCTTTCCCGAGGGGTAGTATTCATATTGGCCCGGGCCTCGCTGCCAGGGGCTTATATCGACACCCTAGCATGCACGACCGCTCATGCCCAATACCAGCATCCCTTGCCTTTTCTTCGTAATACTAAGAGCCTATGTTGTATTTTCAAAATTATTATTTTCCAAGGTCTCTATTTGCCATATTTCCTGATAAATCAAGACTGTAGGATATTTTTGTTGTTATAAAGACTTCATAGTTGATCATTGTTCGCTCTATAGTCTGAATAAAATAAGCAGTGAGTGGCATCATGGAGTTGAAACCGTAGGTTTTTATTTTTTGCATTTTTGCATTTTTTTTTTTCCAAGTTATTTTATAAGATGACTTTATATATTATTTTGCTGTAATTGTAAAAAATCATGCCATGGCCATACATACACCATGGCATGTATATACATGCCCCCGGCAGATAGTCCAGGCATGCCATGGTACATGCCAACCATCGGGAAAGGATTAATCAGTAATAAGCTTTACTATTTTTTCTTGTAGCTAATCCTGTTATTTTGTCTCTATTTTTTTTTCTTTTTTTTTATAGTGTATACTATTTTGTATACAAATAGCTAAGCCCCCTTACTTTTGTTCTGTTGTCTTTTCTTACTATCTCCTAATTTTGTATTTAAAAGTTGTCATTTTTTGTTAACTAAGTTCTACAGATTGCGAATACCTCTGGATTTTTTTTGTCTATCAAGTAATCTATTTCCACCTTTTTGGTCAATAAGGATCTGGTATTCCAGAGAATTAATTTATTCATTTTTATGTTCTAATGTTCCTTTTAAGATCAGGGTTGCTTCTGTTAGTGTGTTAGTAATTATTTCAGTTACTGACCTCTGATTTTATGTTTATTGAAATATTTGATATTAGTTTAAATATGTTTTATATGTTCACATTTTTTTCATTTTTATTTCATGTTTTGGTTTTGCTGATATGTTTGGTGTGTTTGCATCATTTATGTTTGTAGGTGTTGTCTGTATTGGTGTTTGGGTTAATATTTGAGTGAAAATTTATATTGTGTTTGGATATGTTTGTTGTGTATTGTTTGTAATGTCCTCTAAGTGTTGGTAATTTTCAGTATTTGAGTGGTGGATCTCATTTGTGGTTACTTTAGTATTTTTGTGGTGTGTGTGTGTGTGTGTGTGTGTGTGTGTGTGTGTGTGTGTGTGTGTGTGTGTGTGTGTGTGTGTGTGTGTGTGTGTGTGTGTGTGTGTGTGTGTGTGTGTGTGCGTACGCGTGTGTGTGTACGTGTGTGCGTGCTTGTGCGTGCATTTGTGTGTGTGCGTTTGCGTTTGCGTGTGTATGTGAAATGTCTCTTCACACTGATGGCTCTTCTAGTGCTTAGCCATAAAGAAGTCAATTAGAAGACCTTGTGATCTTATCTGATTTCACCTTTCCTTGAATTGGCGGGCAAAACGTCATTTTTACTAATGCTATGAATATTGATGGTGTTATTTTTATTATAGACATTATAATTACTATAATGTTATAAACATTAGTAACAGCAATATAAGATAATGTAAAATATTTTCAAAACTCATGGAAGAGGGTAAACAGGCAAGTCAGGCAGTACTTATAATTGACTCATTGGTGACTTAGTACAGGTGTACCATCTATGTGTAAAAACAATTAATAAAGTAAAATCACAGTGGGCATGGCATGTACATACATGCCATGCCCATCGGATTCAATAAAATGAATCTTTCAAAAATTCAAGAAAAATGGTAAACAGGTGAGATAGGTAAGACTAATAACTGACTCCTTGGTGACTAAGCACTTGTAGAGCCATCTCTGCACAAAGACAAAGTTTTGTTACATTGGGCATGGCATTGTATTCTTGCCATCCAGGCCGAGTGGGTTAAATGCTCAAAAAGAATCAATATAATGAAAAAAATTTCCTCTACAAAATTCTATGAAAATCATATAAAACCTAAAATAAAATATGGTATCTCTCTTAGGTATAGCCAAAAACAGAAATTAAAAAATTAGAAACCCTACAAAATTATGCTTAAGAATAGACACAAGCTGCTTAAAAACCACCCCAGTAGTATCATTACACACTCACAAATAAGATGCCTATCAAAAATAAATAAAAAAATTAAAAAATTAAGAAATACCCAGATAAAATGATTAGTAGCAGCAAGCATGAAAGAACATAACCCCCCCAAAATAAAAGAAGCCAAGTTAACAGTCTTAGAAACATACAGAGAGTTACAAATAACAATAAAAAACAAAAACATAACCAAACATAACCCCTATTCTA
>NC_051393.1:21030605-21035605 GCF_015228065.2 Penaeus monodon
GAGAGAGAAGGAGAGAGGAGAGAAAAGAAGGGGATGAGAGGGGAAAAGGAGGAGAGAGAGAGAAGGAAAATGGAGAGAGAGAGAGAGATTTAACAGAGAGAGTCACAGAGAGAGCCGAGAAAAGTCACAGAGAGGCCCCACAGAGAGAGTCAAGAGAAGCCCACATAATATATATTATAAATATATATATTATTATATAATATATATATATTTTTATTTATAGAGAGAGAGAGAGAGAGAGAGGAGAGAGGGGAAGAAGGAGAGAAGGAGAGAGAGAGAGAGGGGAGAAAGAGAGAGAGAGAGAGAGGGGAGAGAGAGGGGGGCGAGGAGGGGGAAAAGGAAAAGGAAGAGAGAGAAGAGAGAGAGAGAGAGAGTCACAGGAGGGGTCACAGAGAGAGCACAGAGAGAGTCACAGGGGAGAGTCACAGAGGGGAGCACAGAGAGATTTTCACAGAGAGAGCCCCAAATATATATATATTTTAAAATATATATATATTATTACTATATATAAAATTTAAAATATATAATATTAATATATATATTATAGAAAAGGAGAAGAGGGGAGAGAGGAGAAGAAAAAGAAGGAGAGGAAAAGAGGAGAGGGGGGAGAGAGGGGAGAGAAAAAGAGCCGGGGAGGGAGAGAGAGAGGGGACGAGAGAGAAGAGGGGAGAGAGAAAAGAGAGAATCACGAGAGAGTCCAGAGAGAGTCACAAGAGGAGCCCACAGAGAGGTCACAGGAGAGTCACAGAGAGATTTCACATTATATATATATATATTATATATAAAATATATATATATAATATATATTAATAATAAAAGAGAGAGAGAGAGAAAGAGAGGAGAGAAGAGAGAAAAGGGAGAGAGAGAGAACGAGAAAAGAGAGAAGAAAAAGAGAGAGGGGAGAGAGAGAGGAGAAAAGGGGAAAGAGAGAGACGAGAAAAGAGAGAGAGAGAAAATTGAGAGGAAGGAAGAAGAGGAGGGGGAAGAGAGAGAGAGAGGGGAAACGGCTTTGAGAATTCGTTAATTAGAGCAAAAAAGCACTAAAAATTCCGTGGGGTTTGTAGACAAGCTGCAATGATTTTGTAATTCCCTTCCGCAAAAAAAGGTTTTTCCATAAAACTCTCCAAACTCATTATCATAACTGCCATTTTTTGCCCCCTGTTTTGGGTTCTTTTTAAAAACCACCCTTTTTTAAAAAAATTGTTTCCCCTTTCTCCTGGATGTTTTTTTTGTTTTTGGTTTTGTTTTTTGTGTTTATTTGTACCCTTTTTTAGTCTTTTTCTCTCCCCGTGGTGAGTGGTGATCGTTTCATTTTTATTTATTTTTGAAAATTTTCCAGTCTAATCGCTCTACCCCGCGCGGGGTCGAAGTATGATCATGATAAATGGGGGATAATTAGGTCATATTTTTTTGGCTATTTTTTCATTTTAAAGACAATAGATTAAAAGTATCGTGTCATTTTTTTTTCCTTTGGGCAAAGATTTTAACGGGTAGAGATAATGTATATTTTTTTGTTGTTGTGAAAATGATATTCTCTCTCTCTCTCTCTCTCTCTCCCCTCCTTTTCTCTCTTCTCTCCCCTTTTTACCCACACACACCACACACACACACACACACACCCAACAAAAACACACACACACCACACCACACACCCCCAACACACCACACACACACCCCACACAACACCCCCAAAAACGTCACGTTTTTTTTTTTAAACTGTTTTTATATTTCTTTTTATTGGTACTGTTTTTGAGATTGTTTTTCATATTTTATCACATTTTTAAAGGGTTATTTAATATTATATAGAAATATATAGATTTTATATATATAATTATAAAATATATATATACAAATACAGATATAATATATAAATAATATATATTTTATATATAAAATTTTATAGATATATATATATATATTATATATAATATAGGTATTTTGGGAGTATCCCACACACCCACACTTTAATATATTATATATTATTTATATATATATAAAATATAATATATATATAATAAAATAAAATATATATTAAATAATAATATATATCTATAAAATAAAATATATATTTATTATTATTAAAATATATTATAATTTTTTTTATAATATATAATAATTATATATATATATATATTATTTGTGTTTTTTTGGGGTGTGTGGTAGTATATAAATATATATAAAATATAAAAAAAATTTTAATATTTATATATATATATATATATAATATATATATATATAGGGTTATGGCCCCCCGGCTTTGTGGAACGCTTGGTTTTCGAAACCAACCCTCCCCCCTAGCCCCCCCCCCCCGGGGAAAGGGGGCGGCTGGGGGGAGGGGGGCCTTTGCCAGCCCTCTCCCCCCAAAATTTACCCCTGGCAAACGTTTTGGGAAAAAATTTGGAAATGGGGGGGAGGGGTGTTTGCCCCTCCCACCCAGAAAGGGTAAGGCGGGCTGGGGGGTCCCGGGGGGGGGCAAATTTCGGGGTGCAGGTTTGGGAGGGGAGGGGGTTACTCGTCCCGCCGGGCCCCCCGGAAGGCGAAAAACCCAAACCATGAAGTTTTTGTGGGGGAAAAAGCCCTCGGGAACCCCACGGGGGGGATGGGCCCGGTCCCCCCACCCTCCCGCCCCCCTTTTATCGGGGGGTTTGTGTTGGTGGGGGCGGCCCGGGGGTGGCGTGCACACGGAGTGCCCCCCGAGGTTAAACCCCTCGGGTCCTTTCCCCGGGTAGGCGTTTGGGGGAACACCGGGCCCTTTGCGGGGGGGAGAGCGGTTACCTCTGCTATGCGGGAATTGAAGGGGATGGGATTTGAGGTGACTGCCCCTTCCAGAGGGAGAAGACCGGGGAGGGGCACGATCAGTGTGGGTGGTTACCCCTCTAGGGTTTGGGCCCCCGCGATGGTAAACCACCTCCAGGGTGAAAGCCATAGCCATTTTCCAGTCGATTCCCGCCGCGGTAGTCGAGGTGACACCGGTTAATGACCCGTATCATGGCTTGAAAACTAAGCATGCTTTTGGCTTTTTGTCTCTTATTGCTGTATACGCCCCTACCAAATGTACAAAAAAAACCGTGGAAAGGGGTTTTCTACGCCAAACTGCATCTGGGCAGACAAATTGCCCCCGGCGAGACATTGCATTTTCGGGGGCGATTTTCAATGCGGTACCCGGCTTGGACAAAGCTGGACGAGATGTCTGCCCCCGGCCCCCCGGGCTCGGGAGGATCCCAGCAGGGAGAATAGCCTCCTTCCCCGGGGACTTTGCTAGGCCCAGAAAATGAAGACTTGGCCCCGGGGGTACCAGCGCCCCAACCCGAAATGGGGAAATTGGTACAGGATACGGGTACAGGGGCCAAGGAGTTCGACCACATTTTTGTCAGCACGCGATGGGGGAAATCCCCCAAAAACTGCAGGGTTTACCGGAGTGCGAGTTCTTTTGGAAACCGCCCTTAGGCTGTTGTGGCTACCCTGGGGGCCCAAATCAAAACCCCCCGTCCCTCAGGGGCCACCCTAAGGGTTTCATTTGGGACGGGGACTAAGGGGGAAGGGGAGTGTGCCCGGGGGTTCGCCACGGCAGTTTTGGGCCCCGTTTCCCCAAAAACCCCCAAAACCTGACGACCATTTGCTCGGGGGGAGCCCTTTCAAGCGCGTAAAAATCAAAGAAAGCTCGGGATTTCCATTGGCGAAAGCCCAAGGACAAGGCAAAATACCATCTCCCTGGAACTTTAGGGGCCCAACTGAAGCGTGTCGAAAGGGCTCGGCTAAATGGGAATCAAGTCTTGCGTCTTTCCCCAGGGTTTGGCGTGGGGCTGGGAAACACTGCTGAGAAGGGACAAGGAAAAAAGTCATCGGGGAATCTTGTAAAGGGGGTCGAAGGCCATTTTTTGGTAAATGCCCTTTCGCCCTGCTACCAAGCCCTGAGAAAACAACCTAAGCCCTCCTCACAGATAAATGCAGCCCGATCAGGGGAAAAGGGAAACGGACATCTAAAGATCATTTTGGGGGTTCCGGAACGTTGGGCTGAGTTTTTAAAAAAAACATTTGTCCCAAGGGGGAAATCCCCAAAAGTTAGTTTGGGATGCAAGCGATGTCTCAGTGCCTGTGCCGGACCCACCCATCAGCGGGGAAAACCTCCTACCCTAGCAGGGGTTTAGGCTGGCGATTTCCAAGCTAAAAGAGGGGGAAAAAGCTGAGGCATATGGATACCCCTGTGAATGTAAAGGCTGGGGGTAAAACCTAGGGCTGGGGGGCCTGCATACAGCCCTGACTGCCATTGGCAGTCGGGTACCATTCCCCGACCTGCTGGGGGGGCGTGGTCACCCTTTGGAAGGGGGGAAAGGGGACGATGGGACTGTAGCAACTACCTTTTCTTTACCCTGCTCACCCATCCCCAGGAAAGGGTTCTCGCCCCACTTTCTTCTAAACGGATCCGAAACCCCAACCCTATGGGGCACCAAGCCCGGAGCAGTTGGATTTACCCCCTTTCCCAAGCCACAAAAGACCGTTAACTAGCGCTTCGAGAAAATTTGTGGAACCCCGTCGTGATTTTGGGTGGGGTTGCTTGCAGCCTCATCGACCTCAAGAAGGCTTTTTGACTGGGGCATGGGGAATCCCCCAATGGGAGATCCGGGAGGCTCGGGGAATTCCAAACAGATTTTTTGGCCCGAAGCAACCCCTTATACTGGGTACGAAATTTGCTGTAAAGTGTGGGGGGGTTTATGTAAACTTTTTCCCTTTTTAATTCGGGGGTTTGAGGCAAGGCTTTTGCCCTTGGGAACCCACACTTTTAAACACTTGTATGGACGGGAAAAAAAGGGCAGAGCATGGGCCAAAAGCCCGTGCGGGGGGGAAACCCACTGGGCCCAATTTTAAAGGTCTCGGCCTTGACTTTGCCGCGATGTGCCATCCTATCTGAGCCCTTTGGATTAAATTGTGGCGGTCTTGATGCTTTTAGCAATGAGGCGAAGCCCCTGGTTTAGGGGTTTCCCCTGGCCCAAAGACCAAGT
>NC_051393.1:21040605-21048105 GCF_015228065.2 Penaeus monodon
AGGTAGAGAGAGAGACAGACAGACAAAAAGACAGACAGGTGACAAACGGGACAGAGGAAAAAAAAAAAAACAGCAGAGGGAGAGAGAGAAAACAGAGAGAGAGAGAGAGAGAGAGAGAGGAGAGGAAGAGGAGAGAGGGGAGAGAGAGGAGAGAGAGAGAAAAAGAAAAGGGAAGAGAGAGAGAGAGAGAAAGGAAAGGAGGGGGGAGAAGGAGAGGAGGGGAAGGGGGAGGGAGAGGGAGAGGGAGAGAGGAGGGAGAGAGAGAGAGGGGAGAAGAGAGAGGAGGGAGGGAGAGAGAGAGAGAGGAGAGAAAGAGAGGGGGGAGAAAGAGAGAGAGGAAAAAGAGAGGGGGAAAGGGGAGGAGGGGGGAGAGAGGAGAGGAGAGGAGAGAGGAGGGAGGAGAGAGAAGAAGAGTGACACACACACACAACACCACAAAATATAAAATATATAAATATATATATAAAACATAAATATAATATAATATATTATTATAATTATATAAAAATATATATGAATTATATACATTATAAAATATAATATATATATATATTAAAATATATATTATATAATATATATTTTTATATATATATATATATATACATATGTGGTGTATACATACAAATATAACATAATAAATATTACATAATACTATATATATTATTTTATAATTTATATAATATAATATATATATGTTATATATATATAATATAATATATATATATATATAATATATGTATGTATTATGTAGTTTGATTTATGTAGTCTGTATGTAATCTGTGTGTGTATGTGTGTGTGTGCATGTAGAGAGATAAAGATACGTATATATATATATATATATATAATATATATATATATATATATAATAAATATATATATATATATAATATATATATATATTATATATATATATATATATATATATATATATATATATATATATATATATATATAATCAAATATCGTATAGCTGTATTTATATATACTGTATGTCTCGTTTCAGTGTACTGTAGGTAGGTATTATACATTGATATAGTTTTTGAATAATATTAATATTACTTATAATATTATTATGAATATTAATATGGTTATTACCTTACTGTTATTATATTAAGAAAATTAATAAGAAGAAAACTGAGAGAGAGAGAGAGAGAGAGAGAGAGAGAGAGAGAGAGAGAGGAGAGAGAGAGAGAGAGAGAGAGAGAGAGAGAGAGAGCAAGAAAGAAAGAGAGAGAGAGGATAGAGAAAAGGGAAATAACTTCCAGGCTTCATTTACCCCCCCATCTATTGTTTATAACAAAATACGATCACACAAGGTAAGGAATTAAAGCAGGCAAAGACACGATACGAAGAAGAAGAATAAGAAGAAACAGACAGAAAAATAACAGCAACAGCAGTTTTTCTTCGATAACAAGATTAAGTAGAACGATCACCAAATGGACATTAGCAACCGAACACGGGCGCCTGCTTCGGACCTCTCGAGTATCTCAACACGCCACAGTGCTCTGATATCCTAAACTAATACTCAGTGCATTTACCTAGGCCTAGGGAGATATCGCAATTATTAGGCCTGTGTATAAGACTGGCAATTGTTGTTGTTTGATTAGAATGATTTTGATCCTGAATGACTGTTTGTTAGTTATGAATTACAGAAAAATCTGGAGTTTGTTTGTATTTTGCTTATGTGCTGAGTTTGCGCCTGTGTTTGGGAAAGGGATGGGCATACAATATATTTCTTTTTACTAATTCATTTATCCCATATAAGTATATATAAATAAATATATATATGTATATATATTGTGTGTGTGTGTTTATATATATATATATATATATATATATATATATATATATATATATTTATATGTAGGTAGGTATATTACATGACCTTTCAGCGTATGAGCAATGAACACTATCTCATTTGTAATCTCATGAAATTATGTGTAGGCAAATAAACAGATTATCGCCGGTATCAGCTTTCCGTAATCACCGGGTAGGACCTACTGCGTCATGTAGTGGACCATGCACCCCCCCACCGTCTCTGATTGCCCATTTCAAGATCTGGCAGCCACCCCCCCCCCCCACCTCCCCCTCCTCGCAAGAACCACGCTCCCATGATTTTTTTTGCCTAAATTATACCCTTGTAGCTATGGTCGTAGCTTAAAAATGTGTACAGAATAGTTTATTTTTCCTTTATTTTCTCTTTACCCCCCCACCCCCCCACCCCCGAAGAAAAAGCTGAAATGAAGCCCCTGATGTACCTGTGATAGATTTCTGACATGAATTTGCTAATTTACGTAAATCTTAATTGTATGGATATCCTATTTAATTTTAGATGTTGATCAGCCAGGTTGCTATATAAAAGAAGCTTCGCTGTTTCCATTTACATGAAGAACTAGACCAAGATGTGTATTACCCTGAGGGTATACAAATGGCATAGGGACAACCCACACGCATGACCTATACATGCCAAATACGGTAAACACATTACCAAATAACAATATGCAATGTGGACTGTTCTTCGTTTTAACCTAAACTACAGAAATGCGGCAAACCGCTGCGTAACTCAAGTGGATAATAGATATAACGTAAAGACTATACAAGGAATAACAGATATATACAGGAACCCACCTGATGGCAACATCTGGACGGAGGACCAATATATAAGGACGGTGGATTCGTTGTTGTGTCACTGAAGAAACTCACCTGAACATCACGTAAGTAAGGAACCTGTTGGGGGTTTACACTAAGGAGCATTTTGAAGGTGGGAGCAGGTTGTTATTGAGCAAAAGTTTGAGATATAGATGAATAACTTTAGATCCATACTGTATTTTGTGGAAATAGCATGTGGATGTATATATATATATATATATATATATATATATAGATATATATATATATATATATATACACCACACACACACACACACACACACACACACACACACACATATATATTAATAAAATATATATATACTATATATATATATATATATATATAGCACACACACACACACACACACACACACATACATATATATATATATATATATATATACACATATGACTGCCGCGATGGTCCAGTGGTTAGAGCACTGGACTCCGACCCTCATGGTCCCGAGTTCAATTTATCGTCGCGGCAGTCGTAAAAATGCCTGCGCTCTGACTATTGATTCGAGCCTCATCTCACGGCGAGAAAACGACATATCGCCTTGAGAAGTCAAACGCAGGTGTCGTAGGGGAAATCGCCGCCGTGACATAGATGTCAAACGCCGAACCGCGGCTGATTAGGATGGGCATCTATCAGGCAAGTGTGAGACTGCCAAATATCCTCTCAAATAATGAATTGTGAGAGGCCGATTTCCTGTAGTGGAATAAATGAATAAGTGCAGTAAAAAACAAACATATGTATATATATATATATATATATATATATATATATATATATATATATATATATATATTTATATAAATGAATGGTAAAACACTCTTCCGTGTGACTATGGTGGAAAAACCCACAATGCAAAAAAATTTATTGATGAGACTACTCTTTCGAAATCCATCTTCAGACCTGACCGTAGTCTGATTTTCGATAAATCTAGTTTTTGTATTGCAGGTTTTTCCACCATATATATATATATATATATATGTATATATATATATATATATATATATATATATATATATATATATATATATAATATGTGTGTGTGTGTGTGTGTGTGTGTGTGTGTGTGTGTGTGTGTGTGTGTGTGTGTATCTATGTATGTATATATATATATAAAAACGCACAATCTATATATCCATATACACACATACATACATACAGCCCGTATATACATTAGTATATACGGGCTGTACATAAAGAGGGATCCTAACGCAATTTTCCTTCCTTCCAAAAATAAAATAACTGTATATGTATAGCTTAGCCATTACTTTAAATCGGAACGCATCTACGCATCATTATAAACGGGGAATGTGTGTGCATATTATACTAATGAAATGGGAATCACAACAATAATGATCATTTTGGCAGAAATTCCTCTCAGTTAACAGCTTTGATGTTATTGCGAAATTACGATAATTATGTAAAAAGAAACTAAACATAAACAACACTGGTGTAATAAGGAATTTCGAAATAAGCACTACCAAATAATCACACACACAGATACGCACACACACACACACATATATATGTATATGTAAATGAAAAGAATATATGTATATATATATGTACACACACACCACACACACACACACACACACACACACACCACACATATATATATATATTTATATATATATATATATATATATATATATGAAAAATAGATATATATATGTACATATATGTATGGAAAAATATATGTATATGAATGTATATATATGTATGCATGTGTATATACATATATACATCCACATATATAGGTAATATATATGTATATATATATATGTATGCATGTATATATACATATATATATATACATATATATAGGTTATATATATATATATATATATATATATATATATGTATTATGGCTCTAAGTATGCTCACACGTCCATGCAAGTCTACATTATCTCTACATTTCCAGGATGATACGCGGTGTTATTCTCATCGCGGCGTGTCTGGCGGCGGTGGCTGCTCTGCCCATTGAACCAAGTAAGTTAATTTTTTGAATGACTATTACTGAACTACTACTATCATCATTATCATCTTGGCCGTTATCACTGCTATCGTCACAATTATGATGATAGTAATATTACAAATTGAAAAATAATGATTATTTTATATCACTCAGTATTATCATCAGAAACAACTATTTATAATATTATGATGACAATTATAACTACAACAGTAACAACTATCATTAAGACAATGGCGATTTTGTTTATAATCATAATAATATTAATAATGATAATAATAACAATATTAATAATTCAGTGAAAGCAATGATTATAATGATGATCGAAGATGATCATAACGATAATGGGAATGATGAAAATAATAATGATGATAATGATTACGTTAATGAGAGTAATAATAATGATAACCATAGTTATAAAATATCATTAACAATAGTCAGAATAACGACATTAATGAGATCATTAATAATGATAATGATGGTGGTAATTATGGATATCATATTGAGAACAATTATCATCATTATCACTTATGTTAAATGCAAAATAAGGCTCAGGACTTTATTTGTATGCAGTTTGAGTTTTTTATTTCCTCTTTCAACCGAATATTCATTTGTTTATCCGGCAAGGATGTTAAAACGCATCTTCAGGTACAATTTAGCTTGCCTTAATATATATATGTATATATATATGTATGTATGTACACACACACACACACACACACACACACACACACACACACACACACACATATATATATATATATATATATATATATATATATATATATGCCAATCAGTAGATTCTAGAATACTTTACCTGCAAGTGTTTCTTTTTTCATTTTAAAAGTGCCTTGCTACCGTGTTCTTAACCTCTGATATTAAAAGAAAAGTAAAAGAAAAGAAAAAAAAAAAAAACACACACAAATTCATTAAAAGTTACCTTGACCGTTCATTTTTTCTCCGACAAATAGTTTCATTATTCGTTACATTCCCCTTATTCCATTTTCTTTGTTCTCCCCATCTCTTTGTTACTTTGTTACTCGACCCACCAACTATATTTTCCTAGATCTGAATTATTCAGTGAATCCTATTCTGTTGTTTTGAAGGATATGATGTCTTTCAGATGAGAACAGAATGGCGTATGTAATGGATAACATGACAGCCATTTGGAAAGAGATAGCGGAGATTCACCAGGATATCAACCTCCACCTCCACGGCGGCCACCAGGAACAAAACCACGATAAGGTCGGCTTTGCTGCAGTGAAGATCGTTGTGTGTGTGCGCGAGCGCGTGTGTTTATTTGCGTGTTTGTGTATGTTTGCGTGTTTTATAGCCATATATATATGTGCGTGGGTGTATGTGTATATGTATGTGTATGTATATATTATCATCATCAATAACGGTATGCTCATGTTTGAGCAGCCTTGGACTTCTCCACCATCCTTCGCCACTCAACTCGATCTTGCGCTTTTCTTTCCACTTGTACCATCGACAGCCCGCAGTCTTGTCTTCGGTTTGCCTCTTCCTCTGTTTCCTATCACCATCACTGTCAGCAAGTTTTTCTCAATACTTTTACTTCTCATCACATGACCAACAAACTCCAATTTCCTTTTGTTCAAGATGTCCAACAGCCGGTCTTTACAATTTATCTCTCTCAGCACTTCATCATTCGTTTTCTTCTCTGTCCAGTTAATACGTAGTACTCGTCTGTAACACCACATTTCAAAACTATTAATCTTTTTCTTGTCTATCTTCAGCACCCAACACTCAGAACCATATGATGCAATTGGGAAAACTAATGAGTTCAATAACCTCAGCTTTGATGGGATAAAATCTTTTATGGTGGGATAAAATAACTTTCCTTTTCTCCTCTCCCTTGTTCTCTCTCTTTTCCCCACCTCTGTTCTCTCGTTTTCTAACTCGTCTTCCTTCCATCTCTCTCCTCGCTATCCCAGACCCATTTTCTATATTCAACAAAGTGGTAACAATGTAATGTTGTAGATCGTAAAGGAGGTGGAAATGCTCCTCCATGAGCATGAAGCGCACCATCTTCACCATCAACACCAAGGACACGAGGATCACCATAACGAGGAGTTGCTACAGTAAGTATATGCTGGTAAACCTGCTTATGCACACACAAACAACTATATATGTATATATATATATATATATATATATATATATATGTATATATATTCATATATATATACAATATATACACATAAACACACATTTACATATGTATATAAATATATATATGCACCCCCTACATATATATGTATATATACACATATGTATATATATGTATATACATTATATGTATATATAATGTATATATACACATTATATGTACGTATGTATACATACATTATATATAAATATATGTGTATGTATGTATATATACATTATACATGTATATATATATATTATAATATTTATAAATATATATATATATATTTGTGTGATACCATTTTATCCATTTATCAATTATCACTGTATTATTGTATCTAACATATGCACACAGTGCAACCTATAAGTAATGAAACAAAACAGTAGATTCCGTAAAATAAATATACAGAAATGAAAGAACTTGTGGAATTTTGCAGACACTTAGAAGACACTCACGGACACGGGCATGAGGACGACCATCACGACGACCATCTCCATCACGATCATGACCACCATGAACACCATCACCATGACCACCACGATGTCCACGACCACCATGAAGACCACCACCATGAGGACGATCACCACGACGACCACCAGCATGAGGAGCACCATGAGGACGACCACCACGACGACCATCAGCATGAAGAGCATCATCACGACCACCACCACCATCATCACGACCATCACG
>NC_051393.1:21055605-21065605 GCF_015228065.2 Penaeus monodon
GAGATCATTAATAATGATAATGATGATGGTAATTATGATTATCATATTGATAACAATTATCATCATTATCACTTATGTTAAATGCAAAATAAGGCTCAGGACTTTATTTGTATGCAGTTTGAGTTTTTTATTTCCTCTTTGAACCGAATAATCATTTGTTTATCCGGCAAGGATGTTAAAACGCATCTTCAGGAATAATTTAGCTTGCTTTAATATATATATATATATATATATATATATATATATATATATATATATATATATATAAGTATGTACACACACACATATATATGTGCCAATCAATAGATTCTAGAATACTTTACCTGCAAGTGTTTCTTTTTTCATTTTAAAAGTGCCTTGCTACCGTGTTCTTAACCTCTGATATTAAAAGAAAACAAAAAGAAAAAAGAAAAGAAAGAAAGAAAGAAAAAACTACAAAAATACATCAAAAGTTACCTTGACCGTTCATTTTTTTCTCCGACAAATAGTTTCATTATTCGTCATATTACCCTTATTCCATTTTCTTTGTTCTTCCCATCTCTTTGTTACTTTGTTACTCGACCCACCAACTATATTTTCCTAGATCTGAATTATTCAGTGAATCCTATTCTGTTGTTTTGAAGGATATGATGTCTTTCAGATGAGAACAGAATGGCGTATGTAATGGATAACATGACAGCCATTTGGAAAGAGATAGCGGAGATTCACCAGGATATCAACCTCCACCTCCACGGCGGCCACCAGGAACAAAACCACGATAAGGTCGGCTTTGCTACAGTGAAGATCGTTGTGTGTGTGCGCGAGCGCGTGTTTATTTGCGTGTTTGTGTATGCGTGTTTTACAGCCATCTATGTATGTGTATGTGCTCATATATGTGTATGTATGCACGCATGCGCGGGTGTATGTGTATAGGTATGTGTATGTATATATTATGATTGGAGAAAATCTTTTATGGCGGGATAAAATAACTTTCCTTTCCTCCTCTCCCTTGTTCTCTCTCTCCCCCACCTCTGTTCTCTCGTTTATAAACGTCTTCCATCTATCTCTCCTCGCTATCCCAGACCCATTTTCTATATTCAACAAAGTGGTAACAATGTAATGTTGTAGATCGTAAAGGAGGTAGAAATGCTCCTCCATGAGCACGAAACGCACCATCTTCACCATCAGCACCAAGGACACGAGGATCACCATAACGAGGAGTTGCTACAGTAAGTATATGTTGGTAAACCTGCTTATGCACACACAAACAAATATATATGTATATATATATTTGTATATATATACAGTACATATGTATATATATTCATATATATACAATATATACACATAAACACACATTTATATTATATAAATATATATATGCACCCCCTACATATATGTGTATATATACACATATGCATATATATATGTATATACATTATATGTATATATAATGTATATATACACATTATATGTACGTATGTATACATACATTATATATAAATATGTGTATGTATGTATATATAAATTATACATATGGTATATATATTTGTTGTGATACCATTTTATCCATTTATCAATTATCACTGTATTATTGTATCTAACATATGCACACAGTGCAACCTATAAGTAATGAAACAAAACAGTAGATTCCGTAAAAAAAATATACAGAAATGAAAGAACTTGTGGAATTTTGCAGACACTTTGAAGACACTCACGGACACGGGCATGAGGACGACCATCACGAGACCATTCTCCATCACAAGCATCACGATCACCAGAGACACCACACCATGACCACCACGAAAGACCACGACCACACCATGGCGACCACCACCATGAGGACGACCATCATGACCACCATGACGACCACCATGAAGACCACCACCATGAGGACGACCACCACGACGACCACCAGCATGAGGAGCACCATGAGGATGACCACCACGACGACCACCAGCACGAAAAGCACCATGAGGACGACCACCACGACGACCACCAGCACGAAAAGCACCATGAGGACGACCACCACGACGACCACCAGCATGAAGAGCATCATCACGACCACCACCACCATGACGACCACCAGCACGAAGAACACCATGAGGACGACTACCACGACGACCACCAGCACGAAAAGCACCATGAGGACGAC
Source organism: Penaeus monodon (assembly GCF_015228065.2). NCBI lineage: Eukaryota > Metazoa > Arthropoda > Malacostraca > Decapoda > Penaeidae > Penaeus > Penaeus monodon. The sequence goes on from NC_051393.1 coordinate 21,057,740, forward strand.
CACCACGACGACCACCAGCACGAAAAGCACCATGAGGACGACCACCACGACGACCACCAGCACGAAAAGCACCATAAAGACGACCACCACCACGACCATCAGCATGAAGAGCATCATCACGACCACCACCACGACCACCACCAAGAAGACGACCACGATTCTCACGGTCTGCACGAAAAAATGTAAGTGCGAAGAGAGATTAGTGAGAGAGGATGTGATTTTAGTTCTCATTCTCTGTGTTTACATGGAGGGGAAGATAACAAATTCTTTCTGCCTGTGTAAATGGTGTTATACTACTTTGTCCTCGAAAATGAATAGAGGAATAATTAGTATGATTTTATGTATCCGTGTTATAGATACATATCATACAGTGTCACACTCAGATGTTTTTTATCACCGGTCAGTTTGTAAGTATTTCGTAGAACAAAAGGTACGGTTTCCTGCTTCAAAATGGCTTTTTACTTTTCCCAAAGTTGATTTTATTGTACTGACATCTACTAATATGGATTAAAGAAGGGGTTTAAAGGGTTAACATCCACTGACGGCGAGGGATTTGAACGCAGGTCAGCAAGATTGCTGGACGAGAACGCTACCACTGCGCCATACAGCACACGATATCTCTTAAAGCAAATATAAAAACAGGTAAAACAAACTGCAACATTAAAAAAGAAGAAGAAGAAAAAAATTGGAACATCTCAAAAAAAAAAAAAAAAAACGGCTCAAAGCAAACAGAATGCAACATCTTATCACTCCAACAAAACTAACAAGTGAAACCAAATACATTCAAACAGAAAAGGTAATTGAGCAGTGATTTTCCCAACCGAGCCATTCCAGTCAGCGCTTTTAAGACGAGCTCCATTACACTAAAATGTCTGATCGAAAGAGAATTAACAGCTCACTGGCTTCATCTGGAAGGCAGTAATTGCAAGCGTAATTAAAGGAGATTATAAGGTCTGATAAGGATAGCGATTACGGTGGATTTCTTTTTTTTTTGATTGGGGTGTTGGAATTATTTTAGGGTGTGGAGTCTTTTCCCTAAAGACACGTGAATGTGTATATTGACGATATATATAAATATACATAAATATATGGAAAATCAAAGGACAGGTAACTTTCCCCCTATCCTGTGCATTTACAGAGGGGGTGGAATTGCACGTAATCACAAGCATTGCCTTATGAATACTGTAAACATCGACGGGTATGTATACACACACATAAACTGGCACAAAATATGCACACAACTGTATTCGTCAAAGAATCCTTCAGTGAAGGAGAGAAAAAAAAGTGGACTTGGACAATAACCAACGGCCTTATTCATAACATAGAATAACACCAGCAATGATAATGACACCAGAAAGATCAATAACCACAATAATGATAACAATAATGATAGGAACTAGCGGAAAACGAATGGCTATTTCACGAAAAAGGGGTTTACTCCTTCTTTCCCCTTCTTCTATTATCAGCCTCCCCTCTCCCTTTTGCTTTTCCTCTCCCTCTACCTTTCCGTCTCCTGCTCTACCACCTCCTTTTAAATGCCAAATATTCCTTGAATTAATTATGATAATAATGATAATACCAATGGTAATGGTAGTGATAATAATAACGATGATGATGATAATAATAATAATAGTACTAATGGTAACAGTACTGATAATAATAATGATACTAATGATACTGAAAATGATAATAATAATAGGGAGATGCAGAATAATATCATGCTAATGCAGATATTAATGATAATGGTAATGCTTATGATGATAATAATGATAATAATTATAAGAATAATGATAATAAGAATAAGAAAAATAATAATAATAATAATAATATTGATAATAAAAACAATAATGATAATAATAATAACAATAACGATAATAATAATGTTAATTTTACACTGGTCAACAGCAAAAAAATCTTTCAATATTTTTTTTACTGATTTTAGACAATTTTGAGCGCTGAACCCAAAAATAAAATTGATTTTGCTCAATCAGGTCAAATTTGTGTTCTACCGCCAAATATTGTTTTTTACGGTGTTCTACATAAGGGTATTAGCATTTCGTGGGGGGTTTATTACGATATAATTTTCAAGTTGCGACCGCACATTTTTTGCTAACAGACATGTTTTCCTTATTCAGATGAATATTGGATTCGTCCAGGTTTCTTGCAGAAATAAGGCAGATGATTCTGCTACATCTGCGGCGAATGCACGTTGTTCCTAACAGGAAAACGAGTCAAAATTTTCGTAAAGCGTGCTTATCATGCTTATTTGGCATGAAAACTGGTGATCAGGACAAAGCTTGGGCGCCTCACATGGTCTGCAAGAAATGCACCGAGTATCTACGTCGCGGGAAACCCATGGAAAGAAGGACGGGCTGAAGTTTGGAATTCCTAGGGTTTTGGAGAGAGCCGAGAAACCATGTCAGTGACTGTTACTTCTGCGCTATAATTGACTGGGATAAACAGAAAGAACCAGAGCAGCCTCAAAGTATCCTGATCTTGAAATCAGCACGTAGTCCTGTACCTCATGTGATGAAGTTCCAGTACCTGTCACAGCAGAACTTCGTGAGTTAAGTGACGAAGAATTCTCCAGTATTGAAGACAATGAAAAAAGCAGTTCCTAGTGATGATGCCGATGACGCTCCGCATCCCTTTCCCAAAAGGAGCAAATGATCTTGTCCGTGACCTCAACTACCAAAGTCATCCGCCGAATTGTTGGCATCAAGACTGAAAGAAAAAAAATTTTCTGACAGTATCGCATCACTTTTACCGCAACAGACATCAAGAATACCTTCGTTTTTTTCCTAAAGACAAAGACTTGGTGTACTGTACAGATGTTTCACAGCTTCTGCACAATCTTGGATTGCACAGTCCCAAAACCTGAGAATGGAAACCGTTTACTGACAGCAGCAAGAGATCGCTGAAAGCCGTTCTGGTGCACAACGGCAACCAGTTTGCCTCTACACCGCTGGCTCACTCGACTACACTGAAGGAGAAGTATGAAGCGGGAAGTATCTGCTGGAGAAAATCTTTATTGTCAGCATGAGTGGATGATCTGTGTGACCTGAAGATGGTGAACTTTTTGTTGGGACAGCAGCCCGGTTTCACCAAGTACCCGTGCTTTCTGTGCATGGGGGATAGTAGGGACCGAGCTCGGGCATTACACGAAAAAAAGGAGTGTTCTTGCGGGAGGAATTGGAGCCTAGCAGATCAAAGAAACGTCATCAACGCCCCTCTGGTGGACAGAGACAGGATACTTTTTCCCACCCCTGCACATTAAGCTTGGCTTGATGAAGCAGTTCACCAAAGCTCTGGACAAGGATGGTGGCTGCCTCACTCACCTGTGCCATGCTTTTACAGGAGTTACCATGGAGAAATTGAAAGCTGGCATCTTTGACGGGCCTAAAACTACGTCAGCTCATCAGAGATCCAGAGTTTGAAAACTCAATGAAAAAAGTCGAACTGGAAGCGTGGAAGGCATTTGCAACAACAAGGCCAGCAACTACGCAGAACTCGCACCAAAATGCTGACTGCCTTCAAAAACCTGGGATGCAACATGAGCATAAAAAATGCACTATCTATTCTCACACATGGATCGGTTTCCTGAGAATCTGGGATCAGTGAGCGACGAGCAGGGGGAGAGATTTCAAGTCATGAAGGAGATGGAGACCAGGTATCAGGGACGGTGGGATGCAGTCATGATGGCCGATTACTGTTGGACTTTGAAGAGACATCCCTGCCGCTGCACATTCGAGGAGCCCAAAGAAAGGGGAAGTGTCAGCACGAATGATCAATGATGACCAAACATCTAGTTTTCATGCATCTGTCTTTATTAGTGTCCTGTCTACTGATCAATGATAAATTTCTGATCGATGTTCAACATTGATCAGTAGATATTGTAATAGTTACCAATGTAATGCAATGTTGATGTCAATACAGTTACCGATCAATGTTTGCAACATGTCGATAATTACAAATTCGGTGAGAAAACAAAAAAAAAAAAAAAAAAAAAAGAAAAAAAAAATATCGGATGTATAAGTAACACAAATAAAACAAAAATGCCGCTCTAATGTATTCCACTTCGTAAAAAAAACGATTTTTCCCTATATTCATTTTATTTGAAAAACTTGACCTGATCGGGGAAAATGGATGGCATTTTTGGATTCAGCGATGCAGATTTGCTCCAAATCAGTTGAAAAAACTAAGACAACTTACAAAAAATACTTTTTTGTAACCCATTCTAATAATGATAATAACATCAACGACAATAATACTGATGATGATAATAATAATAATAATGATAATAATAATGATAAGAAAAAATAATGATAATGGTAATAATGATCATGATAATAATGATTGATACTAACAATAGTAATGATGATACTAATATTAATGATTGTAATGATAATAGCAATAATAAAGATAATATTAGAAAAATTAACAAGAGCATCATCAACATCAATATTAACAACAACAATAATGATAATAAGTAAAAAGGCAATGGCAGTAATGATACTAATGATACTAGTAGAAAAAATAATTATGATAACAATAAAGAGCTACAGAGCTGCGGCAAACGGTGCGTAAGTCAAATGAATAATAGATATAACATAAGGACTGTACAAGGAATAACAGACATATACAGGAGCTCACCTGATGGCAACATCTGGACGGAGGAGCAATATATAAGGACGGTGGATTCGTGTGTCACCGAAGAAACTCCCCTGAACCTCACATAAGTAAGGAAAACCTGTTGGGGGTTTGCACTGTCTAAGCAGCACTTTGAAGGTGGGACCAGGTTGTTATTGAGCAAAAGTTTAAGATTTTATGGATGAATAACTTTAAATCCTTTACTATATTTCGTTAAAACAGCATGTGATATATTTTTATATATATATATATATATATATTATTTTTATTATATATATAAAATTTTTATATGTTGGTGTGGTGTGTGTGTGTGTGTGTGGTGTGGTGGTGTGCAAATGTATATATGGGCTGTACATAAAGAGGGATCCTAACTAATTTTCCCTTTCCTTTCCCAAAATAAAAATAACTATATAGCTTACCCATTACTTAAATCGAAACGCATCTACGCATTAAAACGGGGAATGTGTGTGATATTATACTAATGAAATGGAAAATCACAACAATAAGATCATATTGGCAGAAATCATCTCAATTAACAGCTTCGATGAGACCATGTTAATATGAAATTACGATAATTATGTAAAAAAAACTAAACATTAAAAACGCTTATTTGCATAAACAGTATTTATTTGGGCCCTGGAGTAATAAGGAATTTCGAAATAAGCGCTACCAAACACACACACATATGTATATATATATGAAAAAGTCTACATGTACATAAATATACACATATATGAAAAAATATATGTATATATATGTACATATATACATACATGTGTATATGAATGTATGTATGCATGTATATATACATATATATGTAATATATATATATATATATATATATATATATATGTATATATATTTATATATATATTTACATGTATGTATGTATTATGGCTATATGTATGCTCACACATCCATGCAAGTTTACATTATCTTTACATTTTCAGGATGATACGCGGTGTTATTCTCGTCGCGGCGTGTCTGGCGGCGGTGGCTGCTCTGCCCATTGAACTAAGTAAGTAATGTTTTTGAATGGCTATTACTGAACTACTACTATCATTATCATCTTGACCATTATCACTGCTATCGCCTCAATTATGATGATAGTAATATTACAAATTGAACAACAACAGTAACAACCATCATTAAGACAATGGGGATTTTGTTTATAATCATAATAATAGTAATAATGATAATAATAACAATAATAATAACTAACGATTATAATGATGATCGAAGATTATCATAACGATAATGGGAAGGATGAAAATACTAATGATGATAATGATTACGTTAATAATAATAATAATAATGACAATCATAATTATAATATCATTAATAAGTCAGAATAACGATATTAATGAGATCATTAATAATGATAATGATGATGGTAATATGATTATCATATTGATAATTATGATTATCATATTGTTAAATGCAAAATAAGGCTCAGGACTTTTTTTGTATGCAGTTTGAGTTTTTATTTTTCCCCTTTGAACCGAATATTCATTGTTTATCCCGGGGAAAGGGTGATAAAACGCAAACTTCAGGAACAAATTTTGCTTGCTTTAATATATATATATATATATATATATATATATATATATATATATATATATATGTATGTACACACATATATATAAGTATGTACACACACACATATATATATGCCAATCAGTAGATTCTAGAATACTTTATCTGCAAGTGTTTTTTTCATTTTAAAAGTGCCTTGCTACCGTGTTCTTAACCTCTGATATCAAAAGAAAACAAAAGAAAAGAAAAGAAAAGAAAAGAAAAGAAAAGAAAAAAAAACTAAAGAAAAAAACATCAAAAGTTACCCTTGACCGTTCATTTTTTTCTCCCACAAATAGTTTCATTATTCGTCATATTACCCTTATTCCATTTCTTGTTCTTCCCATCTCTTTGTATTGGTACTCGACCCACCAACTATATTTCTAGATTGAATATTCAGTGAATCCTATTCTGTTGTTTTGAAGGATATGATGTCTTTCAGATGAGAACAGAATGGCGTATGTAATGGATAACATGACGGCCATTTTGGGGAGAGATAGGAGATTCGGGCCCGGATACAACCTCCACCTCCACGGCGGCACCAGGAAAAAACCACGATAAGGTCGGCTTTGCTACAGTGAAGATCGAGTGTGTGTGCGCGAGCGCGTGTTTTTTTGCGTGTTTGTGTATGTTTGCGTGTTTTATAGCCATAAATGTATGTGTATGTGCTCATATATGTGTATGTATGCACGCATGCGCGGATGTATGTGTATAGGTATGTGTATGTATATATGATTGGATAAAATCTTTTATGGCGGGATAAAATAACTTTCCTATCCTCCTCTCCCCTTGTTCTCTCTCTCCTCCACCTCTGTTCTCTCGTTTTCTAACTCGTCTTCCTTCCATCTCTCCTCGCTATCCCAGACCCATTTTCTATATTCAACAAAGTGGAACAATGTAATGTTTTAGGGTCGTAAAAGGGGGTAGAAATGCTCCTCCATGAGCACGAAACGCACCATCTTCACCATCAGCACCAAGGACACGAGGATCACCATAACGAGGAGTTGCTACAGTAAGTATATGTTGGTAAACCTGCTTATGCACACACAAACAACTATATATTTGTATATATATACAGTATATATGTATATATATTCATATATATATATACAATATATACACATAAACACACATATATGTGTATATATACATAATGCATATATATGTATATACATTATATGTATATATAATGTATATATACACATTATATGTACGTATGTATTCATACATTATATATAAATATGTGTATGTATGTATATATACATTATACATATGTGTATATATATTTGTGTGTGATACCATTTTATCCATTTATCAATTATCACTGTATTATTGTATCTAACATATGCACACAGTGCAACCTATAAGTAATGAAACAAAACAGTAGATTCCGTAAAAAATATACAGAGATGAAAGAACTTGTGGAATTTTGCAGACACTTAGAAGACACTCACGGACACGGGCATGAGGACGACCATCACGACGACCATCTCCATCACAAGCATCACGACCACCATGAGCACCATCACCATGACCACCACGATGACCACGACCACCATGGCGACCACCACCATGAGGACGACCATCATGACCACCATGACGACCACCATGAAGACCGTCACCATGACGACCACCATGAAG
>NC_051393.1:21068261-21085409 GCF_015228065.2 Penaeus monodon
TTTCTTTTTTTCAATTTTTTTTTAAAAAAGTGCCTTGCTACCGTGTTTTTAAAACCTCTGATTTTAAAAAAAAAACAAAAAAAAAGAAAAAAAAAAGAAAAAAAAACTACAAAATACATCAAAATTTTCCCCTTGACCGTTCATTTTTTTCCCCGACAAATAGTTTCATTATTCGTCATATACCCTTATTCCATTTTCTTTGTTCTTCCCATCTCTTGTTACTTTGTTACTCGACCCACCAACTATTATTTTCCTAGATCTGAATTATTCAGTGAATCCTATTCGTTGTTTTGAAGGATATGATGTCTTTCAGATGAGAACAGAATGGCGTATGTAATGGATAACATGACGGCCATTTGGAAAGAGATAGCGGAGATTCACCAGGATATCAACCTCCACCTCCACGGCGGCCACCAGGAACAAAACCACGATAAGGTCGGCTTTGGTACATGTGAAAGTCGTTGTGTGTGTGCGCGAGCGCGTGTTTATTTGCGTGTTTGTGTATATGTGCGTGTTTTATAGCCATGTATGTATGTGTATGTGCTCATATATGTGTATGTATGCACGCATGCGCGTGTGTATGTGTATAGGTATGTGGTATGTATATATTATGATTGGAGAAAATCTTTTATGGCAGCATAAAATAACTTTCCTCCTCTCCCTTGTTCTCTCTCTCCCCCACCTCTGTTCTCTCGTTTATAAACGTCTTCCATCTATCTCTCCTAGCTATCCCAGACCCATTTTCTATATTCAACAAAGTGGTAACAATGTAATGTTGTAGATCGTAAAGGAGGTAGAAATGCTCCTCCATGAGCACGAAACGCACCATCTTCACCATCAGCACCAAGGACACGAGGATCACCATAACGAGGAGTTGCTACAGTAAGTATATGTTGGTAAACCTTATGCACACACAAACAAATATATATGATATATATATATTTGTATATATATACAGTATATATGTATATATATTCATATATATACAATATATACACATAAACACACATTTATATGTATAAATATATATATGCACCCCCTATATATAAATTATACATATGAGTATATATATTTGTATGTGATACCATTTTATCCATTTATCAATTATCACTGTATTATTGTATCTAACATATGCACACAGTGCAACCTATAAGTAATGAAACAAAACAGTAGATTCCGTAAAAAAAATATACAGAAATGAAAGAACTTGTGGAATTTTGCAGACACTTAGAAGACACTCACGGACACGGGCATGAGGACGACCATCACGACGACCATCTCCATCACAAGCATCACGATCACCATGAGCACCATCACCATCACCAGCACGAAGAGCACCATAAGGACAATCACCACGACGACCACCAGCACGAAGAGCACCATGAGGACGACCACCACGACGACCACCAGCATGAGGAGCACCATGAGGATGACCACCACCACGACCACCAGCACGAAAAGCCCATGAGGACGACCACCACGACGTGCACCAGCACGAAAACACCATGAGGGACGACCACCACGACGACCACCAGCATGAAGAGCATCACGACCACCACCACCATCACGACGACCATCACATGAGGAACACCATGAGGACGACCATCACTATGACCACCAACACGAAGAACACCATGAAACGACCACCATGAGGGAACCACCAGCACGAAGAACACCATGAGGACGCCCTACCACGACGACCACCAGCATGAGGAGCACCATGAGGACGACCATCGACGACGACTCACCAGCATGAGGAGCACCATGAGGATGACCATAAACGACGACCACCAGCACGAAAAGCACCATAAAGACGACCAAACCACCACGACCATCAGCATGAAGAGCATCATCACGACCACCACCACGACCACCCCCAAAGAAGACGACCACGATTCTCACGGTCTGCAAAAAAAAAAATGTAAGTGCGAAGAGAGTAGTGAGAGAGGATGTGATTTTAGTTCTCATTCTCTGTGTTTACATGGAGGGGAAGATAACAAATTCTTTCTGCCTGTGTAAATGGTGTTATATACTTTTGTCCTCGAAAATGAATAGAGGAATAATTAGTATGATTTTATGTATCCGTGTTATAGATAATATCATACAGTGTCACACTCAGATGTTTTTTTATCACCGGTCGTTTGTAAGTATTTCGTAGAACAAAAGGTAACGGTTTCCTGCTTTAAAATGGCTTTTTACTTTTCCCAAAGTTGATTTTATTGTGCTGCATTCTACTAATAGGGATTAAAAAAGGGGGTTTTTAAGGGTTAACACCCACTGACGGCGAGGGATTTGAACGCAGGTCAGCAAGATTGCTGGACGAGAACGTTTAACCACTGCGCCATACAGCACACGAATCTCTTAAAGCAAATATAAAAACAGGTAAAAAACTGCAAACATTAAAAAAAAGAAGAAGAAAAAAATTGGAACATCTAAAAAAAAAAAAAAAAAAAAACCGGCTCAAAGCAAACGAATGCAACATCTTATCACTCAACCCAAACTAACAAGTGAACCAAATACATTCAAACAGAAAAGGTAATTGAGCAGTGATTTTCCCAACCGAGCCATTCCAGTCAGCGCTTTTAAGACGAGCTCCATTACACTAAAATGTCTGATCGAAAGAGAATTAACAGCTCACTGGCTTCATCTGGAAGGCAGTAATTGAAAGCGTAATTAAAGGAGATTATAAGGTCTGATAACGATAGCGATTACGGGTGATTTCCATTTTTTTGTTTTTATTACTGTTTTGTGTTGTGCGGGAATGGATTCGGAGATGGGTTGTGATGGTGTGCGAATATGTTTATGGTGTGGAGTTCATTTACCCTAAAGACACCGTGAATGTGTATATTGACGATATATATAAATATACATAAATATATTGGTAAATCAAAGGAAGGTACCGTTCCCTATCCTGTGCATTCTACAGAGGCGTGGAATTGCACGTAATCACAAGCATTGCCTTATGAATACTGTAAACATCGACGGGTATGTATACACACACATAAACTGGCACAAAATATGCACACAACTGTATTCGTCAAAGAATCCTTCAGTGAAGGAGAGAAAAAAAAGTGGACTTGGACAATAACCAACGGCCTTATTCATAACATAGAATAACACCAGCAATGATAATGACACCAGAAAGATCAATAACCACAATAATGATAACAATAATGATAGGAACTAGCGGAACGAATGGCTATTTCACGAAAAAGAGGTACTCCTTCTTTCACCTTCTTCTATTATCAGCCTCCCCTCTCCCTTTTGCTTTTCCTCTCCCTCTACCTTTCCGTCTCCTGCTCTACCACCTCCTTTTAAATGCCAAATATTCCTTGAATTAATTATGATAATAATGATAATACCAATGGTAATGGTAGTGATAATAATAACGATGATGATGATAATAATAATAATAGTACTAATGGTAACAGTACTGATAATAATAATGATACTAATGATACTGAAAATGATAATAATAATAGGGAGATGCAGAATAATATCATGCTAATGCAGATATTAATGATAATGGTAATGCTTATGATGATAATAATGATAATAATTATAAGAATAATGATAATAAGAATAAGAAAAATAATAATAATAATAATATTGATAATAATAATAATGATGATAATAATAATAGTAATGTTAATGATAATAATAGCAAAACTACTACTACTGCTATTGTTGATAATGATTACAATAATCATAGTGGTGATAATGATGATAATAATAATGATAATATTAATAATAATAAAGACACTGATAATGATAATAACATCAACAACAACAATAATAATAATAATAATAATAATAATAACAATAATGATAAAAATAATAACAATAACGATAATAATAATGTTAATATTACACTGGTCAACAGCAAAAAAATCGTCAATTTTTTTTTTTACTGATTTTAGACAATTTTGATGCCTGAACCCAAAAAAATAAAATTGATTTGCTCATCGGTAAAATTTGTTTTTCTACCCGCCAAATATTGTTTTTTACGGTTGTTCATACATAAGGGTATTAGCATTTTCGTGGCGGGTATTACGATATAATTTTCAAGTTGCGACCGCACATTTTTTGCTAACAGACATGTTTTCCTTATTCAGATGAATGATATGGATTCGTCCAGGTCTTGCAGAAATAAGGCAGATGTATTCTGCTACATCTGCGGCGAATGAAACCGTTGTTCCTAAAAAGGAAACGAGTCACAAGTTTCGTAAAGCGTGCTTATCATGCTTATTTTGGCATAAAACTTGGTGATCAGGACAAAGCTTGGGCGCCTCACATGGTCTGAAAGAAATGCACCGAGTATCTACGTCGCGGGAAACCCATGGAAAGAAGGACGGGCTGAAGTTTGGAATTCCTAGGTTGGAGAGAGCCGAGAAACCATGTCAGTGACTGTTACTTCTGCCTATTAATTTGACTGGGATCAACAGAAAAACCAGAGCAGCCTCAAGTATCCTGATCTTAAATCAGCACGTAGTCCTGTACCTCACTGTGATGATTTCCCCAGTACCTGTCACAGCAAACTTCGGGGAGTTAAGTGACGAAGAATTCCCCAGTATTGAAGACAATGAAGAAGCAGTTCTGTGATGATGCCGATGACGCTCCGCATCCCTTTTCCCAGAAGGAGCTAAATGATCTTGTCCGTGACCTCAACTTACCAAAGTCATCCGCCGAATTGTTGGCATCAAGACTGAAAGAAAAAAAATATTTCTGACAGTACTCGCATCACTTTCTACCGCAAAAAGACATCAAGAATCCCTTCGTTTTTTTTCTCTGAAACAAGACTTGGTGTACTGTACAGATGTTTCACAGCTTCTGCCACAATCTTGGATTGCCACAGTCCCAAACCCTGTAGAATGGAAACCGTTTTACTGACAGCAGCAAGAGATCGCTGAAAGCCGTTCTGGTGCACAACGGAAACCCAGTTTGCCTCTCACCGCTGGCTCACTCGACTACACTGAAGGAGAAGTATGAAGCGGTGAAGTATCTGCTGGAGAAAATTCGTTATTGTCAGCATGAGTGGATGATCGTGTTGACCTGAAGATGGTGAACTTTTTGTTGGGACAGCAGTCCGGTTTCCCCAAGTACCCGTGTTTTTCTGTGCATGTGGGATAGTAGGGACCGAGCTCAGCATTACACGAAAAAAGGAGTGTTCTCTGGGGGAGGAATTGGAGCCTAGCAGATCAAAGAACGTCATCAACGCCCCTCGGGTGGACAGAGACAGGATACTCTTCCCCACCCCTGCACATTAAGCTTGGCTTGATAAAGCAGTTCACCAAAGCTCTGGACAAGGATGGTGGCTGCCTCACTCACCTGTGCCATGCTTTTCCAGGAGTGACCATGGAGAAATTGAAAGCTGGCATTTTTGACCGGGCCTCAACTACGTCAGCTCATCAGAGATCCAGAGTTAAAAACTCAATGAATAAAGTCAACTGGAAGCGTGGAAGCATTTGCAACAACAAGGCCAGCAACTACGCAGAACTCGTCACCAAAATGCTGACTGCCTTCAAAAACCTGGGATGCAACATGAGCATCAAAATGCACTATCTATTCTCACACATGGATCGGTTTCCTGAGAATCTGGGATCAGTGAGCGACGAGCAGGGGAGAGATTTCAAGTCATGAAGGGAGATGGAGACCAGGTACAGGGACGGTGGGATGCAGTCATGATGGCCGATTACTGTTGGACTTTGAAGAGACATCCCTGCCGCTGCACATTCGAGGAGCCCAAAGAAACGGAAGTGTCAGCACTGAATGATCAATGATGACCAAACATCTAGTTTTCATGCATCTGTCTTTATTAGTGTCCTGTCTACTGATCAATTGATCAATTCTGATCGATGTTCAACATTGATCAGTAGATATTGTAATAGTTACCAATGAAATCCCAATGTTGATGGTCAATACAGTTACCGATCAATGTTTGCAACATGTCGATAATTACAAATTCGGTTAGGAAAACAAAAAAAAAAAAAAAAAAAAGAAAAAAAAAATATCGGATGTATAAGTAACACAAATAAAACAAAAATGCCGCTCTAATGTATTCCACTTCGTAAAAAAAAACGATTTTTCCTAAATTCATTAGTTGAAAAACTTAAACCTGATCGGGGAAAATGGATGGCATTTTTGGATTCAGCGATGCAGATTTGCTCCAAATCAGTTGAAAAAACTAAGACAACTTACAAAAAATACTTTTTTGTAACCCATTCTAATAATGATAATAACATCAACGACAATAATACTGATGATGATAATATTAAAAAAATTAACAAGAGCATCATCACATCAATTTTAAAAACAACAATAATGATAATAAGAAAAAAGGGCAATGGCAGTAATGATACTAATGATACTAGTAGAAAAAATAATTATGATAAAATAAGAGCTACAGAGCTGCGGCAAACGGTGCGTAAGTCAAATGAATAATAGATATAACATAAGGACTGTACAAGGAATAACAGACATATACAGGAGCTCACCTGATGGCAACATCTGGACGGAGGAGCAATATATAAGGACGGTGGATTCGTGTGTCACCGAAGAAACTCACCTGAACCTCACATAAGTAAGGAACCTGTTGGGGGTTTGCACTGTCTAAGCAGCACTTTGAAGGTGGGAGCCAGGTTGTTATTGACAAAGTTTTAAGATATTATGGATGGAATAACTTTAAATCCATACTATATTTCGTTAAAACAGCATGTGTATATATAATATATTTTATATATTATATATATATAATATAATATATATATATATATGTGTGTGTGTGTGTGTGTGTGTGTGGTGTGTGTGTGTGTGTGTGTGCAAATGTATATATGGGCTGTACATAAAGAGGGATCCTAACGTAATTTTCCTTCCTTCCAAAAATAAAATAACTATATAGCTTAGCCATTACTTTAAATCGAAACGCATCTACGCATTATAAACGGGGAATGTGTGTGCATATTATACTAATGAAATGGAAATCACAACAATAATGATCATATTGGCAGAAACTCATCTCAATTAACAGCTTCGATGAGACCATGTTAATATGAAATTACGATAATTATGTAAAAAAACTAAACATTAAAAACGCTTATTTGCATAAACAGTATTTATTTGGGCCCTGGAGTAATAAGGAATTTCGAAATAAGCGCTACCAAACACACACACATATGTATATATATATGAAAAAGTCTACATGTACATAAATATACACATATATGAAAAAATATATGTATATATATGTACATATATACATACATGTGTATATGAATGTATATATATGTATGCATGTATATATACATATATATGTAATATATATATATATACATATATATATGTAATATATATATATTTTTATATTTACATGTATGTATGTAATATGGCTATATGTATGCTCACACACCCATGCAAGTTTACATTATCTTTACATTTTCAGGATGATACGCGGTGTTATTCTCGTCGCGGCGTGTCTGGCGGCGGTGGCTGCTCTGCCCATTGAACTAAGTAAGTAATGTTTTTGAATGGCTATTACTGAACTACTACTATCATTATCATCTTGACCATTATCACTGCTATCGCCTCAATTATGATGATAGTAATATTACAAATTGAACAACAACAGTAACAACCATCATTAAGACAATGGGGATTTTTGTTTATAATCATAATAATAGTAATAATGATAATAAAAACAATATAAATAACTAACGATTATAATGATGATCGAAGTTTAAATCATAACGATAATGGGAAGGATGAAAATACTAATGATGATAATGGATTACGTTAATAATAATAATAATAATGACAATCATAATTATAATATCATTAATAAGTCAGAATAACGATATTAATGAGATCATTAATAATGATAATGATGATGGTAATTATGATTATCATATTGATAACAATTATCATCGTTATCACTTATGTTAAATGCAAAATAAGGCTCAGGACTTTTTTTGTATGCAGTTTGAGTTTTTTTATTTCCTCTTTGAACAAATTTTTCCATTTGTTTATCCGGGAAGGATGATAAAACGCATCTTCAGGAAAAATTTTTAGCTTGCTTTATATATATATATTATATATATATATATTATATATTTTATATATATATGTATGTACACACATATATATAAGTATGTACACACACACCATATATATATGCCAATCAGTAGATTCTAGAATACTTTATCTGCCAAGTGTTTTTTTCATTTTAAAAGTGCCTTGCTACCGTGTTCTTAACCTCTGATATCAAGAAAAACAAAAAAAAAAAAAGAAAGAAAAGAAAAGAAAAGAAAAGAAAAAAACTACGAAAATACATCAAAAGTTACCTTGACCGTTCATTTTTTTCTCCGACAAATAGTTTCATTATTCGTCATATTACCCTTATTCCATTTTCTTTGTTCTTCCCATCTCTTGTTATTTGGGTTTTACTCGACCCACCAACTATATTTTCCTAGATCTGAATTTATTCAGTGATCCTATTCTGTTTTTTTTGAAGGATATGATGTTTTTCAGTTGAGAACAGAATGGCGTATGTAATGGATAACATGACGGCCATTTGGAGAGAGATAGCGGAGATTCGCCAGGATATCAACCTCCACCTCCACGGCGGCCACCAGGAACAAAACCACGATAAGGTCGGCTTTGCTACAGTGAAGATCGATGTGTGTGTGCGCGAGCGCGTGTTTATTTGCGTGTTTGTGTATGTTTGCGTGTTTTATAGCCATAAATGTATGTGTATGTGCTCATATATGTGTATGTATGCACGCATGCGCGGATGTATGTGTATAGGTATGTGTATGTATATATGATTGGATAAAATCTTTTATGGCGGGATAAAATAACTTTCCTATCCTCCTCTCCCTTGTTCTCTCTCTCCTCCACCTCTGTTCTCTCGTTTTCTAACTCGTCTTCCTTCCATCTCTCCTCGCTATCCCAGACCCATTTTCTATATTCAACAAAGTGGTAACAATGTAATGTTGTAGATCGTAAAGGAGGTAGAAATGCTCCTCCATGAGCACGAAACGCACCATCTTCACCATCAGCACCAAGGACACGAGGATCACCATAACGAGGAGTTGCTACAGTAAGTATATGTTGGTAAACCTGCTTATGCACACACAAACAACTATATATTTGTATATATATACAGTATATATGTATATATATTCATATATATATATACAATATATACACATAAACACACATATATGTGTATATATACATAATGCATATATATGTATATACATTATATGTATATATAATGTATATATACACATTATATGTACGTATGTATTCATACATTATATATAAATATGTGTATGTATGTATATATACATTATACATATGTGTATTTATTTGTGTTTTTTATTACGTTATTATTGTATCTAACATATGCACACAGTGCAACCTATATATAATGAAACAAAACAGTAGATTCCGTAAAAAATATACAGAGATGAAAGAACTTGTGGAATTTTGCAGACACTTAGAAGACACTCACGGACACGGGCATGAGGACGACCATCACGACGACCATCTCCATCACAAGCATCACGACCACCATGAGCACCATCACCATGACCACCACGATGACCACGACCACCCCTTTGGGGACCCCCCACCATGAGGACGACCATCATGACCACCATGATCACCACGACGACCACCCAACACGAAGACACCATGAGGACGAAACCTCACGACGACCACCAGCATGAGGAGCACCATGAGGATGACACATCACGACGACCACCAGCACGAAAAGCACCATGAGACGACCACCACGACCCAGCACCAAGCACGAAAAGCCCATGAGGACGACCACCAAAGACGACCATCAGCATGAAGAGCATCATCATGACCACCACCAATCACACGACCACCACGGGCGACCACCACAAAGAAGAGCATCATCACCGACCACCACTACCATGAGACCACCAGCCCTGAAGAGCCCCCATGATGACGACATCCGAAAGACCACCAACACGAAGAGCACCATAAGGACACCATCACAACGACCATCAACATGAGGAGCACCATGAGGGCGATCATCACGACGACCATCGCTGAGGAAAAACCATGAGGACGACCATCACGATGACCACCAACACGAAGAACACCATAAGACGACCACCACGACGATCATCAGCATGAAAAGCACCATGAGGACGACCATCACGACGACCCCCCAGCACGAAAAGCACCATGAGGGCGACCACCACGAACCACCACCCCCGAAAAGCACCATAAAAGGGGACCACCACCACGACCATCAGCATGAAGAGCATCATCACCCACCACCACACGACCACCACCAAGAAAACGACCACGATTCTCACGGTCTGCACGAAAAAAAGTAAGTGCGAAGAGAGATTAGTGAGAGAGGATGTGATTTTAGTTCTCATTCTCTGTGTTTACATGGAGGGGAAAGATAACAAATTCTTTCTGCCTGTGTAAATGGTGTATAACTACTTGTCCTCGAAATGAATAGAGGAATAATTAGTATGATTTTATGTATCCGTGTTATAGATACCTATCATACAGTGTCACACTCAGTGTTTTTATCACCGGTCAGTTTGGGAAGTATTTCGTAGAACAAAAGGTCGGTTTCCTGCTTCAAAAGGCTTTTTACTTTTCCCCAAAGTTGATTTTATTGTACTGACACTCTACTAATATGGATTAAAGAAGGGGTTTAAGGGTTAACATCCACTGACGGCGAGGGATTTGAACGCAGGTCAGCAAGATTGCTGGACGAGAAAAGCTACCACTGCGCCATACAGCACAAAGTATCTCTTAAAGCAAATATAAAAACAGGTAAAACAAACTGCAACATTAAAAAAGAAGAAGAAGAAAAAAATTGGAACATCTCAAAAAAAAAAAAAAAAAAAAAAAAAAAAAAAAAGGCTCAAAAGCAAACAGAATGCAACATCTTATCACTCCAACAAAACTAACAAGTGAAACCCAAAAACATTCAACAAGAAAAGGTAATTGTGCAGTGATTTTTTTCCCAACCGAGCCTTCCAGTCACGCTTTTTTAAAACGAGCTCCATTACACTAAAATGTCTGATCGAAAGAGAATTAACAGCTCCTGGCTTCATCTGGAAGGCAGTAATTGCAAGCGCAATTAAAGATTATAAGGTCTGATAATGATAGCGATTACGGGTGATTTCCATTTTTTTTGTTTTTATTACTGTTTTGTGTCGTGCGGGGATGGATTCGGAGATGAGTTGTGATGGTGTGCGAATATGTTTATGGTGTGGAGTTCATGTTGACATTTTCCCTAAAGACACCGTGAATATGTATATCGACAATATATTCACATACATAAGTATGTTGGTAAATCAAAGGACAGGTAAAGTTCCCCTATCCTGTCCACTTCTACATAGGCGTGGAATTGCACGTAATCACAAGCATTGCCTTATGAAAAACTGTAAACATCGACGGTTCTGTATACACACATAAACTGGCACAAAATATGCACACAACTGTATTCGTCAAAGAATCCTTCAGTGAAGGAGAGAAAAAAAAAATGGACTTGGACAATAACCAACATAGAATAACGTTATGTAACTCTAATGATAATCTGATGGTGATAATAAAGAATAACACCAACAAAATAATGCACCAGAAAGACCAATAACCATAAAAAAATAACAATAATGATGGAACTAGCGGAACGAATGGCCATTTCACGAAAAGAGGTACTCCTTTCACCATCTTCTATTATCAGCCTCCCCTCTCCCTTTTACTTTTCCTCCACTCTACTTTTCCCTCTCCTGCCCCTACCCACCTCCTTTTAAATGCCAAAAATTCCTTTAATTAATTCCTCCTTCCCTCTTTAATCCGTATCTCTGCCCCCTCCCACTTCCCTCCTCTTCCTCCTTAAACTCTCCTCTTCTTTTTATCCCTAATCCCTCTCGTCCCTGATGATAATAATAGCAATAATAATAATAATGATACTACTCTACTACTAATACTACTAAGGATAATAATAATAATAATCCCCCTTTTTTCTCTGAGGCCACTTTTTCCCTTTCCCCTCCTCATCTCCCTTTCCTCTTTAAGCCCCCCTTTCCTCCCCCTCCCCCTCTCTCTTCTTCCCCTTCTGTCTTCCTTTTAACGTGTCCCCCGGATAGTTTTCGTAAATAGTAAATGTGCAAAAACTGACGGTTTAGTTATTGCAATGTATTTTTTTTTTCGAATAATAATGATAATAAGATAATTATTGTATTGTGATGATGGTAATGATGATAATAGTGATAATGATATTAAATATAACAGTAACAGTGATGAAGAAAATAAATAACACTTATAATAATAACATTTACACAAAGATAATTATAATGGATTATAAAATGATAGTGATAATGATAATAATGAAAATAATAAAAATAATAACAGTAAAGGAACAATGAATATAAGATAACATTAATAAGAATATCATGATCACTATAATAATAATGATAATGATAATAATAATAAATGATAATAGTAATAATAATAATAAAAACAATAGTGATAACAAAAATGATAAAGATAATGACAATGGTGATAATGATGATATGAAAACATCAACAACAATAATACTAATAATAGTAATAATAATAATAATGATAATAGTAATGATAACAATGATGAGAATAATTATAATAATAATGATCACAACAATAATAATAATAATGATTATAATAATAATAATAATAATAACAATCACAATAATAATAAAAATTATAAAAATAAAGAAAAAAAATATTAGTAATAACTACAACAATAATAATAATAAAAAGTTGATAATGATAATGACAAATATAGCAATAGCAATAAGAACAATAACAACAACAACAATAATAATAATAATAATAATAATAATAATAATAAATTTCAATAACGATAATAATAAAAATGATAGTGGTGATAATAGTAAGAGAATAAAATAATTGATAATGATAATAATGATAATAATAATAACTTAATGATGATCAGGAAAATAATACCCATAATGATAAAGGGGATAATATAAGAGCAATAATAAAATGATAATAATAATAATTAATAATAAAAATAATAGAAATAATAATTTAAAAATGAGTAATGATAATAATAATGAATAATATAATATAAAAATATAATGATAAAACCAATAATTATGATAATAAAATTAATACCAATGATAATGTAGTGATAATAATAAAGATGATGATGAATGATGAGATAATAATAAATTACTAATGGTAAAGTACTGATAATAATAATGATACTAATGATACTAAAAATAATAATAATAATGAGATGCAGAATAATATCATGCAGATACAGATATTAATGATAATGGTTAAAATCTTATGGGTGATAAAAAAGATAATAATGATAATAAGAATAATGAAATAAGAATAAGAAAAATGATAATGATAAATAAAATATTGATAAAAAATAATAATGATGATAATAATAATAGTAATGTTAATGATAATAGTAGCAAACTACTACTGCTATTATTTATAATGATTTCAATAATCATAGTGGTGATAATGATGATAATAATAATGATAATATTAATAATAAAAAAGACGCTGATAATGATAATAACAACATCACAGCATCAACAACAACAATAATAATGATAATAATAATAATAACAATAATGATAATAATATAACAATAACGATAAAATAATGTTTATATTACCTGGTCAACAGCAAAAAAATCGTCATAATTTTTTTTACTGATTTTTGAAAAATTTTGATGCGCTGAATCCAAAAATAACATTTTATTTTGCTCATCAGGTCAAATTTGTGTTCTAAAAACCGCCAAATATTGTTTTTACGGTTGTTCATACATAAGGGTATTAGCATTTTCGTGGCGGGTATTACGATATAATTTTCAAGTTGCGACCGCACATTTTTTGCTAACAGACATGTTTTCCTTATTCAGATGAATGATATGGATTCGTCCAGAAGGTCTTGCAGAAATAAGCCAGATGTATTCTGCTACATCTGCGGCGAATGCACCGTTGTTCCTAACAGGAAACGAGTCACAAGTTTCGTAAAGCGTGCTTATCATGCTTATTTTGGCATGAAACATGGTGATCAGGACAAAGCTTGGGCGCCTCACATGGTCTGCAAGAAATGCACCGAGTATCTACGTCGCTGGACCATGGAAAGAAGGACGGGCTGAAGTTTGAATTCCTATGGTTTTTTGGGGAGAGCCGAAAACCATGTCAGTGACTGTTACTTCGCGCTGTTAATTTTACTGGGGTCAACAGAAAGAACCAAGCAGCCTCAAGTATCCTGATCTTGAATCAGGACGTAGTCCTGTACCTCACTGTGATGAAGTTTTCCCGTACCTGTCCCCAGCAGAACTTCCTGAGTTAAGTGACGAAGAAATTTTCCAGTATTGAAGACAATGAAGAAGTAGTTCCTAGCGATGATGCCGATGACGCTCCGCATCCCTTTTCTTTTCCCAGAAGGAGCTAAATGATCTTGTCCGTGACCTCAACTTACCAAAGTCATCCGCCGAATTGTTGGCATCAAGACTGAAAGAAAAAAAACAACTTTTTTTTCTGACAGTACTCGCATCACTTTCTACCGCAACAGACATCAAGAATACCTTCTTTTTTCTCTGAAGACAAAGACTTGATGTACTGTACAGATGTTTCACAGCTTCTGCACAATCTTGGATTGCCACCCGTACCAACCTGTAGAATGGAAACCGTTTACTGACAGCAGCAAGAGATCGCTGAAAGCCGTTCTGGTGCACAACGGCAACCAGTTTGCCTCTATACCGCTGGCTCACTCGACTACACTGAAGGAGAAGTATGAAGCGGTGAAGTATCTGCTGGAGAAAATTCGTTATTGTCAGCATGAGTGGATGATCTGTGTTGACCTGAAGATGGTGAACTTTTTATTGGGACAGCAGTCCGGTTTCACCAAGTACCCGTTTCTTTCTGTGCATGTGGATAGTAGGGCCGAGCTCAGCTTACACGAAAAAGGAGTGTTCTCTGCGGGAGGAATTGGAGCCTAGCAGATCAAAGGGAAAGTCATCAACGCCCCTCTGGTGGACAGAGACAGGATACTCTTCCCAACCCCCGCACATTAGCTTGGCTTGATGAAGCAGTTCACCAAAGCTCTGGACAAGGATGGTGGCGGCTTCACTCACCTGTGCCATGCTTTTTTTCCCGGCGTGACCATGGAGAAATTGAAAGCTGGCATCTTTTGACGGACCTCAACTACGTCAGCTCATCAGAGATCCAGAGTTTGAAAACTCAATGAATAAAGTCGAACTGGAAGCGTGGAAGGCATTTGCACAACAAGGCCAGCAACTACGCAGAACTCGTCCCAAATGCTGACCCACCTTCAAAAACCTGGGGGCAACATGAACATCAAAATGCACTACCTATTCTCACACATGGATCGGTTTCCTGAGAATCTGGGATCCCGTGAGCGACGAGCAGGGGAGAGTTTCAAGTCATAAGGAAAAGGAGACCAGGTATCAGGGACGGTGGGATGCAGTCATGATGCCCATTACTGTGGACTTTGAAGAGAGACATCCCTCCGCTGCACATTCGAGGAGCCCAAAAACGGAAGTTGTCCACTGAATGATCAATGATGACCAAACATCTAGTTTTCATGCATCTGTCTTTATTAGTGTCCTGTCTACTGATCAACTGATCAATTCTTTTCGATGTTCAGCATTGGTCAGTAATTTTTGTAATAGTTACCAATGTAATGCAATGTTGATGTCAATACAGATACCGATCAATGTTTGCAACATGTCGATAAATTTTAAATTCGGTGAGAGAGAGAAAAAAAAAAAATCGGATGTATAAGTAACACAAATAAAACAAAAATGCCGCTCTAATGATTCCACTTCGTAAAAAAAAAGAACGATTTTTCCTATATTCACTTAGTTTTTAAAACCCTTTACCTGATCGGGGAAAATGGATGCATTTTTGGGTTCAGCGATGCAGATTTGCTCCAAAAACAGTTGAAAAACTAAGACAACTTACAAAAAATATTTTTTTGTACCCCAGTGCAATGATAAAGATGCTAATAATGATAAAAACATCAAACGACAATAATAATTATTATAAAAAAATAATAATAATAATAAAGATAATAATAAAGATAAGAAAAAAAAATGATAATGGTAATAATGATCATGATAATAATGATTGATGATACTAATATTAATGATTGTAATGATAATAGTAATAATAAAGATAATATCAGAAAAAATTAACAAAAACATCATCAACATCAATATTAACAACAATAATAATGATAATAAGTAAAAAGGCAATGGCAGTAATGATACTAATGATACTAGTAGAAAAAATAATTATGATAACAATAAAGAGCCACAGAGCTGCGGCAAACAGTGCGTAAGTCAAATGAATAATAGATATAACATAAGACGTACAAGGAATAACAGATATATACAGGAGCTCACCTGATGGCAACATCTGACGGAGGAGCATATATAAGGACGGTGGGTTCGTGCGTCACCGAAGAAACTCACCTGAACCTCACGTAAGTAAGGAAAACCCGTTGGGGGTTTGCACTGTCTAAGCAGCACTTGAAGGTGGGAGCCAGGTTGTTATTGAGCAAAAGTTTAAAATATTATGGATGAAAAAACTTTAAATCCATACTATATTTCGTTAAAAAACAGCAAAGTGATTTTATATATATATATATATATATATATATATATATATATGTTGTGTGTGTGTGTGTGTGTGTGTGTGTTGTGTGTGCGTGTGGTGTGTGCAATGTATATATGGGCTGTACATAAAGAGGGATCCTAACGTAATTTTCCTTCCTTCCAAATACCCAAAAAAAATAACTGTGTATATGCCCTTTGCCATTTATCGAAACGCATCTACGCATTAATAAACGGGGAATGTGTGTGCATATTATACTAATGACATGGAAATCACAACAACAATGATCATATTGGCAAACTCATCTCAATTAACAGCTTCGATGAGACATGTTAATATGAAATTACGATAATTAGTAAAAAAACTAAACATTAAAAACGCCTTATTTGCATAAAAAATATTTATTTGGGCCCTGGAGTAATAGGAATTTCGAAATAAGCGCTACAAACCAATATATGTATATAAAATAATAATAA
>NC_051393.1:21085509-21130509 GCF_015228065.2 Penaeus monodon
GTGATGGTCTTCATGGTGGTCGTCATGGTGATGGTCTTCATGGTGGTGGTCATGGTGATGGTCTTCATGGTGATCATCATGATGGTCGTCCTCATGGTGGTGGTCGCCATGGTGGTCGTGGTCATCCCTATGATTATGGTGGTCGTCATGATCGTGATGGAGATGGTCGTCATGATGATCGTCCTCATGGTGGTGGTCGCCATTGTGGTCGTGGTCATCGTGGTGGTCATGGTGATGGTGTTCATGGTGGTCGTGATAATCGTGGAGATGGTCGTCGTGATGGTCGTCCTCATGACCGTGTCCGTGTCTTCTAAGTTTCTGCAAAATTCCACAAGTTCTTTCATTTCTGTATATTTTTTTTACGGAATCTGCTGTTTTGTTTCATTACTTATTGGTTGCATTGTGTGCATGTGTTAGATGCAATAATACAGTGATAATTGATAAATGGATAAAATGGTATTACACACAAATATACATACACACACATACTTATATATGTATGTATAATGTATATATACATACACATACACATATATATGTATATATAATGTATATATACATACATATAATGTGTATATATACATATATACATATAATGTATATATACATATATATATATGCATATGCGTATATATACATATATATGTCGGGGGGTGCATATATATATATATATATATATATATATATATATATATGTGTGTGTGTGTGTGTGTGTGTGTGTGTGTGTGTGTTTATGTGTATATATTGTATATAAATATATAATATATATAAGATATATATATATACATATATAGTTGTGTGTGTGTGTGCATAAGCAGGTTTACCAACATATACTTACTGTAGCAACTCCTCGTTATGGTGATCCTCGTGTCCTTCGTGCTGATGAAGATGGTGTGTTTCGTGCTCATGGAGGAGCATTTCCACTTCCTTCACGATCTACATTGCATTGTTACCACTTTGTTAAATGTAGAAAATGAGTCTGGGATAGCGAGGAAAGAGATGGAAGAAAGACGAGATAGAAAACAGGAAAACAGAGGGAGGGGAAAGAGAGAACAAGAGAGAGGAGGAAAGGAATGTTATTTCATCCCGCCATAAAAGATTTTATCCCATCAATATATACATATACATACGTATACTCATACACCCGCGCATGCGTGCATACATACACATATATAAGCACATACACATACATATGTCTATAAAACACGCAAACATACATAAACACGCATATAAACACACACGCGCTCGCACACACACACAACGATCTTCACTGCAGCAAAGCCGACCTTATCGTAGTTTTTTTCCTGGTGGCCGCCGTGGAGGTGGAGGTTGATATCCTGGCGAATCTCCGCTATCTCTCTCCAAATGGCCGTCATGTTATCCATTACATACGCCATTCTGTTCTCATCTGAAAGACATCATATCCTTCAAAACAACAGAATAGGATTCACTGAATAATTCAGATCTAGGAAAATATAGTTGGTGGGTCGAGTAACAAAGTAACAAAGAGATGGGAAGAACAAAGAAAATGGAATAAGGGTAATATGAAGAATAATGAAACTATTTGTCGGAGAAAAAAATGAACGGTCAAGGTAACTTTTTTTATCAGAGGTTAAGAACACGGTAGCAAGGCACTTTTGAAATAAAAAAGATACACTTGCAGGTAAAGTATTCTAGAATCTATTGATTGGCATATATATGTATATATATATTAAAGCAAGCTAAACTGTTCCTGAATATGCGTTTTAACATACCAGATAAACAAATGAATATTCGGTTGAAAAAGGAAATAAAAACCTCAAACTAATATAAAATTGAGCCATTTTCATTAACATAAGTGATAATAATGATAATAATTGTTATTAATATGATGACCTCATTAATGTCGGTATTCTGACTATTATTAATAAAGATATAATAATTATTATCATTACTATTATTCCTATTACCGTAATCATTATCATCATTATTATTATTTCCATTATCGTTATGGTCATCTTCGATCATCATTATAATCATTACTTTCATTGAATTATTAGTATTGTTATTATTATCATTATAACTATTATTATGATTATAAACAAAATCACCGATGTCTTAATGATGGCTGTTACTGTTATTGTTATAATTATCATCATATAAATAGTTGTTGTTTCTGATGATAATACTGACAGTGATATGTGATAACCATATTTATCAATTTGTAATATCACTATCATCATAATTATGACGATAGCAGTGATAACGGTCAAGATGATAATGATGATAGTAGTTCATTCAAAAACTTAACTTACTTAGTTCAATGGGCAGAGCAGCCACCGCCGCCAAACATGCCGCTACGAGAATGACACCGCGTATCATCCTGGAAATGTAGAAATGTAAACTTACATATATATACATTCATATACATTTTTTTCACATATATATACATATATATACATACATATACATATATTTTTCATATATATATGTGTGTGTGTATAGGGACATATAATAAATATATTTTTCATGTATATGTATATACATATATATGTACTGTTTTCTTTTTCATATATATATATATATATATATATATATATATATATATATAAATGTGTGTGCGTATTTGGGAGCGCTTATTTCGAAATTCCTTATTACACCAGGGCCCAAATAAATACTGTTTATGCAGTTTGTTTTACATAATTATCATAATTTCGTATTAACATGGTCTCATCGAAGCTGTTAATTGAGATGAGTTTCTGCCAATATGATCGTTATTGTCGTGATTTCCATTTCATTAGTATAATATGCACACACATTCCCCGTTTATAATGCGTAGATGCGTTCCGATTTAAAGTAATGGCTAAGCTATACATATACAGTTATTTTATGTTTGTATTTTTGGAAGGAGGGAAAATTACGTCAGGATCCCTCTTTATGTACAGCCCATATATGCATTTGCACACATACACACACACACACACACACATATATATAGCACATGCACATATATATAGCGAAATATAGTATGGATTTAAAGTTATTCATCTATATCTTAAACTTTTGCTCAATAACAAGCTGGCTCCCACCTTCAAAGAGCTGCTTAGACAGTGCAAACCCCCAACAGGTTCCTTACTTACGTGATGTTCAGGTGAGTTTCTTCGGTGACACACGAATCCACCGAATCCATATTGCTCCTCCGTCCAGATGTTGCTATCAGTGGGCTCCTGTATACATCTGTTATTCCTTGTACAGACCTTATGTTATATCTATTATTCACTTGACTTACGCACTGTTTGCCGCAGCTCTGTAGCTCTTTATTGTTATCATAATTATTGTTTCTACTACTATCATTGATATCATTAGTGCCATTGCCTTTTTATTTCTTATCATTATTATTGTTATTAATATTGATGATGTTCTTGTTAATTTTTCTAATATCTTTATTATTACTATTATCATTATAATAATTAATATTAGTATCATCATTACTATTGTTATTATCATTATTATCATGATCATTATTACCATTATCATTATTTTTTTCTTATTATTATTATCATTATTGTCATTATTATTATTATTATTATTATTATTATTATTATTGTTGTTGTTGTTGATGTTATTATCATTATTATCATCTTTGTTATTACTAATATTATCATTGTTATTATCATTATTATCATCATTACCACTATTATGATTATTGTTATCATTATCATTAATAGCAGAAGTATTAGTAGTAGTTTTGCTAATGTTATCATTAACATTACTATTATTATTATCAATATTATTATTGTTGTTGTTATTATCATCATTATCATTATTTTGTTTATTCTTATTATTGTTCTTAGTATCATAATTATTATAATTATCATTACTATTACCATTATTATTATTATTATTATTATTATTATTATTATATTATCATTATCATTTTCATTACTCATTATTATTATTATTATTATTATTATGATTATCATCATTATCATTATTATTATTATTATTATTATTATTATTATTATTATTATTACCATTATCATTATCATTATTATCGTTATTATAATTATTATCATTATTATTGTTGTTCTTGTTGTTATTGCTATATTTGTTATTATTTTATCCCTATTATTATTGTTGTTGTAGTTATTGCTATTATATTTTTTCTTTTATTATTATTATTATTATTATTGTGATCATTATTATTATTATCATTATCATAATTGTCATTATTACTATTATCATTATCATTATTATTACTATTATTATTATTGTTGATGTTATTCATATCATTATCATCATTGCCATTATCATTATCATTATTATCATTATCATTGTTACTATTACTATTATTATTTGTTATTATTTTCATTATTATCATTATCACTATCATTTTTATAATCATTATAATTATCATTGTTGTCAATGTTATTATTATTATAAATATTATTTTCATTTTCTTCATCATTGTTACTGTTATTATTAATATAATCATCAGTAATATCATCATTACCATCATCATCAATATCATAATCATTTTATTATCATTATTATTCGAAAAAAATACATTGCATTAAAGTAGCTAGACCGTCAGTTTTTGCACATTTACTATTTACGAAACTATCCGTGGGGACGCGTTGAGAAGGAAGACAGAAGCGGGAGGGGAAGAGAGAGGGAGAGGGAGAAAGGCGGGGCTTAAAGAGGAAAGGGAGATGAGGAAGAGAAAGGGAGTGTGGCCTCAGAGAAGAGGGGGATTATTATTATTATTATCATTATTATTATTATATTATTATTATTATTATCATTATTATTATTGCTATTATTATCATCAGGGACGAGAGGGATTAGGGATTGAAAGAAGTAGAGTTTAAGGAGGAAGAGGAGGGAAGTGGGAGGGGGCAGATATACGGATTAAAGAGGGAAGGGAGGAATTTTATTTAAGGAATATTTGGCATTTAAAGGGTGGCAGAACAGGAGACGGAAAGGTAGAGGGAGAGGAAAAGCAAAAAGGAGAGGGGAGACTGGTAATAGATGGAGGAGGGTGAAAGGAGGAGTACCTCTTTTTCGTGGAATGCCCATTCGTTCCGCTTTTCCCTATCTTTATTGTTATCATTTTATGGTTATTGGTCTTTCTGGTGTCATTATCATTGCTGGTGTTACTCTATTATCACCATCATGATTATCAGTAAAGTTACATATCGTTATTATGAATTAGACCGTTGGTTATCCTCCAAGTTCACTTTTTTTTCTCCTTCACTGAAGGATTCTTTGACGAATACAGTTGTGTGCATATTTTGTGCCTTTTTATGTGTAGTGCACTACCCCGTCGTGTGTACTATTCTAAGGCAATGTTTGTGGTTACGTGCAATTCCACGCCATGTAGAATGACGGATAGGGAACATTCCCTGTCCTTTGATTTCCCAAAACATATTTATGTATGTAATATTTGTGGGTATACTATTCACGGGTCTTGGAAAATGTAAACTGAACCCACACCAAAAACAATTCGCACACCATCACAACTCATCTCCGAGCCATCCCGGCACGAAAAAAACGTAATAAAAACAAAAAAAGGGAAAATCCCCGAAACGCTATCGTTATCAACCTTATAACCTTTAATTAGTTGCAATTACTCCTTCCAATGAAGCCAGTGACTTTTAATTCCTTTCGATAGACATTTTAGTGTAATGGAGCTCGTTTTAAAAACCGCTGACTGGAATGGCTGGGTTTGGGGAAAACCCATGCTCAATTCCCTTTTTTTTTTTGAAGATTGGTTTCACTTGTTAGTTTAGTTTGGAGTTATACGATGTTGCATTCTGCTTTGCGTCGTGTCTTGCTTGTTATATTATTTTATATATATATTATATAAATTTATTTTTTTTTTTTTTTTTTTTTTTTTTTTTTTTTTTTTTTTTTTTTTTTTTTTTTTAAGACGTTCCAGGTGGTTGGTTTTGCCCCTTTTTTTTTTTTTTTTTTTTTTTTCTTTTTTTTTTTTATAAAATGTTGCAGTTTGTTTTACCTGTTTGCTGTGCTTGCTTTAAGAGATATCGTGTGCTGTATGGCGCTGTGGTAGCGTCCTCGTCCAGCAATCTTGCTGACCTCGTTAAAATCCCCGCCGTCATGGATTTTAAACCCCTTTGACACCTTCTTCAACCCTTTATTAGTAGAGTGCCCTACAATAAATCAATTTGGGGGAAAA
Source organism: Penaeus monodon (assembly GCF_015228065.2). NCBI lineage: Eukaryota > Metazoa > Arthropoda > Malacostraca > Decapoda > Penaeidae > Penaeus > Penaeus monodon. The sequence continues at coordinate 21,091,688 of NC_051393.1, forward strand.
GTAAAAAGCCATTTTGAAGCAGGAAACCGTACCTTTTGTTCAGAATACAAACGCCCGGTAAAAAAAAACCTGAGTGTGCTGTAAATATGATTATACATAATACATAAAATCATACTAATTATTCCTCTATTCATTTTCGGGGAAAAAGAGTATAACACCATTTAACAGGCAGAAAAATTTGTTATTTCCCTCCAGTAAACACAGAAAGAGAACTAAAACCCAAATCCTCTCTCATAATCTCTTTTTCGATTTACATTTTTTCGTGCAGCCCGGGGTATCGTGGTCGTTTTTTGGGTGGTGTCGTGGTGGGGGCGTGATGATGCTCTTCATGCTGATGGTCGTGTTGGTGGTCGTCTTTTTGGTGCTTTTCGTGCTGGTGGTCGTCCACATGGTGCTTTCGTGCGGGTGTCGTCGTGGGGGTCGTCCTCATGGTGCTTTTCTGCTGGTGGCGTCGTGTGGTCACCCTCATGGTGCCCTCATGTAGGGTCGTCGTGGGGGTTTCTTCATGGGGCTCCTCTGTTTGGGTCGTCGTGATAGTCGTCCTCATTGTTCTTCGTGCTGGTGACGTCGTGGTGGTCGTTTTCTGGTGTTCTTCTTTTGGTGGTCGTCGTGATGGCGTCCTATGGTGCCCTTCGTGCGGGTGGTCGTCGTGATGGTCGTCATCAGGGTTTGCTTTTTGCTATGGTCGTCGTGATGGTCGTCCTCATGGTGCTCTTCATGTTGGTGGTGGTCGTGATGGTGGTGGTGGTCGTGATGCTTTCAGCTGGGGTCGTCGTGGTGGTCGTGAGATGGTGGTGTTGGCCCGTGATGATGCTCTTTCATGCTGGTGGTCTTCGGGGTGGTCGCCCCTCAGGGTTGTTTTCGTGCTGGTGGTGTCGTGGGGGTTTCCCCCTTATGGTGTTTTTCGTGTGGTGGTCTTTCGTGGTGGTCGCCTCATGGTGTTTCGTGCTGGTGACGTCGTGGGGGGCGTCTTCGGGTGTTCTTGTTTTTGGGGGTCGTCGTAGGGTCGTCCCATGGTGCCTTCATTTTGGTGGGGTGTGATGGTGGTGGGGGTCGTATGTTTTTCATGTGGTGGTCGTCGGGTGGCCGTGTTTGATGGTGGTGTTGGTATCATATGCTCTTCATGCTGGGGGTTTTCGTGGTGGTCGCCCAGGGGTTTTTTTCGTGCTGGTGGTCGTCGTGGTGGTCGTCCTTATGGTGTTTTTCGTGCTGGTCTCGGTGGGGGTCGTCCTCATGGTCTTTTCGTGCGGGTGCTCGTGTGGTGGTCGCCCTCAGGGTGCACTCATTGGTGGTCACGGGGGGGTTCGTCCTCATGGTGTTCCCATCTGGTGGTCGTGTGGTAGTCGTCATCAGGGTGCTCTTCGTGCGGTGGTCGTCGTGGTGGTCGCCCCTCATGGTGCTCTTCGTGCTGAGGGTCGCGTATGGTGTCCTCAGGGTGCTTCCATGCTGATGGTCTTCAGATGGTCTCAATGGTGCTTTTCGTGCTGGTGGTCGTCTGGTGGTCGTCCTCATGATGCTCTTCGTGCTTGATCGTCGGGGTGGTCGTTTTCAGGTGCCCCTCATCTAGGGTGTCGTAAAGGGTCATCCTCATGGGGGTTCTTCGGGTTTGATCGTGGACATCGTGGTGTGGTCATGGTGATGGCGTCATGAGGGTCGTGGTCATCGTGGGGGGGGGGGGGAGGGTCTTCAGGGTGGTCTAGGGTGAGGGTCGTATGATGGTCGTCCTCAGGTGGTGGTCGCCAGGGTGGTCGTGGTCACGTGGTGGATGGTGGGGGTTTTCCCGTGGTCATGATCGTGAGGAGAGGGTCTCGGTGGTCGTCCTCATGCCCGTGTCCGTGGTTTCTTCAAGGTCTGAAAAATTGCACAAGTTTTCATTCGTAATTTATTTTACGGAATCTACTGTTTTTTTTTCTTTACTTATAGGGGCACTGTGTCATTGTAGAACAAAATACAGTGATAATTGATAAATGGATAAAATTGTATCCACAATACATATATAACATCACATGTTAATGTATATATACTACATACAATATATTTAATATAATGTATGTATGCTACGACATAAAATGTGTTTTTAACATTAATATCATAAATGTTTTTAACATAATTTCATATGTGTAATACATATATAGAGCGGGGTGCTATATATATTTTATATATGTGTTTATGTATATTGTGTATATATATGAAAAATTTTAACATATTACTGATATATATACAAATATAATATATTCAATATAATTTTGGGTGTGATAAGGTTTACCAACATAACTTACTGTAGCAACTCCTCTTTTATGGTGATCCTCGGTCCAGGGTGCTGATGGTAAAGATGGGCTTTTCGTGCTAGGAGGAGCTTTTCCACCTCCTTTACGATCTACAAATTACATTGTTACCACTTTTTGAATATAGAAAATGGGTCTGGGATAGCGAGGAGAGAGAGGGGAAGAAGACGGTTAGAAAACGAGAAAAACAGAGGGGGGGGAAAAAAAGGAGAAAAAGGGAGGGAAAGGAATTTATTTTATCCCCATAAAAGATTTTATCCCATCAAAATATTATACATACGAATACAATACAATAAAACCGCGCAGCGTGCAACATACACCATATATGAGACATACACATACAGTCTAAAAAAAACCGCAAATATACAAACACGAATAAACACACGCGCTCGCACACACACAACGATCTTCTTTGCGAAAAGCCGACCTTCGGGGTTTTTGTTCCTGAGGGCCCGCCGGGGGTGGAGTTGATATCCTGGTGAATCTCCGCTTCTCTTTCCAAAGGGCCCCGTCATGTTATCCTTTACATACCCCTTTCTGTTCTCATCTGAAAGAATATATCCTTCAAACAACAGAATAGGATTTACTGAATAATTCAGATCTAAAAAAATATAGTTGGGGGGTCGAGAAACAAAAGTAACAAAGAGAGGGGGAAAACAAAGAAAAGGAAAAAAGGGGAATGAACGAATAATGAACCCGCGGGGCCGAAGGGTTAGACGTCGGACTAAAAACTGTCAGGGGCAATTGAATTTCGGGGTTCGAGTCACCACCGCCGCTTTTTTCCCTTGGGGAAAGGGAATTTTCACCTTGATTGCCTCCTAGCCATGGGGGCCAAGCCAGCCCAAGTAATGTGGTCCCAAGCCCGGAAAAATAGAGAGAATGATTACTAAAAAGGACCCCGGCACTCTCCGTGGAAAGGAACGGGGGGGCCCTACCACGTGCTCACTCCAAGAGCATCACAACTGAAAACTGCAATTGGGTATCATGCTGTGACCATGGCGGCTCAGACATGAACCTACCGTTAAAAGAAGAAGAACGAATAATGAAACTATTTGTCGGAGAAAAAATGAACGGTCAAGGTAACTTTTAATGATTTTTTTTTTCTTTTCTTTTCTTTTTCTTTTCTTTTAATATAAGGTTAAGAACAGGTGCAAGGCACTTTTAAAATGAAAAAAAAAACTCTTGCGGAAAAGTATTTAGAATTCTGATTGGCATATATATGTGTGTGTGTGTGTACATACATATATATGTGAGCCACCAGCACGATCTTGGCTCGTGGCTCTTGAGCCTTATTTTGCATTTAACATAAGTGATCATGATAATAATTATCAATATGATAATCATAATAACAATCATCATTATCATTATTAATGATCTCATTAATGTCGTTATTCTGACTATTATTGATAATGATATCATAACTATGATTATCATTATTACTATTATTATGATTATAAACAAAATCACCATTGTCTTAATGATGGTTGTTACTGTTGTTATAATTATCATCATAATATCATAAATAGTTGTTTCTGATGACAATATTGAGTGATATAAAATAATCATTATTTTTCAATTTGTAAAATGACAATCATCCTAATTGTGACGATAGCAGTGATAATGGTCAAGATGATAATGATGATAGTAGTAGTTCAGTAATAGCCATTCAAAAACTTTACTTACTTAGTTCAAGGGAGAGCAGCCCCCGCCGCCAGACCCCGCGGACGAGATAACACGGATCATCTTGAAATGTAAAGAAAAATGAAAACTTGCAGGGTGTGTGAGATACATATACCCATTTAATACTACTTTAAAATATAAAAATATATATATTTTAATTTATATTTTAATCCCTGCATACATATATATACATTCATATACACATTTTTTTTCATACATATTTACATATATTTATATATACATACATATACATGTTGTATATATGTACATAGGCCGCGGTGGCCGAGTGGTTAGAGCATCGGACTGAAGACTGCCACGACGGCAATCTAGTTCGAGGGTTCGATTTCCGGCCGGGCGCGTTGTTTCTTGGGCAAGGAAATTTCACCTCGATTGCCTACCTACCACTGGGTCCCAAGAAAACCCAAGTCAGTGCTGTCCCAACCCCGGATAAAATAGAGAAATTTTACCAAAAAGGGTAACACCGGCCTCTCCGGGAAAGAAACTGGGGACCCTACCCCGTTTCATCCAAAAAATCACAACATGAAAACTACAATTAAGTATCATGCTGTGACCACGGTGGCTCAAACATGAACCTACCGTTAAAAAATTATATATATATATATGTACATATATATACATATAATTTTTCATATATATGTATACATATATGTACATGTAGACTTTTTTTCATGTATATATACATGTGTGTGTGTTTGGTAGCGCTTATTTCGAAAATTTTTATTACTCCAGACCCCCAAAAAAATATGTTTATGCAAATAAGCGTTTTTTTTGTTTAGTTTCTTTTTTCAAATTATCGTAATTTTATATTAACATGGTTCATCGAACTGTTTTAAATTTAGATGATTCTGCCAATATGAAAATTTTTGTTGTGATTTCCCTTTCTTGTTTTCACCATTCCCGTTTTCAATGCGTGATGCGTTCCATTTAAAACAAACGCTAAGCATAGTACAGTTTTTCTATTTTTTTTATTTTTGGAAGGAGGAAAATTTTGTTTGGTCCCTCTTTTTGTACAGCCCCTATATACATTTGTACATTATATATAATTATATATATAATTATAAAATATATATTTTATATAAAAATATTATTTTATATATATCCATGTGTTTCAACGAAATATAGTATGGATTTAAAGTTATTCATCCATACTATCTTAAACTTTGCTCAAAAAAACCCGGCTCCCACCTTAAAGTGTGCTTTTACAGTGCAAACCCCCAACAGGTTCCTTTCTTTTCGTGAGGTTCAGGGGAGTTTTTTCGGTGACACACAATCCCCCCGTCCATATATTCTCCTCCGTCCAGTGTTGCCACGTGGCTCCTGTATATTCTGTTTTTCCTTTTAAGTCCCTTATTAATTATTCACTTTTATTTTACGCACCGTTTCCCCAGCTTGTAGCTCTTTATAGTTAACATAATATTTTTTTCTACTAGTATCATTAGTATCATTACTGCCATTGCCTTTTTATTTCTTATTATCATTATTGTTGTTGTTAATATTGATGTTGATGTTATTGTGATTTTTTCTAATATTATCTTTATTATTACTATTATCATTATAATCATTAATATTAGTATCATCTTACTTTTTATATTTATCATTATTATCATGATCTTTATTACCATAATCATTATTTTTTCTTTTCATTATTATTATCATTATTATTATCATCATTATTGTCGTTGATGTTATTATCATTATCAGCATCTTTATTATTTTTAATATTACATTATTATTTTCATTATTTTTCATCTTATCACCCGATTTTGTAATCATTATCATTAATAGCAGAAGTAGTAGTAGTTTTGCTACTATTATAATTAACATTACTATTATTATCATCATTATTATTATCAAAATTATTATTACCATTATCATTTTCATTATTATAATCATTATTATCATCATCATTAGCATTATTACCATTTTCTTAATATCTGCTTAGCAGATATTATTCTGCTTCCTTATTTTATATTTTTCAGTATCATTAGCATCATTATTATTATTACATACTATTTCCATTTGTACTATTATTTTTATCATTCCCTTTTCCCTATAATCGTTATTATTATCACTACCATTATCATTGGGGATTTTTATTATTATCATTTTCATCAAATTATTGGTTTTACAATTTTATTATTATATTATCATTTTTATTATCTTACTATTTCTTATTATTATTACTATCATTATTATTATTATTATTATCATTTTTATTATTGCTATTATTATTATCATTATCATTATCGTTATTATTATTATTATTGTTATTATTATTATCATTATAGTTGTTTTATTTTTTGGTGTTACCCAAACTTTCATCACTGTCAAATTTTTATTTATTTTACATTTTTTATTATTATTATTATTTATCATTTTTATTATTATTTTATCATTTTATTATTTTTTTCTCATGATCATTACTATTTCATTATTTTTATTATCATTACTATTATTATTATTATTGTTGTTGATGTTATTACTCACCTTATCACCACGTCTTATCTTTATATTTTTGTTATCATTATGTTTTTTTATTATTACTATTATCATTTTATTATTATTTCATTATTTTATAATGTCTGATAATTTTTATTTAAAGTTTCATTATTATCTTTTTTCTTTTACTATTATGTTATTTTTTTTCATTTTTATCATTTTCACTATCTTTTTATAATCATTGTCGTCATGTTTATTATAAATATTATTTTCATTTTCTTCATCACTGTTATTTATTTTAATATCATCTATCATATTATCATCTTACCCTCATCATCAATACAATAATTATTTTTTTTATCATTTTTATTTGAAAAAATAATTGCATTTAAAATAAACCGTCAGTTTTGCACATTTTCATTTACGAAAAATATCCGTGGGGGCCGTTTTTGAAGGAAACAGAAGCGGAAGGGGAAAAGAAGGGAGAGGGGGAAAGGGGGGGGTTAAGAGGAAAGGGGGATAAGGAAGGGAAAGGGAAAGTGGGCCCCGAGAAAAGGGGGGTTATTTTTATTATCATAATTTTTATTTTTTTTATTATTATTATTTTTATTTTATTATTATTGCTATTATTATCACAGGGACGAGAGGATTAGGGATAAAAGAAGAGGAAGAGTTTAAGGAGGGAAAAGGAGGGAAGTGGGGGGGGCAGATTACGGATTAAAAAGGGAAAGGGAGGAATTAATTAAAGAAATTTTGGGAAAAAGGAGGTGGGAGAGCAAGAGACGGAAGGTTGAGGGGGAGAAAACAAAAGGGAGAGGGGGGTGATAAAAGAAGAGGGTGGAATGCCCAAATTTGTTCCGCATTCCTTCATTATTGTTATTTATTATGGTTATTGGCTTTCGGTTTTCCTTATCATTGCTGGTTTATTCTTTTTATACCATATGATTTTCATTGTTTCATACCCTTTTTCTATGTTTGAATAAAGGGCCCTTTGGGTTTTCGTCCAAAATCCACTTTTTTTTCTCCTTCACTGAAGGATTCTTTGACGAATACAGTTGCGTGCATATTTTTTGCCAGTTTATGTGGGTTACATACCGTCGATGTTTCATATTCATAAGGCAATGCTTGGTTGTGCAATTCCACGCCTATATAGAATGCACAGGATAGGGTAACGTTACCTGTCCTTTGATTTACCAACATATTTATGTATGTGCATATAACGTACATATATATTGTTGATATACAGATTCAGGTGTCTTTAGGGTAAATGTCAACATGAACTCCACACCATAAACATATTCGCACACCATCACAACTCATCTCCGAATCCATCCCCGCCCCAACACAAGACAGAAAACAAAAAAAAAAAAGGAAATCACCCCAATCGTATCCTTTCAGACCTTATAATTCCTTTAATTACGCCCCCCAATACTGCCTTCCCGATGAAGCCCTGACTTTTAATCTCTTTTGACAGACATTTTAGTGTAATGAGCTCGTTTAAAAACGCTGACAGAATGGCCGATTTGGGGAAAAACACTGCTCAATTTCCTTTTTTTTTTCAAAAAGAAATTTTTGGTTTCACTTGTTAGTTTTGTTGGAGTTATAAGATGTTGCATTCTGCTTTGCGTCGTTTGTATTGTTTGTTTCAAAAGATTTTTTTTCTTTCTTTTTTTAAGATGTTCCAGGTGGTTTTGCCTTTTATATATATATGAAATGTTGCAGTTTGTTTCCCTGTTTTTATATTTGCTTTAAGAGATATCGTGTGCTGTATGGCGCTGCGGTAGCGTTCTCGTCTCAATCTTCTGACCCGCGTTCAAATCCCCGCCCCCGTGGATGTTAACCCTTTGAACACCCTTTTTTAATCTTATTAGTAGTATCGCCCCTTAAAATCAACTTTGGAAAAGTAAAAAGCCCTTTTTGGGAGGAAACCGTACCTTTGTTCTACGAAAAATTCAAACTGACCCCTGATAAAAAACATCTGAGTTGACACTGTATAACATGTTTCTATAACATAGATAAAAAAACATACAATTTTTTCATTCATTTTCGAGGACAAAGTAGTATAACACCCTTTACACAGGCAGAAAGAATTTGTTATCTTCCCTCCATGTAAACAAGAGAATGGGAAATAAAATCACATCCCCCTCCACTAACTCTTTCGCATTAATTTTTTTTGTGCAGCGGAGTATCTGGTCGTCTTTTTGATGGGCGTCGTGGTGATGGCGTGATGTGCTCTTATGCTGAGGCGTGGGGGTGGGGCCCCTTTTGGGGCTTTTTGTTCTGGTGGCGTGGTGGTGGTCGTCCTCAGGGGCTTTTCGTGCTGGTGGTCGTCGTGGTGGGCTCCCCATGGTGCTTTTCGTCTGGTGGTCGTCGTGAGGGGCATCCCTGGGGGCTTCATGTGGGGGTCGTCGTGATGGTGTCTCATGGTGCCTCATGCTGGGGGTCGTCGTGGTGTCGTCCCCATGGGGTTTTTCGTGCTGGTGGCTCATGGTGGTCGTCTTTTGGTTTCTTTGTGTTGGGGTCATCGTGATGGTCGTCCCCATGGGTTCCCATGCTGATGTCGTCGTGATGGTCGTCCTCATGGGCTCCTCATGTGTGGGCTTGTGATGGGCGCCCCCATGGGGCTCTTCATGTGGGGGTCGCGTGATGGCGTCATCTGGTGCCTTCTGCTGGTGGTCGTCAGGTGGGGTGGGGTTTAAGTTTATGCGGTGGCGTCGTGGTGGCGTGATGATGGGGTGGGGGTCGTGATGATGCTTTCAGGAGGTCGTCGTGGTGGGCGTCCTCAGGGGCTTTTTCTGCTGGTGCTCGCTGGTGGTCGTCCCCATGGGCTTTTTTCGTGCTGGGGTCGTGGTGGTGGTCATCCTCTGGTGCTCCTCATGCTGGTGGTGTCGTGGGGTCGCCCCTGGTCTTCCCCTGTGGGGGTCGTCTGGGATCGTCCCCCATGGTGTCCTCATGCTGGTTGGGCGTGTGGGATCGTCCTCATGGTGCTCTTTGTGCTGGTGGTCGTCGTGGTGGGGTCCTCATGGTGCTCCTCGCTGATGGTCGTCGTATGGGCGTCCCATGGGCTTTCATGCTGATGGTCGTCGTGATGGTGTCCTCTGGTGCTCTCGTGTTTGGTGGTCGTCGTGGTGATTGTCCTTTTGGGCTCTCGGCTGGTGTCGTCGTGGTGGTCGCCTCATGGTGCTCCCCACTGATGGTCGTCGTGATGGTCGTCTCATGGGGTGGTCTTCATGGTGGTCGTGGGCTCTGGTGTGGCATGGTGAGGTCGTCATATGGGCGTGGTATGTGGTGGGCTGGGATGGTCTTCATGGTGGTCGTATGGTGGGCATGTGGTCGTCTCATGGTGGTGGGGCCCCTGGTGGTTGGGTTTGGGCATCGGGTGGTCATGGTGGGGGGTGTCATGGGGATCGTGATGCGTGATGGAGATGGTCGTCGTGATGGTCGTCCTCATGGCCGTGTCCGTGAGTGTCTTCTAAGTGTCTGCAAAAATTTTCCCAATTCTTTTTATTTTTGAATTTTTTTTAGGGAAACTACTGTTTTTTTTCTTTCTTAAGGTTTGCACTGTGGCAATGTTTGATACAATAATCAGGATAATTTATAAAAGGTAAAAGGACACATACAAATATATATACTCATAATTTTAATTTTTTAATCATAAAATACACATATTTTTATTAATGTAGTATACAAAGTACATATAATGTGTATATATACATTAATATACTATAATGTATATACTATATTATGAATTTTTTGTATTTTACACATATATGAGGGGGGGATATATATATTTTTTAACATATAAAGTGGTTTTATGTGTTTTTGTATATATATGAATATATATACTATGTATGTAATTTTAAAACAAAAATTTTATATACTATATATTTTTTTGTGTGTGCATAAACAGGTTTTCTAACTATACTTACTGTACAACCCCCTTTTTTTTGGTGATCCTGTGTCCTTTGGGGCTGATGGGAAGAGGTGCTTTCGGCTCATGGAGGAGATTTCTACCCCCTTTACGACTACAACATTACTTGTTACCACTTTGGGTTTAATATAGAAAATGGGTCTGGGATAGCAGGAGAGATGGAAGGGAAAACGTTAAAAACGAGAGAACGAGGTGGGGGAGAGAGAGAACAAGGGGGAGGGGGAAAGGAAAGTTATTTTTTCCCCCATAAAAGATTTTTTCCAAACATAATATATACTACACTACCTAACACATACACCCGCGCAGCGTGATACATACACATATATGGCACTAACATCATAAGGTGAAAACACGATAACAAACACGCAAATAAAAAACGCGCTCGCGCCCCACAAAACGATCTTCACTGTAGCAAAGCCGACCTTTTCGTGGTTTTGTTCCTGGTGGCCGCCGGGAGGTGGGGTTGATATCCTGGGGAATCTCCCTATTTTTTCCAAAAAAGGCTGTAGTTACCATTAATACCCTTCTTTTCTCATCTGAAAGACATCTTCCTTCAAAAAACGAAAGGATTCATGAAAATTCAGTCTAGGAAAATTAGTTGGTGGGGGGAGTAACAAAGTAACAAAGAGATGGGAAGAACAAAGAAAAAGGAATAAGGGTAATATGGCGAATAATGAAAATATTTTTCGGAGAAAAAAAAGAACGGTCAAGGTAACTTTGGGGTATTTTTGTAGTTTTTTCTTTCTTCTTTCTTTCTTTTTTTTTTTTTGTTTCTTTTAAAATCAAAGGTTAAGAAAACCCGGGAGCAAGGCACTTTTAAAATGAAAAAAGAAAAAAACCTTGCATGTAAAAATTCTAGAAACTGTTTATTGGCACTATATAGTGTGGTGTACTACTTATAATTTTTAATATATATATATAATATTATTTTTATAAATAGTAATTATGTATATATGTGTGGTTTTGTGTGTGTACATACTAATATTATATATATTATATATATAATATTATATATATATGTATTATTATAATATATATATTATATAATTAAAGCAAGCTAAATTTTTCCTGAAGTGCGGTTTTAAAATCCCTTTCCGATAAACAAATGATTATTCGGTTTAAAGAGGGAAAAAAAAAACTCAAACTGCATACAAATAAAGTCCTAGCCTTATTTTTCTTTAACAAAGTGATAAAGATGATAATTTTTATCAAATTTAATATAATTACCATCATCATTTTCAGTATTAATGATCTCATTAATGTCGTTTTTTCTGACTATTACTAATGATATACATGATTGATATTTTTATTATATTAAAGTAATCATTATATATTTTATCATTCCCATTTTCGTTTTTGATAATCTTTTGATCATTTTAATCGTTAGTTATTATTATTGTTTTTTACATTATTACTATTATTATGATTATAAACAAAATCCCATTTTCTTAAAGATGGTTTTTACTGTTTTTTTTCAATTTTTAATATTATATCAACAAATTGAGGGCGATAGCATGTAATGGGCAAGATGATAATAATAGTAGTGTTCAGTAATAGCCATTCAAAAAATTTACTTAGTTTTAAGGGCGAGCAGCCACCCCGCCCGACACGCCGCGAGAGGATAACACCGCGTACATCCTGAAAATGTAAAGATATGTAAACTTGCATTGTGTATGAGCATAAATTAACCAAATACATACATCATGTAAATATATATAAAATATATATATATTATATATATATAAATATATTAATATATATGTATAATAATGCAACATATATATACATTCATATACACATTTTTTCATACATATGTACATTATATAATATTTTTTTTTTTATATATTATATAGTAATGTAGACTTTTTTTTATATATTATTATTATATATATATATAATAATGTGTGTTTGGTAGCGTTATTTTGAAATCCTTTTCTCCAGGGCCCAAAAAAACTGTTTAGCAAAAAAAGCGTTTTTTAAAGTTTTGTTTTTTTTCATAATTATCGTAATTTCATATTAACATGGTCTATCAAGCGTTAATTGAGATGAGTTTCTGCCAATATGATCATTGTTGTTTTGATTTTTATTTTTTCACACACATTCCCCCGTTTTATAATTTAAAGCCCTTTTTTTTTAAAGGCTAAGCTATATACACAGTTATTTTATTTTTGTATTTTGGAAGGAAGGAAAATTTCGTTAGGATCCCTCTTTATGTACACCCCAAAAATAATTTGCACACACACACGCACACAACCCCCAAAACCCCACACACACACACACACACAAATATAAATAATAAAAATTATTATATATATAATATACACTGCTGTTTTTTAAAGAAATATAGTATGGATTTAAAATTATTCATCCCTAATATCTTTAAAATTTTGTCAATAAAACCCGGCTCCCACCTTCAAAATGCTGCTTAGACAGTGCAACCCCCAAAAGGTTCCCTTTCTTTCGTGAGTTCAGGGAGTTTCTTTGGTGCGCACGAAAACCACCTCCCTTTTATATTGCTCCCCGTCTAGATGTTGCCCATCAGGTGAGCCCCCATATTTGTTACTTGTACAGTCCTTATTTATACTATTATTTATTGATTTTCGCCCCGTTTGCCCCAGCTCGTGGTCTTTATTGTTATCATAATTTTTTTTTTACTAGTATCTTAGTACATTACTGCCATTGCCTTTTTTTCTTTTTCATTTTATTGTTGTTAAAATTGTGTTGATGATGTTTTTTTTTTAATTTTTCTGATTTATCTTTTTTATTACTATTATCATTTTCAATATTAATATTAGTATCATCAATCATTATTACATATCATTTTACCATTGTCATTATTTTTTTTTATCATTATTATTATCTTTTTTATTATTATTATATTATTTTCATTTATTTTTGCGTTGATGTTATTATCATTATTAGTCTTTATCATTGCACTGGGTTACAAAAAAAATTTTTTGGGAAGTTGTCTTGTTTTTTTTAACGATTTGGGAAAAAACTGCATCGTGAAACCAAAAATGCCATCATTTCCCCGATCAGGTCAAGTTTTTTAACTAAAGGAAAATAGGAAAAATGTTTCTTTTTTTTACGAAGTGGGAAACATTAGAGCGGGATTTTGTTTTATTTGTGTTACTTTACATCCATATTTTTTTTTTCTCCTCTCACCGAATTTATAATTTTCGACATGTTCAAACATTGATCGGATCTGTATGACATCACATTGCATTACATTTTGGGAACTTTACAATATCTAGACCAATGCTGAACTCGATCAGAATTGATCAGTTTATCATAGAAGGACATAATAAAGACAGATGCATGAAAACTAGATGTTTGGTCATCATTGTTTATTCAGTGTGACACTTCCTTTTTTTGGGTCCTCGAAAGTGCGCGGCAGGGAGTCTCTCTTCAAAATCCTCAGTAATCGGCCACTGACTGCATCCCACCTCCCGATACCTGGTCCCTTTCCCTTTTACTTTAAATCTCTCCCCTGCTCGTCGCCCTGATCCCCCAAATTTTCAGGAAACCATCCATGTGTGAGAATAGGGAGTGCATTTTGAGTTTATGTTGCATCCCAGGTTTTGAAGGTAGTCAGCATTTTTGGGCGAGTTCGCGTAGTTGCTGGCCTTGTTGTTGCAAATGCCTTTCCCCGCTTCCAGTTCACTTTATTTATTGAGTTTCAAAAATCTGGATCTCTGATGGCTGACGTAGTGAGGTCCGTCAAAGAGCCGCTTTCAATTTTTCCCCTGGTCACGCCTGGAAAAGCATGGCACAGGTGAGTGAAACCGCCACCTCCCTTTTCCCAAACTTGGTGAAAGCTTTATCAAGCCAATTAAAGTGCAGGGGGGGGAAAATTCCGTCTCTGTCCCCCAGAGGGGCGTTGATGACTTCTTTAAACTGTAGGCTCCAAATTCTCCCGCAGAGAACACTCCTTTTTTTGTGTAATGCTGGCTCGGTCCCCACATCCCCATGCACAGAAAGCAGGGTACTTTGGGAAACCGGACTGCTGTCCCAATAAAAAGTTACCCTCTTCAGGTCAACCAGATCATCCCCTCATGCTGCAATAACGAATTTTCTCCGCAGATACTTCCCGCTTTATATTCTCCTTCGTGTAGTGAGTGAGCCAGCGGTATAGAGGAAACTGGTTTTTCCCTTTTCACCCGAAGGTTTTTAGCGATCTCTTGCTGCTGTCAGTAAACGGTTTCCCCTTTTACAGGTTGGGACTGTGGCAAACCAAGATTGGAGAAGCTGGAAAAAATCTGTCAGACATCAATCTTTGTCTTCAAAAAAAAAGAAAATATTCTTGATGTCTGTTGCGGTAGAAAGTGATGCAGTACTGTCAAAAAAAAAATTTTTTTTTTCTTTCAGTCTTGATGCCCAAAAATTCGGCGGATGACTTTGGGAAATTGAGGTCACGGACAAAATCTTTAGCTCTTCTGGGAAAAGAAAAGGATGCGGAGCGTCTCGGCATCACGCAGGAAATACTTCTTTTATTGTCTTTAATACGGAGAATTCTTGTCACCCTTTTCAGGAAGTTTTGCTGTGAAGGTACGGAAAATTATCACAGTGAGGTACAGGATACGTCCCGATTCAAGATCGGGTACTTTAGGCTGTCTGGTTCTTTTTGTTTATCCCAGTCAAATTAACAGCGCAGAAGTAAAAAGTCACTGACATGGTTTTTTGGCTCTCTCCAAAACCCTAGGAATTCCAAATTCAGCCCGTCCTTCTTTCCCTGGTCCAAAAGGGCGTAGATATCGGGGGCTTTCTTGCAGACCATGTGAGGCCCAAGCTTTTCCTGATCACCATGTTTCATGCCAAAATAAGCTGATAAGCACGCTTTACGAACTTTTTACTCGTTTTTCCCGTTTGGAACAAAGGGGCATTCGCCGCAGATGTAGCAAATCTCTGGCTTATTCTGAAGACCTTCGGGGCGAATCCCTTCTTTCTAAAAAGGAAAAACATGTTGTTAGCAAAAAAAGTGGTCGCAACTTTTAAAATTTTTCGTAAAACCCGCCCGAAAATGCTAATACCCTTTTGTATAACAACCCTAAAAAAAAAAAATTTGGCGGGAGAAAACCCAAAATTTTACCTGATTGGCAAAATCAATGTTTTTTTTTGGATTCGCGCATCAAAAATTTTCTAAAATCAGTAAAAAAAATTATTACGATTTTTTTTTTCTGTTGACCCGGTAATATTAACATTTTTATTTTCGTTATTTTTATTTTTATTATCTTTTGTTATTATTTTTATTTTCATTTTTATTGTTTTTTTTGAGGTTTTTATTATATTTTCAGCGTCTTTTTTTTATTAATATATCATTATTATTTCACATATCACCACTAGATTATTGAAACATTATCAATAATAGCAGTATAGTTTTGTATATTATCATTAACATTACTATTATTTTTTCATCATTTTTATTTTATCAATATTATTTTATTATATTATCATTTTCTTTTTCTTTTTATCATATTTTATTACTTATTATCATTTTTATCACATAAGCATTATTTCCATTATCATTTAAAATCGCATTAGCATGATATTTTTCGCATTTTATTTTATTATTTTCATTTTCGATCATTTGTATCTTATTTTATCAGACATTACCCTTTGTACTATTATTATTTCATCATCATCATCATCACGTTTTTATTATCACTACCATTATCATTGGTATTATTATTATTATTTTCATAATTTTTGTTTTTTTCTTATTTATTATTATTATATTATCTTTTTTTATCATTCCCCATTATTTTATTTTTTCATTATTATTTTTATTAATATTTATTATTTCTTATTTTATTGCTCTTTTATTTCACCATTTTCATTTCGGTATTATTTTTTCCCGATCACTTTAAATTATTATTATTATATTTTTACATTTCATTATTTTATTTTTTACTCTTATATTTTCACCACATCATTTTTTATTATCGTTTTTGTAATTATTATTATATTTTTTATTAATTTTTATTTTTGTTGTTGTTATTTTTTTATTGCTTTGCATTTTGTCATTATCATTATCACTGTTATTATCATTATTGTTTGTTATTACTAAATTTTTTTTTTTATTTTTTATTTTTTATTTTATTTTGTGATTGTTATTTTCTCACTGTTTCATTATTTTTTTTACTATTATTATTATTATCATTTGTTTTGTTTTGATGTTACTCATATATCATTATCATCAGTTCATTTTTTTATCTTATTATTATTAATTATTATTATAATCATTATTATTATTATTGTTTATCATTATTATTTTAATTATTCTCATCATTTTTATCATTACTATTTCATTTTATTATTTTTACTATTATTTGTATTTTGTTGTTGATGTTTTTATATCTCATTACACTTGTCATTTCTTTATATTATTGTTATCACTATTGTTATTATTTTTATTTTATATTATCATTTTATTATTTTATCATTACATTTTATATAGTGTCATGATTTTCTTTTTTAATTTATCATTTTTATTCATTGTTTTCCCATTACTGTTATTATGTTATTATTTTCATTTTTATCTTTTATCACTATCATTTTTTTAATCATTATAATTATCATTGTTGTAAATGTTTTATTATAAGTGTTTTTTCATTTTCTCACACGTTTTGTTTTATTTAATTCATTTTCACTATTATCATCATTACATCATCATCAATACAATAATTATCTTTTTTTCATTTTTTATTGAAAAAAAAAAAAAAATTGCTTAAACTAAACCGTCAGTTTTTGCCATTTACTATTTTTCAAACTATCCGTGGGGGCAGTTTAGAAGGGAAAACAAAGGGAAGAAGGAGAGGGAGGGGGAGAAAGGGGGGCTTAAAGAGGAAAGGGGATGGGGGGAAAGGGAAAGGGCCTCAGAGAAAAAGGGGGTTATTTTTTTATTTTATTAGTATAGTAGTAGTAGTAGTAGTATCTTATTATTACTATTGCTATTATTATCATCATGAGAGAGGTTTTGGGGTTAAAAGAAGAGGGGGAGTTTAAGGGGGAAGGGAGGGAATGGGAGGGGGGAGATATACGGATTTAAAAAGGGGAAAGGGGGGAATTTAAATTTAAGGGAAAATTTGGATTTAAAAGGAGGTGGTAGAGCAGGGGACGGAAAGGTAGAGTGAGAGGAAAAATAAAAGGGAGAGGGGATGATAATAGAAATGGTGAAAGGAGTACCTCTTTTTTTGTGAAAGGCCCTTCGTTCCCCTAGTTCCTATCATTTTGTTTTTATTATTTGGTTATTTGGGCTTTCGGTTCATTATCATTGTTGGTGTTATTCTTTTTTATCACCATATGATTATCATTTGAGTTCTAATTTTTTTCTATGTTGGGGTTTTTGTCCAAATCCACTTTTTTTTTCTCTCCTTCACTGAAGGATTTTTGACAATACAGTTGTGTGCATATTTTGTGCCCCTTTATGTTGTATACTTTCCCGTCGATGTTTTTCGTATTCATAAGGGAATGCTTGGATTTCGTGCAATTCCACGCCCATGTGAATGGACAGGGTAGGGAACGTTTTCCCTTTCCTTGATTTTCCAATATATTTATGTATTTTTTATATATCGTCGATATACACATCCCGGTGTCTTTGGGTAAAAGAAATCCCCACCATAAAATATTCGCACCCATCACAACCCATCTCCCAATCCATCCCCCCACGACACAAAACAGTAATAAAAAACAAAAAAAAAAAGGAAACACCCCTAATCGCTACATTATCAGACCTTATAAACTTTAAAAGGCTTTCAATTACTGCCTTCCAGATGAAGCCAGTAGCTGTTAATTTTCTTTTGATCAGACATTTTAGTGTAATGGAGTCGTCTTTTAAAAGGCAGGGGAATGGCTCGGTTGGGAAAAACACTGCTCAATTTCCTTTTTTGTTTGAAGTATTTTGGGTTTTACTTGTTAGTTTTGTTTTGGGGTGATAAGATGTGCATTCTGTTTTTCTTGGCCTTTTTTTTTTTTTTTTTTTTTTTTTTTTTTTTTGAGATTTCCCAAATTTTTTTTTTCTTTTCTTTTTTAAGTTGCATTTTTTTTACCGTTTTTAATTTGCTTTTTTAAAAGATATCTTTGCGTATGGCGCAGTGGTAGCGTTTTTCGTCCAGCAAACTTGTGACCTGCGTTCAAATCCCCCGCCGTAGTGGTGTTAACCCTTAAACCCCTTTTTAACCATATTAGTGAGTGTCATTTCAATAAAATCAACTTTTGGGAAAAAATAAAAAACCATTTTGAAGCAGGAAAACCCACCTTTTTTTCTGAAATACTTAAAAATGACCCGGGGATAAAAAACATCTGAGTGTGACCTGTATGAAGTATCTATAACACGGATACATAAAAACATACTAATTATTCCCCTATTTATTTTTGAGGACAAAGTAGTATAACACATTTACACAGGCAGAAAGAAATTTTTTATTTCCCCCATGTAAACACAGAGAATGGAAAAAAAATCACATCCTCTCTCACTAATTCCTCTTGCACTTTCTTTTTTTTGTTTTCAGACCTGAGAATCGTGGTCGTCTTCTTTTGGGGGTGGTCGTGGTGGTTTGGTCGTGATGATGCTCTTCATGCTGATGGTCGTGGTGGTGGTCGCCTTTATGGTGCTTTTCGTGCTGGTGGTCGCGTGGTGGGCGTTTTCATGGTGCTTTTCGTGTGGGGGTCGTCGTGGGGGTCTCCTCATGGGGCTTTTTTGGTGTTTTTTGGTCGTCGTGGTGGTCATCCTCTGGTGCTCTTCATGCTGGGGGTCGTCGTGGGGGCGTCTTTATGGGGCTTATGCTGGTGGTCGTGTGTAGTCGCCCCATGGGTTCTTCGTGCTGGTGGTCGTCGGGTGGTGTCTCATGGTTTGTTTTTCGTGTGGTGGTTTTGTGATGGTGTCTCATGGTTTCCTCTGCTGATGGTCGTCGTGATGATCGTCCTCTGGTTCCCCGTGATGGTCGTTGTGAGGTGTCCTTTGGGGGCTCTTCGTGTTGGGGGTGTGTGATGGTGTCTTGGTGCTTTCATGCTGGTGGTCGTCATGGTATGGTGGGGTGATGACTCTTTATGCTGGTGGTTCGTGGGGTGGGATGATGGGGGTGGGCATGAGATGCTTTCATGCTGATGGTCGCTGGTGGTGTCCCATGGTGCTTTTTTGTGTGGGGCTCGTCTGGGGGGTTCTCATGGTGCTTTTCGTGCTGGGGGTCGTCGTGTGGTCATCCCCATGGGCTCCCCCATGCTGGTGGTCTCGTGGGGGTGTCCTCATGGTGTCCTCATGCTGGTGGTTTCTCGGTTGGTGGTCGTCCTCATGGGTCCTCATTGGTGGTCTCGTGGTGTGTCCTATGGTGCTCTTTGTGGGTGGTCCCGTGGTGGTCGTCCCCATGGTGCACTCATGGATTGTGTGTGGGGTCCCTCATGGTGCTCCTCAGTGATGGTCGTCTGAGGGCGTCCTCAGGGCCTTCGTTTGGGTCGTCGTGGTGATCGTCCTTATGGTGCTCTTCGTGTGGTGATCGTCTGGTGGTCGTCCTCATGGTGCCCCCATGCTGATGGTCGTCCTCAGGGGGGGTTTCTTTATGTGGTCGGGGACATGTTGGGCGGGTCAGGTGAGGTTCAGTGGTCGTGGTCATCGTGGTCATGGTGATTGTCTTAAAGTGGTCGCATGTGACGGTCTCATGGTGGCGTCTGGGGGTCATGAGGTTCCCTCATGGGGGGTCGCCATGTGTCGTGGTCATCGTGGTGGTCATGGTGATGGGCTCTGGTGGCGTGTGTTTGATGGAATGGTCTCTGATGGTCGTCCCATGCCCGTGTCCCTGAGGGCTTCTAAGTGTTCAAAATTCCCCCAAGTTCTTTATCTCTGTTATTTTTTACGGAAACTCTGTTTTGTTTCATTATTAAGGTTGCACTGGTGCATATGTTGAACAAAATACGTGATAATTGATAAATGGGTAAAATGGTATCACACAAAAATATATATACAATAGTATAAATTTTATATACTACATACCATATTTATATTAATGATGAATACATACGTACATATAATTGTATAATACATTTTAAAAACATATAAAGATATAAATATATATGTTTTGTATATATACACTAATGTTGTTTATGTTAATAGTATATATATATATGAATATATAACATATATACGTAATTATAAAATATATGTTTTTTGTGTGTGCAAACAGGTTTTCCAACAATACTTACTGTAGCATCCCCGTTTGGTGATCCTCTGTCCTTGGGGTGATGGGAAAATGGTGCGTTTCGTGCTCTGGGGGAGCATTTCTACCTCCTTTCGATCTACAACATTACATTGTTACCACTTTTTGATATAGAAAAGGGTCTGGGATACGAGGAGAGATGGAAGGAAGACATTTGAAAAAAGAGAACAGAGGGAGGAGAGAGAGAACAAAGGGAGGGGGATAGGAAAGTTATTTTTTTCCGCCATAAAAGATTTTATCCAATAATATACAACACTACCCATACAATACATCCGCGAGCGTGCATACATTTCACATAATGAGCACATACACATACATTTTTTGGGTATAAAAAACGCAAACATACACAAACCGCAAAAAAAAACACGCGCTCGCGCACAAACCCCCTCGACTTTACGTAGCAAAACCCACCTTTTTCGTGGTTTTGTTCCGGTGCCGCCCTGGAGGGAGGTTTAATCCTGGCGAATCTCCGTATCTCCTCCCAAATGGCCGTCATTTATCCATTACATCGCCATTTGTTCTATCTGAAAGACATCATACCTTTAAAAAAACAGAATAGGATTTACTGAATAATTTAGATCTAGGGAAAAAATGTTGGTGGGCGATAACCAAATAACAAAAAGATGGGAAGAAAAAGAAAATGGAATAAGGGGAATATGACGAATAATGAAATATTGGGAGAAAAAAATGAAAGGTCAAGGGGAATTTTGATGTATTTCGTAGTTTTTTCTTTTCTTTTCTTTTCTTTTTTTTCTTTCTTTTTGTTTCTTTTGATATCAGAGGTTAAGAAAACCCCGGGAGCAAGGCACTTTTAAAAAGAAAAAACACTTCAGATAAAATTTCAGATTTATGATGGCATAATATTTTGTGTGTGTGTACATACTTTAAAATATGTGTGTACAACATAATATATATATATATATAATATATATATATATATATATATATATTAAAAACAAACTAAAAAAGTTCCTGAAGATGCGTTTATCATCCTCCCCGGGTAAAAATGAATATTCGGTTCAAAGGAAATAAAAAAACTCAAATGCATACAAATAAATCCCCGAGCCCCTTTTTTTGCATTTAACAAAGTGTAACCCATGATAATTGTTTTCAAAATGTAATCTAAATTTCCTCTCATTATCCAAATTAATATCTCTAAATCGTTATTCTGACTTATTAATGTTTATAATTATGATTGTCATTTTATTATATTATTAACGTAATCATTATCTCATTAGATTTTTTCCCCTTCCCTTATCGTTTGATAACTTCGACATCATTTTAATCTTAGTTATTATTATTGTTATTTTTTCTTATTTCTATTATATGATTATAAACAAAATCCCCATTGGCTTAATGATGGTTGTTACTGTTTTTGTTTAATTTTTAATAATATTCATAAATTTTAGGCGATAGCGTGTAAGGCAAGATGATAAGATAGTAGTAGTTCGTAATAGCCATTAAAAAAAATTTTTACTTGTTCAATGGGGAGAGCAGCCCCCGCCGCCAGACACGCCGGACGAGAATAACACGCGATCATCCTGAAAAAAGTAAAAATAAAAGTAAAATTTCAGGATTGTGAGCATACATTAGCCATAATACATAAATACATGTAAAAAAAATTTTAATAAAACATATATTATATATATATATATATATATATATTACACATATTATATAAAAAATGCAACAATATATACATTTATATCACTGTAGTATATATGACAAAATATACATTATTTTTTCATATATGTGTATATTAGTACAGTAGACTTTTTTATATTATACAAAAATGTTGTGTTTGGTACGCTTATTCAAATTCCTTTTTACTCCAGGGCCCAAATAAAAAACTGTTTTAGCAAAAAAGCGTTTTTAATGTTTATTTTTTTTTCATAATTTTCGAATTTTATATTAAAAATGGCTCATCGAAACTGTTAATTGAGAGAGTTTCTGCCAAATGATCATTATTTTTGGATTCCATTTCATTAGTATAATTGCACACACATTTTCCCCGTTATAATGGTAGATGCGTTCGATTTAAAGTAATGGCTAAGCATATAGTTATTTTATTTTTTGGGAAGGGAAAAGGGAAAAATTTCGTTAGGATCCCTCTTTTGTACAGCCCCTAATACATTTGCACCCCACCCACACACAACACACACACACACCCAAAACACAATAATATATATATAATTTTAAAAAATATATATAATATTATATTATATATATATACATGCGTTTTAACGAAATATGTAGGATTTAAAGTTTTCATCCATAATATCTTAAACTTTTGCCATAACAACCTGGCTCCCCCTTCAAAGTGTGCTTAGACAGTAAAAACCCCCCCGGTTCCTATTATGTGAGGTTAGGGTGAGTTTCTTCGGTGACACCGAAATCCCCCGTCCTTTTATATTTCCCCTCCGTAGATGTTGCCATCAGGTGAGCTCCGTATAGCGATTTTGTACAGTTTATGTTAATTTTATTTTCATTTTACTTACGCACCGTTTGCCGCAGCCCTTTGCTTTTATTGTTATCATAATTTTTTTTTCTATAGTATATTTGTATCATTACTGCCATTGCCTTTTTACTTATTATCATTATTGTTGTTGTTAATATTGATGTTGATGATGCTCTTTTTAATTTTTCTAATATTATCTTTTTTATTGCTATTATCATTTTCAACATTAATATTTGTATCATCATTACTATTTTTAGTATCATCATTATATCATGATCATTATTCCATTTTCATTTTTTTTTCTTATCATTATTTTTATCATTATTATTATTATTATCATCATATATTATTGTCGTTGATGTTATTACATTATTAGAAGGTTACAAAAAAGTATTTTTTTTGGGTTTTTTGTTTTTTTAACTGATTTGGAAAATCTGTCGTGAATCCCCAAAAAAGCCATCCATTTTTCCCCCATCAGGTCAATTTTTCAAAATGAAAATAGGGGAAAAAACGTTTTTTTTTTCGAAGGGAAAAACATTAGAGCGGGGTTTTTTTTTTTATTTTTGTCTTATACATCCGAATTTTTTTTTTTTTTTTTTTTTTTTTTTTTTTTGTTTTTTCACCGAATTTGTAATTTTCGAATGTTGCAACTTGATCGGTAACTTATTGACATCAAAAATTTCTTTCATTGGAACTATTACAATATCTACTGATCAAGTGAAAATCGATCAGAATTTATCAATTTATCAGTAGACAGGAACTAATAAAGACAGAGCATAAAACAGATTTTGGTCACATTGATCATTCAGTGCTGACACCTTCCGTTTCTTTGGGCTCTCGAATGTGCAGCGGCAGGGATGTCTCTTCAAATCCAACAGTAACGGCCATCTGATGCATCCCACCGTCCCCGATACCTGGTTCCATCTCCTTTAACTTGAAATCTCTCCCCCCCGCTGTCGCCACTGATCCCAGATTTCAGGAAAAACCGATCCATTTTGAGAATAATAGTATTTTATGCTCAGTTGCATCCCCGGTTTTTTAAGGCAGTCAGCATTTTGGTGACGAGTTCCCCGTAGGGTGGCCTTGGTTGCAAAGCTTCCACCTTCCCTTCGATTTTATTCATTTAGTTTTTTAAACCTGGATCTCTGATGAGCTGACGTGTTGAGGCCGCAAAGATGCCCGCTTTCAATTTCTCCATGGTCCTCCTGGAAAAAACATGGCAAGGTGAGGAGGAGCCACATCCTTGTCCAGAGCTTTGGGGAACTGCTTCATCAAGCCAAACTTAATGTCGGGGGGAAATACCCGTCTCTGTCCCCCAGAGGGGCGTTTTATGACGTTCTTTGATCTGCTAGGCTCCAATTTCCCCCCGCAGAGAACACTCCCTTTTTTTGTGTAATGCTGGCCGGGCCCTACTACCCCATGCACAAAACACGGGGGCTTTGGGGAAAAACCCGGTGCTGTCCCAACAAAAAGTTCACCTCTTCAGGTCAACACAGATCATCCACTCATGCGAAATAACGATTTTCTCCAGCAGATACTTCACCCCTTCTATTTTCCTTCAGGAGTCGAGGAGCCAGCGGTGTAGAGGGAAAATGGTGCCGTTGTGCACCAAACGGGGTTTCGCGATCTCTTGCTTGTCAGTAAAAGGTTTTCCCTTCTACAGGTTGGTACTGTGGCAATCCAAGATTTTGCAGAAGCTGTGAAAAAATTGTACGTACACCAAGCTTTTTCTTCAGGAAAAAACGAAGGTATTCTTTATGTCTGTTGCGGTAGAAAGTGATGCGAGTACTGTGAAATATTTTTTTTCTTTCAGTCTTGATGCCAAAAATTCGGGGATGGGGCTTTGGAAATTGGGTCACGAAAGACATTAGTCCTTCTGGGGAAAAATGCGGGCGTCATCGGCATCATCACTAGGGAACTGCTTCTTTATTGTCTTTAAAACTGGAGAAATTTTTCGTCCTTACCACGAAGTTTGCTGTGCAGGTATGGAACTTCACACAGTGAGGTACAGGACTACGTGCTGATTCAAAATCAGGATACTTTAGGCTGCTCTGGTTCTTTCTGTTTATCCAGTCAAATTTAATAGCGCAGAAGTAACAGCAGACATGGTTTCTTCGGCCCCCCCCTCTCCAAAAAATAGGAATTCCAACTTCAGCCCCCTCCCTTTTTTCCATGGGGCCAGCGACGTAGATACTCGGTGCATTTCTTGCGACCATGTGAGGCGCCCAAGCTTTGTCCCGATCACCCGTTTTTGCCAAAAAAAGCATGTAAGCACGTTTACGAAACTTGTGACTCGTTTTTTGGTTTGGAACAACGGTGCATTTGCCCCAGATGTGCAGAAACATCTGCCTTTTTTCCAAGACCTGGGCGAATCCATATCATTATCTGATAAAAGGGAAAAAATGTCTGTTACAAAAAAAGGCGGGGCAAATTGAAAATTATATCGAAAAACCCCCACGAAAAAAGCTAATACCCTTAGTATGAACAAACCCTAAAAAACAATATTTTGGGGGTAGAACACAATTTGACCTGATTTAGCAAAAAACAAATTTTTTTTTGGATTCGCGATCAAAATTTTTCTAAAATCAGTTTAAAAAAAAATATTGACGATTTTTTTTTCTGTTGACCAGTGTAAATTTAAAATTTTTTTAACATTTTTTTTTGTTATTTTGTTATTTTTTATTATTTTATTTTGTTTTATTATTATTTTATTTTTAATTATTTTTTTTATTTTATATCATTTTCACCCTAATTATTTAATCATTTAACAAAACATATAATTTTTTTATTATTTATCATTAACATTTCTATTTTTATTTCAAATTTTTTTATTTAAAATTATATTATTATTATTATTTTTTATTCTATTTATATTTTATAAATTTTATCTTTTTATATCCTAAATTAATTTTCATTATATCTGCATTACATATATTATCTGCATCTTATTATTTTTCATTTTTATATCATTTTGTATCATTATTTTTATCATACTGTTACCCTTAGTACTATTATTATTATTTTCATCATCATCGTTATATTACACTACCCTTCCATTTGGGATTATCATTATTTTCTAATTAATTTAAGGAAATTTTGGATTTAAAAAAGGGGGTGGTAGAGCAGGAGACGGAAAGGGAAGGGAGAGGAAAAAACAAAAAGGGGGAGGGGAGGCTGATAATAGAGAAGGTGAAAGAAGGGGTACCTCTTTTTGTGAATAGCCCCTTCGTTCCGCTAGTTCCCATCATTATTGTTTTTCATTATTGTGGTTTTGATCTTTTGGTGTCAAACATTGCTGGTTTTATTCTATGTTATGAATAAGGCCGTTTGGGTTTTTGCCAAGCCATTTTTTTCCTCCTTCATGAAGGATTTCTTTGACGAATACAGTTGTGTGCATATTTTGTGCCAGCTTATGTGTGTGTATACATACCCGTCGATGTTTACAGTATTCATAAGGCAATGCTTGTGGTTACGTGCAATTCCACGCCTATGTAGAATGCACAGGATAGGGGAACGTTACCTGTCCTTTGATTTACCAACATATTTATGTATACACATTCACGGTGTCTTTAGGGTAAATGAACTCCACACCATAAACATATTCGCACACCATCACAACCCATCTCCGAATCCATTCCCGCACAACACAAAACAGTAATAAAAACAAAAAAAATGGAAATCACCCGTAATCGCTATCCTTATCAGACCTTATAATCTCCTTTAATTACGCTTGCAATTACTGCCTTCCAGATGAAGCCAGTGAGCTTTTAATTCTCTTTCGATCAGACATTTTAGTGTAATGGAGCTCGTCTTAAAAGCGCTGACTGGAATGGCTCGGTTGGGAAAATCACTGCTCAATTACCTTTTCTGTTTGAATGTTTTTGGTTTTCACTTGTTATTTTTGTTGGGAGTGATAAGATGTTGCATTCTGTTTGCTTTGAGCCGTTTTTTTTTTTTTTTTTTTTGAGATGTTCCAATTTTTTTCTTCTTCTTCTTTTTTAATGTTGCAGTTTGTTTTACCTGTTTTTATATTTGCTTTAAGAGATATCGTGTGCTGTATGGCGCAGTGGTAGCGTTCTCGTCCAGCAATCTTGCTGACCTGCGTTCAAATCCCTCGCCGTCAGTGGATGTTAAAACCCTTAAACACCCCTTCTTTAATCCATATTAGTAGAATGTCAGTACAATAAAATCAACTTTGGGAAAAGTAAAAAGCCATTTTGAAGCAGGAAACCGTTACCTTTTGTTCTACGAAATACTTACAAAACGACCGGTGATAAAAAACATCTGAGTGTGACACTGTTATGATATGTATCTATAACACGGATACATAAAATCATACTAATTATTCCTCTATTCTTTTTCGAGGACAAAAGTAGTATAACACCATTTACACAGGCAGAAAAAATTTGTTTCTTCCCCTCCATGTAAACACAGAGAATGAGAACTAAAAATCACATCCTCTCTCACTAATCTCTCTTCGCACTTACATTTTTTCTTTGCAGACCGTGAGAATCGTGGTCGTTCTTTTTGCTGGTGGTCGTCGTGGTGGTCGTCATCATGGTGCTTTTCGTGCTGGTGGTCGTCGTGGTGGTCGTCATCATGGTGCTTTTCGTGTGGTGGTCGTCGTGATGGTCGTCCTCATGGTGCTCCTCATGCTGGTGGTCGTCGTGGTAGGTCGTCCTCATGGTGTTCTTCGTGCTGGTGGTCGTCATGGGGTCGTTTCATGGTGTTCTTCGTGTTGGGGGTCGTCGTGATGGTCGTCCTCATGGTGCTCTTCATGTTGGTGGTGGTCGTGATGGTTTGGGTGGTGGTCGTGATGATGCTTTTCATGCTGGTGGTCTTCGTGGTGGTCGTCCCCCCATGGTGTTTTCGTGCTGGTGCTCGTCGTGGTAGTCGTCCTCATGGTGCTCTTCGTGCTGGTGGTCGTCGTGGTGGTCGTCCTCATGGTGCTCCTCATGCTGAGGGTTTCGTCGTGATGGGTCGTCCTCATGGTGCTCTTCATGCTGATGGTCGTCGTGGATGGTCGTCCTAATGGTGCTCTTGGGTGTTGGTGGTCGTCGTGGTGATTGTCCTTATGGTGCTTTTCGTGTGGTGATCGTCGTGGTGGTCGTCCTCATGGTGCTCCTCAGGGCTGTGGTCGTCGTGATGATCGCCTCATGGTGGTGGCTTCATGGTGGTCGTGGTCATCGTGGTGGTCATGGTGATGGTGCTCATGGTGATCGTGATGCTTGTGATGGAGATGGTCGTCGTGATGGTCGTCCTCATGCCCGTGTCCGTGAGTGTCTTCTAAGTGTCTCCCAAAATCCACAAGTTCTTTCATTTCTGTATATTTTTTTACGGAAATCTACTGTTTTTTTTCATTTCTTATAGGTTGCACTGTGTGCATATGTTAGATACAAAAATACAGTGATAATTGATTAAATGGATAAAATGGTTCACATACAAATAATATACTCATAGGGATAAATTTATATATACATACATACACATATTTATATATAATGTATGTATACATACGTACATATAATGTGTTTTATATACATTTATATACATATAATGTATATACATATATATATGCATATGTGTATATATACACATATATGTAGGGGGTGCATATATATATTTATATACATATAAATGTGTGTTTATGTGTGTATATTGTATATATATGAATATATATACATATGTACTGATAATATAACAAATATATATATACATATAATTTGTTTGTGTGTGCATAAGCAGGTTTACTAACATATACTTACTGTAGCAATCCTCGTTATGGTGATCCTCGTGTCCTTGGTGCTGATGGTGAAGATGGTGCGTTTCGTGCTCATGGAGGAGCATTTCTACCTCCTTTACGATCTACAACATTACATTGTTACCACTTTGTTGAATATAGAAAATGGGGTTTGGGGTAGCTAGGAGAGATAGATGGAAGACGTTTATAAACGAGAGAACAGAGGTGGGGGAGAGAGAGAACAAGGGAGAGGAGGAAAGAAAGTTATTTATCCCCATTTAAAAAATTTTCTCCAATCATAAATATACATACCCCATACCTATACACATACACCCGCGCAGCGTGCATAATACACATATATGAGCACTACACATACATAGATGGCTGTAAAACACGCATACACAAACACGCAAATAAACACGCGCTCGCGCACACACACAACGATCTCACTGTAGCAAGCCGACCTTATCGTGGTTTTGTTCCTGGTGGCCGCCCGTGGAGGTGGAGGTTGATATCCCGGGTGAATTTTCCGCTATCTCTTTCCAAATGGCTGTTTATGTTATCCATTACATACGCCATTCTGGTCTCATCTGAAAGACATATATCCTTCAAAACAAAGAATAGGATTCCTGAATAATTCAAGATCTAGGAAAATATAGTTGGTGGGTCGAGTAACAAAGTAACAAGAGATGGGAAGAACAAAGAAAATGGAATAAGGGTAATATGACGAATAATGAAACTATTTGTCGGAGAAAAAAATGAACGGTCAAGGTAATTTTTGATGTATGTTTGTAGTTTTTCTTTTTTCTTTCTTTCTTTTTTCTTTTGTTTTTTTTAATATCAGAGGTTAAAAAACACGGTAGCAAGGCACTTTTAAAATGAAAAAATCACTTGCAGGGAAAGTATTCTAGAATCTATTGATTGACATATATATTTTGTGTGTGTACATACTTATATTTATATATATATATAATATATATATATATATATATATATATATATATATATATATAAATATGTATATATATATATATAGGTATATATGGGGTGTGTTGTGGTGTGTGTGTGTACATACATACATATATTAAAATATAATATAAAATATATATATATATATATATATATTAAAGAAAGCTAAATTATTCCTGAAGATGCTTTTAAACACCCTTGCCGGATAAACAAATGATTATTCGGTTCAAAGAGGAAATAAAAAAACTCAAACTGCATACAAATAAAGTCCTGAGCCTTATTTTGCATTTAACATAAGTGATCATGATGATATTGTTATCAATATGATAATCATAATTACCATCATAATTATAAATTATTAATGATCTCATTAATGTCGTTATTCTGACATTACTAATGATATAAACTATGATTGTCATTATTATTATTATTATTAACGTAAATCATTATCATTATTTTCATCATTCCCATTATCGTTATGATAATCTTCGATCATTATAATCGTTAATTATTTTTATTGTTTTTATTATCATTATTACTATTATTATGATTATAAAAAATCCCCATTGTCTTAATGAGGGTTTGTTACTGTTGTTGTTCAATTTGTAATATACTATCAACATAACTGAGGCGATAGCAGTGATAATGGTCAAGATGATAATGATGATAGTAGTAGTTCAGTAATAGCCATTCAAAAACTTTACTTACTTAGTTCAATGGGCAGAGCAGCCACCGCCGCCAGACACGCCGCGACGAGAATAACACCGCGTATCATCCTGAAAATGTAAAGAAAATGTAAATTGCATGTATGTTGAGCATAAATATAGCATAATACATACATACATGTAAATATTATATAAATATATATATATATATATATATATATATAATATATATATAAAAATATATATATTACATATATATATGTATATATACCTGCATACATATATATACTTTCATATACACATTTTTCATACATAGGGTACATATATATACATATAATTTTTCATATATATGTATACATATATGTACATGTAGACTTTTTTTCATATATAGGTATATACATATATGTGTGTTTGGTAGCGCTTTTCGAAATTCCTTATTCCCTCTGGGGCCCCAAAATAAATACTGTTTATGAAAAATAAGCGTTTTTAAATTTTTAGTTTTTTAACATAATTATCGTAATTTCATATTAACATGGTCTCATCGAAGCTTTTAATTGAGATGAGTTTCTGCCAATATGATCATTTGTTGTGATTTCCATTTCATTAGTATAATATGCACACACATTGCCCGGTTATAATGCATAGATGCGTTTCTTTTTAAAAATGGCTAAGCATATACAAAAGTTATTTTATTTTGTATTTTTGGAAGGAAGGAAAATTACGTTAGGATCCCTCTTTATGTACACCCCATATATACATTTGCACACACCACGCACACACACACACAAAACACACACACACACACACACACAAAACACACACACATATATATATATATATATATATATAATATATCACATGCTGTTTTAACGAAATATAGTATGGATTTAAATTTAAATTCATCCATAATATCTTAAACTTTTGCTCAATAACAACCTGGCTCCCACCTTCAAAGTGCTGCTTAGACAGTGCAAACCCCAACGGGTTTCCCTTATTTACGTGAGGTTCAGGTGAGTTTCTTCGGGACACACGAATCCACCGTCCTTATATATTGCTCCTCCGTCTAGAGTTGCCTTTCAGGTGAGCTCCTGTATATATCTGTTATCCTTGTCCCGCCTTATGTATATCTATTATTCATTTGACTTACGCACTGTTTGCCGCAGCTCTGTGGCTCTTTATTGTTATCATAGTTATTTTTTCTACTAGTATCATTAGTATCATTACTGCCATTGCTTTTTACTTATTATCATTATTGCTGTTGTTAATATGATGTTGATGATGTTTTTTAATTTTTCTAATATTATCTTTATTATTACTATTATCTTACAATCATTAAATTAGTATCATCATTACTATTGTTAGTATCAATCATTTTTATCATGATCATTATTACCATTATCATTATTTTTTTTTACATTATTATTATCTTATTATATTATTATTATTTATTATCATCATTTATTGTCGTTGATGTTATTATCATTATTAGCATTTTTATCATTGCACGGGGTTAAAAAAAAAATATTTTTTGTAAGTTGTCTTAGTTTTTTCAACTGATTTGGAGCAAATCTGCATGGGCTGAACCCAAAAAATGCCACCCATTTTCCCCGATCTGGTCAATTTTTTAAACTAAGTGAATATAGGAAAAATCGTTTTTTTTACGAAGTGGAATACATTAGAGCGGCATTTTTGTTTTATTTGTGTTACTTATACATCCGATATTTTTTTTTCTCTCTCTCACCGAATTTATAATTATCGCCCAGTTGCAAACATTGATCGGTATCTGTATTGACATCAACATTGCATTACATTGGTAACTATTACAATATCTACTGACCAATGCTGAACATCGATCAGAATTGATCAGTTGATCAGTAGACAGGACACTAATAAAGACAGATGCATGAAAACTAGAGGGTTTGGTCATCATTGATCATTCAGGGGCTGACACTTCCGTTTCTTTGGGCTCCTCGAATGTGCAGCGGCAGGGATGTCTCTCTTCAAAGTCCATCAGTAATCGGCCATCATGACTGCATCCACCGTCCCTGATACCTGGTCCCCATTTCCTTCATGACTTGAATCTCTCCCTGCTCGTCGCTCACTGATCCAGATTCTCAGGAAAACCGATCCATGTGTGAGAATAGGTAGTGCATTTTGATTTTCATGTTGCATCCCAGGTTTTTGAAGGTAGTCAGCATTTTGGTGACGAGTTCGCGTAGTTGCTGGCCTTGTTGTTGCAAATGCCTTCCCCGCTTCCAGTTCGACTTTATTCATTGAGTTTTCAAAATCGGATCTCTGATGAGCTGACGTAGTTGAGGTCCGTCAAAGATGCCAGCTTCAATTTCTCCATGGTCACGCCTGGAAAAGCATGGCACAGGTGAGTGAAGCCGCCACCATCCTTGTCCAGAGCTTTGGTGAACTGCTTCATCAAGCCAAGCTTAATGTGCAGGGGGGGAAGAGTATCCCGTCTCTGTCCACCAGAGGGGCGTTGATGACGTCCTTTGATCTGCTAGGCTCCAATTCCTCCCGCAGAGAACACTCCTTTTCGTTTGTAATGCTGAGCTCGGTCCCTACTATCCCCCATGCACAGAAAGCACGGGTACTTGGTGAAACCGGACTGCTGTCCCAACAAAAAATTCACCATCTTCAGGTCAACACAGATCATCCACTCATGCTGACAATAACGAATTTTCTCCAGCAGATACTTCACCGCTTCATACTTCTCCTTCAGGGTAGTCGAGTGAGCCAGCGGTAAAAGAGGCAAACTGGTTGCCGTTGTGCACCAGAACGGCTTTCAGCGATCTCTTGCTGCTGTCAGTAAAAAGGTTTCCATTTTTACAGGTTGGTACTGTGGCAATCCAAGATTGTGCAGAAGCTTGGTGAAACATCTGTACAGTTACATCAAGTCTTTGTCTTCAGAGAAAAAAGAAGGTATTCTTGATGTCTGTTGCGGTAGAAAGTGATGCGAGTTTCTGTCAGAAAAAAAAAAAAAAAAATTTCTTTCAGTCTTGATGCCCAAAAATTCGGCGGATGACTTTGGTAAGTTGAGGGCACGGACAAGATCATTTAGCTCCTTCTGGGAAAAGAAAAGGGATGCGGAGCGTCATCGGCATCATCGCTAGGAACTACTTCTTCATTGTCTTCAATACTGGAGAATTTTCGTCACTTAACTCAGGAAGTTCTGCTGTGACAGGTACTGGAACTTCATCACAGTGAGGTACAGGGCTACGTCCTGATTCAAGATCAGGATACTTGAGGCTGCTCTGGTTCTTTCTGTTGATCCCAGTCAAATTAACAGCCGCAGAAGTAACAGTCACTGACATGGTTTTTCGGCTCTCTCCAAACCATAGGAATTCCAAACTCAGCCCGTCTTCTTTCCATGGGTTTCCCGCGACGTAGATACTCGGTTGCATTTCTTGCAGACCATGTGAGGCGCCCAAGCTTTGTCCCGATCACCATGTTTCATGCCAAAATAAGCAGGGTAAGCACGCTTTACGAAACTTGTGACTCGTTTTCCTGTAGGACAACGGGTGCATTCGCCGCAGATGTGCAGAATACATTGGCTTATTTCTGCAAGACCTTCTGACGAATCCATATCATTCATTGAATAAGGAAAACATGTCTGTTAGCAAAAAATGTGCGGTCGCCAACTTGAAAATTATATCGTAATACCCCCCACGAAAATGCTAATACCCTTATGTATGAAAACAAACCGTAAAAAACAATATTGGCGGTAGAACACAAATTGACCTGATTGAGCAAAAAACAAGTTATTTTTTGGATTCAGCGCATCAAAATTTTTCTAAAATCAGTTAAAAAAAAAAAATTGACGATTTTTTGCTGTTGACCAGTGTAATATTAACATTATTATTATCGTTATTGTTAATATTTTTATTATCATTATTGTTATTATTATTTTATCATTATTATTGTTGTTGTTGATGCTGTGATGTTGTTATTATCATTATCAGCGTTTTATTATTATTAATATTATCATTATTATTACATCATTATCACCCACTATGATTATTGTAATCATTATCAATAATAGCAGTAGTAGTTTTGCTACTATTATCATTAACATTACTATTATTTTACTATCATTATTATTATTATTATTATTATTATTATTAATCATTATCATTTTTTTTATTCTTAGTATCATTATTATTATCAGTACTATTACCATTAGTACTATTTTTATTATCATCATCATCATCATCATCGTTATTATTATCACTACCATTATCATTGGTATTATTATTATTATTATTATAATATTATTATCATTATCATTATTATTTATTTACTCTTACTATTATCAACAATTATCATTATTATTATTATCGTTATTGTAATTATTATTTTATTTTTTTTATTATTTTTATTATTATTGTTGTTGTTGTTGTTATTGTTCTTTTTGCTATTTCTATATCTTTTATTATCATTATCAATGTTATTATTTTTGTTGTTGTAGTTATTACTATTATTTTTTTTTCTTTATTATTATTATTATTATTATTATTATTGTGATTGTTTTTTTCATCAGTTTATCATTATTATTATTATTACTATTATTATTTTTATCATTTTTGTTGTGTTGTTGATGTTACTATATCATCATTATCATCAGTGTCATTTATTTATCATTATTATTATTATTATTTTTAATCATATTATTATTATGTTGTGATCATTATTATTATAATTTTTCTCATCATTGTTATCATTACTATTATCATTTTATTATTATTACTATTTTTAGTATTATTGTTGTTGATGTTCATATCATCATTATCACCATTGTCATATCTTATCATTATTGTTACACTATTGTTTTTATTATATTATTACTATTTTCATTTTATTATTATTATCATTATCATTATTTTTATATTGATCAGGGTTTATTCTTATTAATGTTTCATTATATTCTTTGTTCCTATTACGGGTTTATTATTATTTATTTTTTTTTTCATTATTATCATTATTACTATTTTTTTAAAAATCTTTTAAATTTATCATTGGTTTTAAATGTTATTTTTTTATAATTTTTTTATTTTCATTTTTCTCATTTGGTTACTGTTTTTAATTTAAAAATCAATTATCACATTATCATCTTTTTCCCCTCATCATAAATACAAAATTATTTTATTACATTATTATTCAAAAAAAAAATACATTCCCATTAAACAAAACCCCGTCATTTTTTTGCACATTTACAAATTTACAAAAACCTATCCTTTTGGGGACCGTTTTAAAAAAGGAAGACAGAAGGGGAAGAAGAAAAGAGGGAGGGGGGGAAGGGGGGGTTTTTTAAAGGGGAAGGGGGGAGATGAGGGGGGGAAGGGGGAAAGTGGCCTCAGAGAAAAGGGGGATTATTATTATTATTATCTTTAAATTTAGTAGTATTTAAGTAGTAGTACATTATTTTTACTTTTGTATTATTTCTTTGTAAACCGAGGGGGATTAGGGATTAAAAGAAGAGGGAGATTTTAAAGGGAAAGGAAGAGGGGGAAAGTGGGGGGGCAGTATACGGATTAAAGAGGGAAGGAGGAAAAATTTTAAGGAATATTTGGCTTTAAAAAAGGGAGGTGGTAGAGCGGGAACAAAAGGTAGAGTGAGGGGAAAAAGTAAAAGGGAGAGGGGGGGGTGATAATAGAAGAGGGTTTGAAAGGAGTACCTCTTTTTCGTAAAAGGGCCATTCTTTCCCGCTGTTCCTACCCATTATTGTTATTATTTTATGGGTTATTGGTTTTTGGTTTCATTATCATTGTTGGTGTTATTTTTATTATCCCCATCAGGGGATTATCATTGGGTTTTCCCAAAACTTTATTCTTAGTTGGTTTTGCCCAAAGGGTAAAATTTTTTTTTTTTCTCTCCTTCTGAAATTCTTTGACAAATACTTTGTGTGCATTTTTGTCCCATTTTTATGTGGTTACTTTACCCGTCGATTTTTTACAGAAATTCAAAAGGGCAATGTTGTATTACGTGCAATTCCACGCCCTATGGAATGGAAGGATAGGGGAACTTCCCTTTCCGGGATTTCCCAAAATATTTTATTTTATTTTTTAATATACGTCGTTTATACACATTCAAGGGTGTCTTTAGGGTTTAAAATAACCCCCCCCCAAATATATTCGCCCCCACCCCCAAAAACCCATCTCCGAACCCATCCCCCCCCGGCCCCCCCACAAAACGAAAATAAAAAAAAAAAAAAAAAATTTAAAAATCACCCGAAAATTCGCTACTTTTATCGGGACCTTAAAATTTTAATTGCGTTTTTTGGCAATTACTCTTCCCCAGTTTAAAAGGCCAGTGAGTTTTTTTTAATTCTCTTTCGATCGGGGGCCATTTTAGTGAAAAGGGGCTCGTCAAAAAAAGCACGGGAACGGGAAAGGCCGGGGTTGGGGAAAATCACTGCCAATTACCTTTTCGGGTTTGAAGTATTTGGTTTCCCTTGTTTATTTTTTTTGGAGTTATAATTTTTGTTAAATTTTTTTTTGGGGTTTTTGCGTTTTTTTGTTTTGGTTTGTTTTATAAGTTTTTTTTTTTTAAAGGATTTTCCCAGGGGGGTTTGGTTTTTGTTTTTTTATATATAAAATTTTTTGTAGTTTGTTTTCCCTGTTTTTTGTTGGGTTTTAAGGGGATATCGTGTGTGGGTTGGGGCTGTTTGGGAGCGTTTTCGTCCCGCAATTTTGCTGAAACCCCGTTCAAAAACCCTCGCCCCAGGGGATGTTAACCCTTGAACCCTTTCTAAAAACCTTATTAAATAAGTGTCGTACAATAAAAACAACTTTTGGGGAAAAATAAAAAAAAAAAAAAAACCCTTTTTAAAGGGGGGAAAACCCTCCTTTTTTTCTACGGGAAAAACTTACAAAAAAAGGGCCGGGGATAAAAAAAAAAACCTTGAGTGTGGCACTGTTTTAAACAAAGTATTTTATAACCCTAGATAAAATTTAAAAACAATTAAAATTTTTCCTCTATTCATTTTTGAGGACCAAAATAGTATAACACCCTTTACAAAAGGCAAAAAAAAATTTTTTTTATCTTCCCCCCTGTAAAAAACCCGAGAAAAAGGGAAATTTAAAAACACAAACCCTCTCTCACTAATTTTCTCTTCGCACTTAAAATTTTTTTGTGCGACCGTGAGAAAACGTGGGGCGTCTTTTTTGGGTGGGTGGTTGGTGATGATGCTCTTCATGCTGATGATTGTGGTGGTGGTCGTCTTTATGGTGCCTTTTTGGGGGTGAAAGGGCTTTTTCCCTGGTTGGGCCCTCCCCATGGTTTTCTTTTTGTGCTGGTGGGGGCCCTTCTATGGTAAACCTTTAAGGGGGCTCCCCAAAGCTGGTGGTCGTCGTGTTTGGGGGCGGGCCTCCTGGTGCCCTCATCGGGGGGTTGTCGTTTTATGTCCTCATGGTGTTCTTTGTTTGGTGGTCGTCGTGGTGGTGGGGGTTAAAGGTGTTCTTCGGTTGGGGGGTCCGTGAAAAGGTCTCCCCATGGTGTTCCCTTTATGCTGGGGTTCGGTTCGTCGGTGAGGGGCTCCTCATGGTGCTCTTCCCTGCTGATGGTCGTTTTTTGAAAGGTTTGCCTTTAGGTTTCTTTGTGTGGTGGGGCGTTTTGGTTTATGGGCAAAACAGGGGGCTCTTTAGGGTGGTGGTCGTCGTGGGGGTCGGGGATGAAAGGTTTTGGGGGGTGGTCCTGATGTGCTCTTTAAAGCTGATGGTTTTCGGGGTGGTTTGTGGTGATTTGGGGGGTGGGGGGGCGTGGGTTTCTCTTCCATTGGTGATGGCGCGTGGTGGTCGTCCTCCCTGGTGCTTTTCCGGGCTGGGGGCTCGTCGTGGTGGTTTGTCCTCATGGGGCCCTTTTTGTGCTGGGGGGTGTGTTTGGGGTTCATTCCCTCGGTGGCCCCCTAAAGTGGTGGTGGGCGTGGTGATCGTTTCCCCATGGTTTTCCTCATTTCTGGGGGGTCGCCCTGGGGTCGTCCTCATGTGCTTTCCTTTATGCTGGTGGCGTCCCTGGTAAGGGTTTTTCAAAGGTGCTCTTCGTGTTGGGGGTCGGCCCTGGTGGTCTTTTTCCCCAAAGGTTATTAAAGGGTTTATGGTCGTTTGTGGGGGGTTTGGGGCCCCCCATGGTTTTCCTCATTTCTGATGGGCGGGCTTCCGTCCTCATGGGGGGCTCTTCGTTTTTGGTTGGGCGGGCCCTTTTTGGGGGGGGGTCGTTTCCCTTTTGGTTTTCCTTTTGTTCTGGTTTATCCCCCGTGGTGGTCGTCAAACCTTTGGGGCTTCCCCATGCTGATGGTTTTGTCGGGGTATGGTTTTGTCCTCATGGGGGTGGTTTTTTCATGGGGGTCGTTAAAATCGTGGTCGTGGTTTTTTTGGTGATGGTCGTTCCCCTGATGGTGGTTTTGGTTTTCCCTGGGGGTC